>NC_052149.1:35921266-36223070 GCF_902713615.1 Scyliorhinus canicula | reverse complement strand
CTTTTACTTCTTTTCAATATAGAAAAAGAATGTTTACTAGAAGTTTCGGACAGGTATTGTTAAAAATATTTGCGGAATGGTTTGCACATTTGGAAAGGTTGCCTGCAAACCATTACGTGCAAGTCTGTACAAATCAACTGGTGATCTTGAAGCACAAAGCACATCGTTATTTTTTTAAAAAAATGTTTTTTTTCCAGTCAAAGGGCAATTTAGCATGGCCAATCCACCTAGCCTGCACATCTTTAGGTTGTGGGGGTGAAACCTCGCAGACACGGGAAGAATGTGCAAACTCCACATGGACAGTGACAGACAGTCCTCAGCGCCGTGAGGCAGAACTGCTAACCACTGCGCTACGGTGCCGCTTTAGCTCACCATTATGGATTAAATAAATGAATTGTTTCACTTCATCTTCAAAAGATTTTTGTGTGTGGCCTCCCGGTAGAATTCACTCAATTTCTTATTGCAGCAAATTTCTGTCAAAAAGCACGCATAATAAATCAACAGTTTTCTTCAGAGATTCACTTCTCCTCTGCAGTTGCACCATTATTGTGATATAAGTAACTTTTGCAGCCTCACCAATGATCTTCTTTTTCCCATTTAAAGTGATTTAATTGTCTCTAGTTTCATCGAAAAATAACTTCCCACGTGTTGTACACTTATCATTGTCAGGGATTTATATTAATGTTAGGCGTCTGTTTCCACTGAACTCTAGTCATTTCGAACTTCCATGATAAACGTTTAACTAAGGCTAATGATTGTGCAGCATTCAATAAAGTATCAGTATTTTGCAGCGATTTGCTGATGCTATTAATTCCTTGATGTAAATGCCACAAAGGAGTAAAAACAGCAATATCATACTTTTCACACTTCTCTGCTGAGGATTTTGCTTCAGTTTTCACATATATGGTTTTTGAATTTTGATATGGTTCTGTCGAATAAGATATCCTTTATATCAGCAAAGTTCATTTTCAATGCTAAAATGGCATCTGCACGAGCAGGCCACCTGAAATGAAATGAAAATCGCTTATTGTCACAAGTAGGCTTCAAGGAAGTTACTGTGAAAAGTCCCTAGTCGCCACATTCTGGCGCCTGTTCGGGGAGGCTGGTACGGGAATTGAACCATGCTGCTGGCCTGCCCTGGTCTGCTTGAAAAGCCAGCGATTTAGTCCAGTGTGCTAAACCAGCCCCTGGGGTCATAAATTCATTTTACCATTTCCCTGCTCCAAGCATGATTGCAACATATTCCACCGATGCGTGAACAAAGTCATAAAATGTACAGCTCCCTCACAGGATTAAGCTGCAGCATTGCAGATTAAATTCAAGGAGTGACTGGAAAATGGGGATATCTAATACACAGGGCCTTGCATTGTTTAGTCTTGCTTGTAGACCTGAATATATTCTTGCCATATTTGCAGCATTATCGAAGCTCTGTCCATAACAGTTTTTGATGTCCAAACGTAAATTTGCAATGATTTCAATATCAACTGTCTTTAAAAGTGTGGGATTGTAACTGGATAAAACAAAGAAATCTCTTTAAAATGTCATCATTGCTGGTCACATATCTTAACATTAATGTTAATTGGTCCACACGACTCACATCTGTTTTTGAATCAACTATTGTGGAATAGTATTTGGAATCTTTAACTTCATTAGTGAATTGGTTTCTAAGCTGCTCTGCTTAGAGTGCGTAGAGTGGCTCGTGACCGGCGGCGCGCCAAACACGTCAGTGCCAATGGCGCCGATTCTCCGCTCCGAGAAGAATTGCGGGATGGCACGGTTGTGGGGATTCTCCGGCCCGGCGTGGGGCTGGGAGAATCCCGCCCCACGTTCAACCTTTTCAGGTGATCTGGTAGCTCTGGAAATCGGCAAGTCTAAATCATCAGATTAATTCACCCATAGATTTGGATGAGGATGAATTTGAAGTTTGTGCATGTTCAATACTTGAAACTTTTAAAAGTAAAATGACAAACTGCCTTTTTGCCCAGCTTCGTCCTCCTTCCTCACCTTCAACTTTCTGCATTTTCACTGCCAAATTGATGCTTCATATTGCTAAAGAAACTGACCTTGATTTTAGCAGCTAATAAAGTGTCTGAAAGCAGACGTTTTTTAACACGGTATATGGCCCATTTTTATGATGTTCAATCTCTGCAAAAATTGGATTCATCTTTTAACTATGAAGCTGTGATTCTGATCATGGATTTCAAACAACACTCACTCTACTATCCTCCAGCCAAATCCCCTCACAAACTCTCCCTCCCCCAATAATGCAACTCGACCCTCACACACTCTCCCTCCCTGCAAGGCTGGAACCCAACCCCCCTCATGCACTTTCCTCCACTCACACCCTCACATTCTCCCCCCCCCCCCCCCCCCCCACCCATCCCCACCCCCACCCCCAGCCCCTCACAGTCTTCCCATGCACCTCACACTCTCCCATTCTCACAATCTCACTCACCTTGCTGCTTGGGGTTTTCAAGGCAGCTTGCCTCACTCATCATGGCTGCCGTGCCTCTCCCTCGTCTCGGGACATTGTTGCACACCTATTGCTGGCCTGGGTCCACTAATGCTGGTGTCCAGCGCAAACCTGTTCACCTTGCCTGCTGGTTGGTCGACCCCATGGCTTGATTTAGTGATTGCACCTCCCTGTTGCTGGCTTGGGCCGTGCATGCCAGTGTCTGAAGCAAACCTGCTTGCCTCGCCTGCTTGGCGGTTGACCTCGTGACTTGATTCGCCAGTCGTTCCACCCGCACTTGTTGTTGGCCTGGATCCGTTAGTGCCAATGCCTGGCACAAACCAGCTCAGCATCCTATAAACATATACAATCATAGAATTTACAGTGCAGAAAGAGGCCATTCGGCCCATTGAGTCTGCAGCGGCCCTTGGAAAGAGCACCCCACTTAAACCCACGCCTCCACCCCATCCCCGTAACCCAGTAATTCCAACTAACATTTTTGGACATTAAGGGCAATTTAGCATGGTCAATCCACCTAACCTGCACATCTTTGGATTGTGGGAGAAACCCGGAGCACCCAGAAGAAACCCACACAGTCATGGGGCGAACGTGCAGACTCCGCACAGACAGTGACCCAAGCCGAGAATCGAACCTGGGACCCTGGAGCTGTGAAGCAACAGTGCTACCCACTGTGCTACCATGCTACCCATGGGTCATTCATCAAATTTACATGTATCTTTTTCTCCAATATGAGCTGCCTAGTCTGATCCCACTTTCCTGTTTTCTCCCCATATTCTTAACCATACAGTCTTGCAACTCCCTCCACCTCCATCTACAAGTACTTATGCAATCTGTTTCCAAAATGGTTGGTGACATCAAATTCTACATTCTAATCATCATCCGCGTAAAGGTTTTGACAACTGTCCAACATTTGAGATTATCTTAAATTTGTGCCTTTCATTATTATCTCACCAACCATGTAAATCTCTATCACTACTTCCCTACCATGATTTTGAAGCCCTTATTTAAGTCTCTAATTGGCTTTCCCAATCCTAACGTATCAAGTTTTTTCCTAACTGGAGCGCATCACCATGCTAACATCTATCTTGCAACATCGTAATTTATTTTATGTCCTTCCTATAATAGGTTTGAAAAGGTTAAAGACCAATATGCACTTCATCGTGCCTCATTTACTGAAAACTACTTTGAAGTGGAATGCTCCTGATTCTGTTGAAAAATTCCTTCAGATTTTCATCTGGCATATTCCTTATTCATTCCCTGCAGAATAAAACTTTGGAATAATCAGTGGCTGGCTGCTGTTGATGTAACTGAAACAGTTAGTAGTAAATTAAGAGACACTAGACTCAACTTTATTTCCCTAGATATGCCTGACTGTTGCATTTGTGCTGGGAATTAATAATGTAGCATGCACAATGTACTTTCAATTTCTTTTGTCCCCGACTCCCCAAACTTATGGTACACATCACGGCCAATTTTCTTTGTGTGATTTGATAGTTGGCCTTTCGCCTGGAGTTAATACTCATCAGAAAATCATGGACCTAACGCTTGCAGCTTTGTGGCTAATGATGAGGAACTTCAGTTATGCAAAAGGACATGAGAAGCTAGGATTGTCCTTCTTAGAGTAACGTAGGTTAACTGAGATTAATAGAGGTATTCAAAATTATGAGGAGCTTTCATGGAGCGGATAAAGAGAAATATTTCCCACACAGTGCTCGGTGGCACAGTGGTTAGCACCACTGCCTCATGGCCCTAGGGACCCAGGTTCAATTCCGGCCTTGGTGGACTGTGTGGAGTCTGCACGTTCTCCCCGTGTCTGTGTGGGTTTTCTCTGGGTGCTCCAGTTTCCTTCCACAGTCAAAAGATGTGCAAGTTAGGTGGATTGGCTGTGCTAAAATTACCCCTTAGTGTCCAAAGATGTGCAGGTTAATTGGGGTTATGAGGTTGCGGGGATAGGGTGGGGGTTTGGGCCTAGGTAGGGTGCTCTTTCAGAGGGTCGGTGCAGACCCGATGGGCTGAATGGTTCCTTCTGCACTGTAGGAAATCTGTTTAATTGGCAAAACAACCAGAGGAAAGATAGGTAGAATATTCTTAAGCAGCAAGATGTTATGATCTTAAATGCAGTCCTGGAACGAGACGGGGGCTGAGGGGAGACCTGATTGAGGTGTACAAAATTAAGAGAGGTATAGACAGGGTGAATAGTCAGAAGCTTTTTCCCAGGGTGGAAGACCCAATTACAAGGGGGCACAGGTTCAAGCTGAGAGGGGGAAAGTTTAGGGGAGATGTGTGGGGTAGGTTTATCACACAGAGGGTGATAGGTGTCTGGAACACATTGCCAGTGGAGGTGGCAGAGGCAGGCATGATAGCAATGTTTAAGATGTATCTTGATAGACACATGAGCAGGTGGGGAATGGAGGGATGCAAATCGTTTGATCAATAAGTAGTAAATAAGGAATCTGGATCGGCACAGGCTTGGTAGGCCGAAGGGCCTGTTCTTGTGCTGTAATGTTATTTGTTCCATTGGGAATTAGATATATACTTGAAAAAGGGAGACAAAAACTGCTGGGCTATGGATAAAGTGTGAGGGGACTGGGACTAATCGGACAGCACTTTGAAAGAACCAACACCAGCACAAAGGCCTGAATGGCTTCCTTTAGTTTAATTTGTTCATGGGATGTGTGGGCCAACATTTACCGCCCATCTTTAATTGCCCTCGACAAGCTGGTGGTGAGCCACCTTCATGAACTGCTGCAGCCCATGTGGTATAGGTGCAATCACAGCACAGTTCAGGAGGGAGTTCCAGGACTTTGACCCGGTGACAGTGAAGATACAGCAATTTAGTTCAGTGCTATATGATTCTAAGAGATACCCCAGTTCCAGCATATACTCCAAAAACTACTTCCATGATGCTTTGGCACGTAATCTGAACAGACAGAGTAAAAATTAATTACTGCCAAGTAGAACAACATATAGCCATTCAGCAACACTGTCACAATTTACTCCAATTGTAAGATCAATGATCATCCGACCCAACTGGCTCATCAATGCTTGAACATAGTGGGGATGCCATAACCATAATTCCAGCTCACCGACACAAAAACAGGTTGAAAACCTATATATTTAAAAGAAAATTATGAATATTCATTTACCCATCTGACAAATTAACACTTTGTAACACTGCAAAAGAAATGAACAGTGCATGGACCTGTCTATATGTAAGCTCCATGGCTATTCAGCCACTGCTGTGGAGGGCCCCAATTTCGCTTCTCCTTTTTTTCTCCTCGAAATTCCTCATATACATCACTCTTCTTTTAAGCCTGTGTTCATCGTGTTATTGCCATTATCACGCAGTGGCAGAATTCAGCACCATCTGCATAAATAGTTGCTGTAAAGTTCTCCGTGACTTTAGAGTCTTAAAAGACACGCACATACAAGAGAGAGAAGGTCACAACAGTTTCACAATCTTCTCAAAAGGCAAACAGCAAAAGCCCGCAGATCTTGACAAATATCCTCACAAGAAAGGAATCAAGGCATGTTGGCAGCACTTGCTTAAGAGGAAACTAACAAAATCTGAGATTAATCAGCCTCCTACTCCGATGTGCTGATGTGATTAGCAAGGTAGAACTCCTAGACCGGTTAGCGGGTGGAATAGATTTTATCAAGTTCTGTGAAGAAGAAATGGTCTCAATTCTTACCCAATATGAGGCCTTGAGTGGACTAATGGTGACATGGTCTGGATTTGAAATATATCAGCTAGGCCAAGTTTCAAAACTTGTCAATCTGTAATGTAAGGCTACAATTACACTTGACTAAGGTAATGTGATGACTGGAGTTTAATACTTGCCCCCAGGCTGATCTAGCTTCCCTACTCAGAGAGGTACATACTCATTAGAGGCCCCAATTCAGTTTTTTCAAGTTCGTAAAAAAAATTTGCTCTTCTCATTTTATAAAATTTATCTCTTATTTTAGGTCATTAAGCCCCATTTCTTTAGCAATAAGTGGGAAGGCAATCTGCCCTCTAGCCTTTTCCAGTGTTGATTTTGAACAGGAAAGTAAATAATGCAGAGGTGACTTGACACCAGTTTCCCTTTCCACTCTGTGACTGGCATTTTGGCCTCTCGTCAGGCGAGCATGAAGAAAATCAGGAATTGCGCGTGGGGAGTTTCTGCTTATTCCTATTGCATATTGCCATTGGAGGCTTCGGGTATTGCATTGTTGCATTCTCTTAGTCTTCAAAACTCATATCAAGTCAAATATGAATTCTTAATAATACTTTCATTGCTGCCCAATTATTTGTAACATGAGCATCTGTCAATCTATGAATGACTGACCTTCCAACCGTTAACCTTTCAACAGACCTTTAAGGGGGAAGAGAACATTTCCATTGACAGGGAGTAAACTGTAGCTACTCACGATTGCGATTAGTCAAGAACAGCGCTGATCTCCTCTGGATTACTTGATTGCTTTGGGAAGTGAGAAGGGGCTTCCCAGAGTTTTCCTGGAGTTTGTCACAGGTGTTGTTCCTTGTCTCTGAATAAAGCTCGTAGTCTTAAAGTTGAAGTAGATGCTTTATTGTGAGTTTGATCTCTCTCCAGTGCTTAACTTAATGTTATATCTGAGCTACCTGTCTGTTCTGCTTCCAGCTGCCGTTCCTGTGAAGTGCCTCTAACTTCTTGGCCCGGATTCTCCCCTACCCGGCGGGGGGGGGGGGGCCAAAGGTGCAGATTTCTCCGCACCTTTAGGAGCCAAGCCCTAACCCTGAGGGGCTAGGCCCGCGTCGGAGTGGTTGGCGCCCCGCCGATCGGCGGGAAAGGCCTTTGACGCCACGCCAGCCGGGGCCGAAGGGACTTTGCCGGCCGGCGGAAGTCTGCGCATGCACCGGAGCGTTAGCGGCTGCTGACGTCATCCCCGCGCATGCGCTGGGGAGGGGGTCACTTCCGCGTCAGCCATCGTGAAGACTATGGCGAACGTGGAAGGAAAAGAGTGCCCCCACGGCACAGGCCCGCCCACAGATCGGTGGGCCCCGATCGCAGGCCAGGCCACCGTGGGGGCACCCCCCCCCCAGGGCCAGATTGCCCCGTGCCCCCCCCAGGACCCCGGAGCCCGCCCGCGCCGCCTGGTCCCGCCGGTAAGGTAGGTGGTTTGATTCCCGCCAGCGAAACCGGCATGTCAGCAGCGGGACTTCGGCTCATCGCGGGCCGGAGAATCGCCGGGGGGAGGGCCGCCGACAGGCGTGGCGCGATTCCCATCCCCGCCGAATCTCTGGTGCCGGAGACTTCGGGAGACGGCGGGGGCAGGATTCACGCCGGCTCCCGGCGATTCTCCGACCCGGCGGGGGGGGGGTCGGAGAATCCCGCCCCCGTCTCTCTCTATTTATACCTCTCCAGTGTTCCCTCTGGTGCTTGCTCAGTTTCATTGCATCTACATTGACCCCTTGTATATATACAGATCACTACAGTTTCCTTCCCTGTACACTGTTTCTTCCAGGAAAAGCGTGTTTGGGAAGTGAATACATTGCATGTTTGTACAGTTAACTGGATGGAGCAGACTGGACAATCCTTTCTCAGGCTTTTCCTGTCACGTGTGCACCTACACAACCTTTGGACTGAAATTTAGTCCCGGGGCAAATAGGGAACAGGTTGGCTGTTTTGAGGCCGTGGAACCAGGAAGTACAGGTTTGATGAATGTCCCACAGATTTAACTAATTGGACCATTTAACACTAAGGAAGTGAATTTTGGACATGGTTCTCCCTCCTCTTGACCATTTCTATGGCAAAAGAGCAGCAGAAACCTTGGAAAACCAGGAATAAAAATCCCCCAAATTAACATCCAAAATGTATATTATATAGGTCTGTATGCACAACTATTCTCCTGACAGGGAGAAGAAAATATTTTTTTAAGGTTCTACTTACTCTTTTTTAAAAATAAATTTAGAGTACCCAATTCATTTTTCCAATTAAGGGGCAATTTAGCATGGCCAATCCACCTGACCTGCACATATTTTGGGCTGTGGGGGCGAAACCCTTGCAAACACGGGGAGAATGTGCAAACTCCACATGGACAGTGACTCACAGCCGGGATTGAACCTGGGACCTAGGTGCCATGAGGCAGCAGTGCTAACCACTGTGCCACTACTTACTCTTTTTTATGTCCTGTTGTGATTCGTTATGGTTCGGCAAACAAGGAAGTAACTTTCACTTTTGGAATGGGTAAAAAAAGGCTGGTCGACCAATTAATGCACATCCTGCCTGATTTACTAAACTTTTGAAGTCAGTCAGAAATTTTCTGCCTGTGACAGAGGTGAAAGTTATTCCTCATAATAGTTAAACCGAACTGGAAAAAGTGTGCATACAAATTGACTGTGAGACAAGTGATAGTTGGAGGTGTCATAGACATGGTTATGATGTCCATGTATATTATATATATAGAATGTATATTATATATAATTCATCACCTGTCAGGAATGTAAATAATGTTGTGGTTTTTCAGAGTGACTGTCATTTAAAAATAAATCTTCTCGCCTATCTCAGCTTTTCCATTGACCTTTGACTTTCCTTTATTCTTCCATGGGATGCAAGTGTGCTGACAAGGCCGCCATTTCTTACTCATTCCTTATTGCCCTTGAGAAGATGAAGGTGAATTGCCTTTGTGTTTTGTGACTTGAGAAAAAGATGACTTACATTTATATAGAACCTTCCATGACCACTGGATGTCTCAAAGTGCTGTGCAGCCAATGAAATGCTTTTCAAAATGTTAGTCACTGTTGCAGGAAATGCAGGAAACTTGGAAAGGAACTTGCAGATGTTGATGTTCCCAGGCTCCTGCTGTTCTTGTTTTCAAGCATTCGTAACATTATGCTAACTGTGGATGGCTATTTGGGGAACTTGGGTACGGTAACAGTGAGTGGAATCTCCCTTATCCCGCAGAGGTGAGTCTGAAGGTGCGACCAGGAGCAAAATTGAAGAGTGCAGTGTTGGATTGGTGGCCTAGCACACCCCTGCCTTTGGGTGATCTTGACAGAGGCATGTGGAAAGCAGCCGGGCATTCATTACCTGCCTGGCAATAATGGGTAGCCACTTACGCCAATTAAGTGCCCATAGATGGGACGGCAAGGTCTCCACGAGGATTGTCTCAGTATCAGAGTGGATAACTGTTGAGTGCAGCGCCAGGCAGCTCCATTCATGTAGTGAACCAGCCAGAGGGCCATCAGAGCTGGAGCCATTGTGCTCCATGGCTGGTCTTTAGGACTGAAAAGTCGCAAGTGCAGCACAAATGAATTCTCTAGCGGTGTTTCTCATCCATTCTGATATCCCTACTGGCTTCAGGCCTCTTTATTATGAAATGTTAGTCACAGTTTCATCATAGGCACCCTCACACTCGCCTTCCTGCCTCAGCAGCTGTCATCTCACTTGATCGGTCTGCTGGCCTGACATCTCTGCAGGCCCTCTGACAGGGCCTGCAGCCTCAGGAACCACTTTGCTATCCTCAATTGGGCAGGCTACATGGAGGCAGACAATTAGAAGGCCCCCTCCTGGGTAACTGCTTCAGAGTTCACTCTGCCACCCCATGTGGGGTTGGGATCAGGAAACAATCTTAATTCCAGAAAATATTCTATCAGCCCAGTGGATGCTAGCTCACCTTGCTCACGTTGTCAGATGTCTAACTCTTCCATGCCAATCGTCTAAATGAAGTCATGAACTAACAGTCGCTGTGTAAACATTATTATTCAATAGTTGGAGATAAAAAAAGTTCAAAAAAGTGAATTTTTAATTTAAATTTTTCAAAATGATTTCCAACAGATGAATTGGTTCTTCATCAAGAGAACTTTTGTGAGATGTTGGTGGCACAAAATGGTTGTTGCTTTTGCTTGCATAACAGTCTCGCTAGATGAAAGATATTGGGATTCTCCTACCCCCCGCCAAGTCGGAGAATCGCCGGGGGCAGGGGGGATCCCGCCCCCGCCGACTGCCGAATTCTCCGGTGCCAGGGATTTTGCGGGGGCAGGAATCGCGCTGCGCCGGTCGGCGGCTGCTGGCAGTGCCCCCCCCCCCCCGGCGATCCTCCGGCCCGCGATGGGCCGAGTGGCCGCCCGTTTTTGCCAGTCCCACCGGTGTAAATGAGTAGGGGACCTGTGGGACCAGTGGGACCTGGCGGCGCGGGCGGCCTCCGGGGTTCTCGAGGGGGCGCAGGGGGATCTGGCCCCGGAAAGTGCCCCCACGGTGGCCTGGCCCGTAATCGGGGCCAACCGATCCGCAGATGGGCCTGTGCCGTGGGGGTACTCTACTTCTCCGCATCGGCCGCTGTGGTCCTCCGCCATGGCCGTGCAGAGAAGAACCTTCCCGCGCATGCGCTGGGATGGCGGCAGCATACGCTGGCGCTCCCACGCATGCGCCAACTCGCACCAGCCAGCGGAGGCCCTTCGCTGCCGGTTGGCATGGCGCCAAGCCCCTTCCCCGCCGGCCGGCACGGTGCAAACCACTCCGGGGCCAGCCTAGCCCTTGAATGTGCGGAGGATTCCGCACATTTGGGGTGGCCCAACACCGGAGTGGTTGACGCCACTCCTTCCCACTGGAGTTGCCCGCCCCGCCGATTACAGCAGAATCCTGTTAAGCACCTTTAAACATTTCAACATGAAAGTCATGATAAGTGGAAGCATTATTGAAAGTATGGTGATAATGGAGAGCAGCGCTTCCCAAACTTAAAAATAAATGGAGCCCCAGACTCCAACAAAAACAGAAAAGCAATAAAACAGCAAAGTAACAATCAGTATATAATTATTACAGTTTATACATTATAGATCAACATAATATAAATATTTTATGTACTCACCACTTCATCTGAGTTGATCCAATTAATGGACTTTGGCCATGAAACAGTGGAAGCGTAGCTTGAGGGTCTTGAGATGGGTTGATATTGCAGCCCAGGTCATTCTGCAGAACCACAATGATTAGGCCGAGCTCAGACAGACTGCAACTTAGCAGTGCAGGTAGTGCAACCAGTTCGTGGTTAGGGCCAGGCTTCAAAACTCAGTGAAGTGGGCACAGGAAGGAGGGGAGGCTGTAGTGGCAGCACGGTAGCACAGTGGTTAGCACTGTTGCGTCACAGCACCAGGGTCCCAGGTTTGAATCCCGGCTTGGGTCAGTGTATTTGTGGAGTCTGCACGTTCTCCCCGTGTCTGCGTGGGTTTCCTTTGGATGCTCCGGTTTCCTCCCACAAGTCCTGAAAAACGTGCTGTTAGGTAAATTGGAAATTTTGAATTCGCCCTGAGTGAAATGAAATGAAAAATGAAAATTGCTTATTGTCACGAGTAGGCTTCAATGAAGTTACTGTGAAAAGCCCCTAGTCACCACATTCCGGCGCCTGTCCGGGGAGGCTGGTACGGGAATCGAACCGTGCTGCTGGCCTGCTTGGTCTGCTTTAAAAGCCAGCCATTTAGCCGAGTAAGCACCTGAACAGGCGCCAGAATGTGTTGATCAGGGGCTTTTCACAGTAACTTCATTGCAGTGTTAATGTAAGCCTACTTGTGAGAATAAAGATTATTATTAGTATAGTGGGATTGTCACTGGACTAGTAATCTAGAAGCCCAGGCTCTGGAGACTTATGTTCAAAGTCCATCACCAAGAGTTGCTTGGTAGCACCAGCACTGAGCTGGCTGAGTCTTAAACGACAAAGCTGCTAGACGGAGTCTGCAGCAAGAGGGAAAGTCATACACCCTCCCCAACCTGCCCATCACAGATGCATCTGTCCAATATCGGCAGGAGTGATCACCACACAGTCCCTGTGAGACAAAGTCTTGTCTTCACATTGAGGATATCTTTCATCATGCTGTGTGACACTTCCACCATGCTAAATGGGATAGATTTTGAACAACACAAAGCCTGGCATCCACGAAGGGCTGTGGGTCATCAGTAACTGCACAATTGTATTCAACTACCGCATGGCCCATTATATCCCCATTCTACCATTATCATCAAGCCGGGGGATCAACCATGGTTCAATGAAGAGTGCAGGAGGGCATGCCAGGAGCAGCACCAGACATACATGAATATGAGGTGTCAACCTGGTGCAGCCACAGCAGAGGACTATTTGCAGACCAAAAAGCAGAAGCAGCATGCAACAGAAAGATTTAAACTGAATTCCACAACTGATGGATCAGATCTAAGTTCTGCAGTCCTGCCACATCCAGCCTATATGGTGATGGGCAATTAAACAACTCACTGGAGGAGGAAGCTCCACAAGTATCCCCAACCTCAATGGCAGCGGAGCTCAGCACATAAGTTAAAAAGGCAAGGGTGAAACATTTGCAACCATGCTGGAAGGGGTTGTTGACAATGGACAGGATTTCCGAACCTTTCCCACCAGAGAGACCCTCTGGTCCCGCAGAAGGCAATCCCCCCCGTGCTGGGTTCCCCAGTGGTGGTGGGTTTCCCCAGCGGTGGAATGAGCGAGCCACGCAAAATGCCAAAGACATCGGTGGAACCGGAAGATCACACAATTGGCCAATGGCGAGCCACCTCTGTCACTGAAACACACAAACGCAGGGAGCTGGAAAATCCCATTCGGTGCTGATAAGGGGCACTTACTTAGCAGTAACCTGTTCACCGATGCTCAGTTCCACCAGGGTCACTCAACTCTAGACCTCATTACAGCCTTGATCCGAGTAAGGACAAAAGAGCTGAACACAAGAGGTGAGGTGAGAGTGACTGCCCTAGACATCAAGGCAGCATTTGACTGAGTAAGGCATCAAGGAGCCTGAGCAAAACTAGCAATTGGGAACACTCTCCACTGGTTGGAGCCACACCTGTTGGCTGTTGGAGGTCAGTCATCCAAATCCTTGGACATTGCTGCAGCAGTTCCTCAGGGCAGTGTCCTAGGTTGAACCACCTTCAGCTGCTTCATTATTAACATATCCTCCATCAAAAGGTCAGAAATGGGGATGATATCTAATGATTACGCAATGAAAAAAAATTACACAACGTTCAACACCATTTGCGACTCCTCGGATACTGAAACAGTCCATATGCAAGGCCTGGACAACATTCAGGCTTGGGCTGACAAGTTGCAAGTAATATTTGTGCCACACAAGTGCCAGACAAAGACAATTACCAACAAGAACATAAGAACATAAGAACTAGGAGCAGGAGTAGGCCATCTGGCACCTCGAGCCTGCTCCGCCATTCAATGAGATCATGGCTGATCTTTTGTGGACTCAGCTCCACTTTCCGGCCTGAACACCATAACCCTTAATCCCTTTATTCTTCAAAAAACTATCTATTTTTATCTTAAAAACATTTAATGAAGGAGCCTCAACTGCTTCACTGGGCAAGGAATTCCATAGATTCACAACCCTTTGGGTGAAGAAGTTCCTCCTAAACTCGGTCCTAAATCTACTTCCCCTTACTTTGAGGCTATGCCCCCTAGTTCTGCTTTCACCCGCCAGTGGAAACAACCTGCCCGCATCTATCCTATCTATTCCCTTCATAATTTTATATGTTTCTATAAGATTCCCCCTCATCCTTCTAAATTCCAATGAGTACAGTCCCAGTCTACTCAACCTCTCCTCGTAATCCAACCCCTTCAGCTCTGGGATTAACCTAGTGAATCTCCTCTGCATACTATCCAGCGCCAGTACGTCCTTTCTCAGGTAAGGAGACCATAACTGAACACAATACTTCAGGTGTGGCCTCACTAACACCTTATACAGCTGCAGCATAACATAGAACATAGAACATAGAACAGTACAGCACAGAACAGGCCCTTCGGCCCTCAATGTTGTGCCGAGCCATGATCACCCTACTCAAACCCACGTATCCACCCTATACCCGTAACCCAACAACCTCCCCCTTAACCTTACTTTTATTAGGACACTACGGGCAATTTAGCATGGCCAATCCACCTAACCCGCACATCTTTGGACTGTGTTATCTTTGGATAACCTCCCTAGTCTTAAACTCCATCCCTCTAGCAATGAAGGACAGAATCCCATTTGCTTTCTTGATCACCTGTTGCACCTGTGAACCAACTTTTTGCGACTCATGCACTAGCACACCCAGGTCTCTCTGCACAGCAGCATGTTTTAATATTTTATCATTTAAATAATAATCCCGTTTGCTGTTATTCCTACCAAAATGGATGACCTCATATTTGTCAACATTGTATTCAACCTGCCAGACCTGAGCCCATTCATTTAACCTATCCAAATCCCTCTGCAGGCTTCCGGTATTCTCTGCACTTTTTGCTTTACCACTCATCTTAGTGTCATCTGCAAACTTGGACACATTGCCCTTGGTCCCCAACTCCAAATCATCTATGTAAATTGTGAACAATTGTGGGCCCAACATGGATCCCTGAGGGACACCACTAGCTACTGATTGCCAACCAGAGAAACACCCATTAATCCCCACTCTTTGCTTTCTATTAATTAACCAATCCTCTATCCATGTGACCACTTCACCCTTAATGCCATGCATCTTTATCTTATGCAGAAAAGTAGAGAATTTAACTATTCCCCCTTAATATTAATGGCATTACCATCACTGAGTCCCCCATGATCACCATTGACCAGAAACTGAAGTGAACCATCTATGCAAGTACTGTGGCTACAAGAGAAGGGCATAGGCTGAGAATTCTGCAGCAAGAAACTCACCTCTTGGCTCCCCAAAACTGGTCCCCCATCTACAAAACACAAGTCAGGAGTCTGATGGAATGCACTGTACTTGCCTAGATGAGTGCAGCTCAAGAAGCTCAACACCATCCAGGAAAAAGTAGTTTGCTTTATTGGCACTCCATTCACAACCTTAAACATTCAATCCCTACACTAACGACACAATGGCAGAAGTGTGTAGCATCTACAGGAGGTACTGCAGAAACTCACCAAGCCTCATTCAACACCATCTTCCAAACCCGTGACCTCTACAACCTAGAAAGACAATGAAATGAAAAAATTTAATGAAAATCGCTTATTGTCACAAGTTGGCTTCAAATGAAGTTCCTGTGAAAAGCCCCTAGTCGCCACATTCCGGCACCTGTTCAGGGAGGTTGGTACTGGAATCGAACCAGTGCTGCTGGCCTGCCTTGGTCTGTCGTGAAGGTGAGTGAGTGCCTTTAAATTTGCTTACCTTTGAGCGGGAGCAGGGTTTGAGGTAATATCAGGTAAGCTCTTCCTTTCTTTTTTTTTTTCTTGTTATTTTTTAAATCTAGAGGTGATGTCAGGGAAGGCAGTACAATGCTCCTCCTGCAGAATGTTTGAGGTGAGGAACGCCGTCAGTGTCCCTGCTGATTTCATCTGTGGGAAGTGCACCCATCTCCAGCTCCTCAAAAACCGTGTTAGGGACCTGGAGCTTGAGCTGGATGAACTTCGGATCATTCGGGAGGCAGAGGGGGTCATAGATAGGAGCTTCAGGGAAATAGTTACACCAAAGACTGGAGATAGATGGGTAACTGTAAGAGGGACTGGGAAGAAGCAGTCAGTGCAGGGACCCCCTGCGGTCGTTCCCCTGAGTAACAAGTATACCGTTTTGGATACTTGTGGGGGGGACGACTTACCAGGGGTAAGCCATGGGGTACGGGCCTCTGGCACGGAGTCTGTCCCTGTTGCTCAGAAGGGAAGGGGGGAAATGAGTAGAACATTAGTAATTGGGGACTCAATAGTCAGGGGCACAGATAGGAGATTTTGTGGGAGCGTGAGAGACTCACGTTTGGTATGTTGCCTCCCAGGTGCAAGGGTACGTGATGTCTCGGATCGTGTTTTCCGGGTCCTTAAGGGGGAGGGGGAGCAGCCCCAAGTCGTAGTCCACATTGGCACTAACGACATAGGTAGGAAAGGGGACAAGGATGTCAGGCAGGCCTTTAGGGAGCTAGGATGGAAGCTCAGAGCGAGAACAAACAGAGTTGTTATCTCTGGGTTGTTGCCCGTGCCACGTGATACTGAGATGAGGAATAGGGAGAGAGAGCAATTAAACACGTGGCTACAGGGATGGTGCAGGCGGGAGGGATTCAGATTTCTGGATAACTGGGGCTCTTTCTGGGGAAGGTGGGACCTCTATAGACAGGATGGTCTACATCTGAACCTGAGGGGCACCAATATCCTGGGGGGGAGATTTGTTAGTGCTCTTTGGGGGGGTTTAAACTAATTCAGCAGGGGCATGGGAACCTGGATTGTAGTTTTAGGGTACGGGAGATTGAGAGTATAGAGGTCAGGAGCACAGATTTGACTTCGCAGGAGGGTGCCAGTGTTCAGGTAGGTGGTTTGAAGTGTGTCTACTTCAATGCCAGGAGTATACGAAATAAGGTAGGGGAACTGGCAGCATGGGTTGGTACCTGGGACTTCGATGTTGTGGCCATTTCAGAGACATGGATAGAGCAGGGACAGGAATGGTTGTTGCAGGTTCCGGGGTTTAGGTGTTTTAGTAAGTTCAGAGAAGGGGGCAAAAGAGGGGGAGGTGTGGCGCTGCTAGTCAAGGACAGTATTACGGTGGCGGAAAGGATGCTAGATGGGGACTCTTCTTCTGAGGTAGTATGGGCTGAGGTTAGAAACAGGAAAGGAGAGGTCACCCTGTTGGGAGTTTTCTATAGGCCACCTAATAGTTCTAGGGATGTAGAGGAAAGGATGGCGAAGATGATTCTGGAAAAGAGCGAAAGTAACAGGGTAGTTGTTATGGGAGACTTTAACTTTCCAAATATTGACTGGAAAAGATATAGTTCGAGTTCATTAGATGGGTCATTCTTTGTACAATGTGTGCAGGAGGGTTTCCTGACACAATATGTTGACAGGCCAACAAGAGGCGAGGCCACATTGGATTTGGTTTTGGGTAATGAACCAGGCCAGGTGTTAGATCTGGAGGTAGGTGAGCACTTTGGAAACAGTGACCACAATTCGGTGACCTTTACGTTAGTGATGGAAAGGGATAAGTATACCCCGCAGGGCAAGAGTTATAGCTGGGGGAAGGGCAATTATGATGCCATCAGACATGACTTAGGATGTGTTGGTTGGAGAAGTAGGCTGCAAGGGTTGGGCACACTGGATATGTGGAGCTTGTTCAAGGAACAGCTATTGCATGTTCTTGATAAGTACGTACCAGTCAGGCAGGGAGGAAGGGGTCGAGCGAGGGAACCGTGGTTTACCAAAGAAGTGGAATCTCTTGTTAAGAGGAAGAAGGAGGCCTATGTGAAGATGAGGCGTGAAGTTTTAGTTGGGGCGCTTGATATTTACAAGGAAGCGAGGAAGGATCTAAAGAGAGAGCTGAGACGAGCAAGGAGGGGACATGAGAAGTCTTTGGCAGGTAGGATCAAGGAAAACCCAAAAGCTTTCTATAGGTATGTCAGGAATAAAAGAATAACTAGGGTAAGAGTAGGGCCAGTCAAGGACAGTGGTGGGAAGTTGTGTGTGGAGGCTGAGGAGATAAGCGAGATACTAAATGAATACTTTTCGTCAGTATTCACTCAAGAAAAAGATAATATTGTGGAGGAGAATGCTGAGACCCAGGCTATTAGAATAGATGGCATTGAGGTGCGTAGGGAAGAAGTGTTGGCAATTCTGGACAAGGTGAAAATAGATAAGTCCCCGGGGCCGGATGGGATTTATCCTAGGATTCTCTGGGAAGCCAGGGAAGAGATTGCTGAGCCTTTGGCTTTGATTTTTAGGTCATCATTGGCTACAGGAATAGTGCCAGAGGACTGGAGGATAGCAAATGTGGTCCCTTTGTTCAAGAAGGGGAGTAGAGATAACCCCGGTAACTATAGGCCGGTGAGCCTAACGTCTGTGGTGGGTAAAGTCTTGGAGAGGATTATAAAAGATACGATTTATAATCATCTAGATAGGAATAATATGATTAGGGACAGTCAGCATGGTTTTGTGAAGGGTAGGTCATGCCTCACAAACCTTATCGAGTTCTTTGAGAAGGTGACTGAACAGGTAGACGAGGGTAGAGCAGTTGATGTGGTGTATATGGATTTCAGTAAAGCGTTTGATAAGGTTCCCCACGGTCGTCTATTGCAGAAAATACGGAGGCTGGGGATTGAGGGTGATTTAGAGATGTGGATCAGAAATTGGCTAGTTGAAAGAAGACAGAGAGTGGTAGTTGATGGGAAATGTTCAGAATGGAGTTCAGTTACGAGTGGCGTACCACAAGGATCTGTTCTGGGGCCGTTGCTGTTTGTCATTTTTATAAATGACCTAGAGGAGGGCGCAGAAGGATGGGTGAGTAAATTTGCAGACGACACTAAAGTCGGTGGAGTTGTAGACAGTGCGGAAGGATGTTGCAGGTTACAGAGGGACATAGATAAGCTGCAGAGCTGGGCTGAGAGGTGGCAAATGGAGTTTAATGTGGAGAAGTGTGAGGTGATTCACTTTGGAAAGAATAACAGAAATGCGGAATATTTGGCTAATGGTAAAATTCTTGGTAGTGTGGATGAGCAGAGGGATCTCGGTGTCCATGTACATAGATCCCTGAAAGTTGCCACCCAGGTTGATAGGGTTGTGAAGAAGGCCTATGGTGTGTTGGCCTTTATTGGTAGAGGGATTGAGTTCCGGAGCCATGAGGTCATGTTGCAGTTGTACAAAACTCTAGTACGGCCGCATTTGGAGTATTGCGTACAGTTCTGGTCGCCTCATTATAGGAAGGACGTGGAAGCTTTGGAACGGGTGCAGAGGAGATTTACCAGGATGTTGCCTGGTATGGAGGGAAAATCTTATGAGGAAAGGCTGAGGGACTTGAGGTTGTTTTCGTTAGAGAGAAGAAGGTTAAGAGGTGACTTAATAGAGGCATACAAAATGATCAGAGGGTTAGATAGGGTGGACAGCGAGAGCCTTCTCCCGCGGATGGAGGTGGCTAGCACGAGGGGACATAGCCTTAAATTGAGGGGTAATAGATATAGGACAGAGGTCAGAGGTGGGTTTTTTTTACGCAAAGAGTGGTGAGGCCGTGGAATGCCCTACCTGCAACAGTAGTGAACATGCCAACATTGAGGGCATTTAAAAATTTATTGGATAAGCATATGGATGATAAGGGCATAGTGTAGGTTAGATGGCCTTTAGATTTTTTCCATGTCGGTGCAACATCGAGGGCCGAAGGGCCTGTACTGCGCTGTATCGTTCTATGTTCTATGCTTTAAAAGCCAGCTATTTAGCCCTGTGCTAAACCAGCCCCGAAGGCGCACCAGCAACTGCAATTTTCTCTCCAAGACACACACCATCCTGATTTGGGACCAAGTTGGCATTACTTCACTGTTGCTGGGTCAAATTCTAAAACACTTTCCCTGAAAGCACCGTTCGTGAACCTACACTTCATGACTGCTGAAGTTCAAGATTGTGACTTACCACCATCTTGCTAAGGGAAATTAGGTTTGGGCAATAAATTCTGTCTGGCCAGTGAGGCCCTCACCCCAGGATGAACAGAATAACCCTGAGAGACGAGCATGGCAAAAACGCCGTCTGGGTCTGGAGCCAGTTCCAGATGCAATTTTGGAGGAAGGGGAGCTCAAATCCCAACTGGCCTCTGTTTCTTTGACTCCAATTGGCCTCATGACCCATAGTTTGGCACAGTAGCACAGTGGTTATCACTGTTGCTTCACAGTGCCAGGGACCCGGGTTCAATTCGTGGCTTGGGTCACTGTCTGTGCGGAGTCGGCACGTTCTCCCCGTGTCTGCGTGGGTTTCCTCCGGGTGGTCCGGTTTCCTCCCACAAGTCCCAAAAGACGTGCTATTAGATGATTTGGACATTCTTAATTCTCCCTCAGTGTACCCGAACAGGCACCGGAGTGTGGCGACTGAGGGAATTTCACAGCGACGTCATTGGAGTGTTAATGTAAGCCTACTTGTCTCAGTAGTGAAGATTATTATTATTGGGAGCCACTGAAGGAAGAACTTGCTCCTTGCAAGTGGCGTTGGCAACAAAGCTAGTGGGTTCTGATTGCAGCATTATTTCTTTAAAGTGATCCTCTTTAGTTGGGACAACTTTCTTTGAAGTGGTCAGACTATGATGGTTTTTATCTGCATGGAATCAGGATAACAAAACTACTTTCAAAAGAAAATTGACTTTGAAACTTTCCTTTTAAAATGATTCCAACTTCCCCTTTAAAGATCTTATGATGGCATTAGGTAATCTATCAAAGGGATCTTAATTGAGGCACTTGCTCGTGATAAGAGATCCTAATAGTGTAGTTTGCTCCATATAAAAATCTAGAATGGTCCAAACTCTCTATTTAATGGAGGTACTGATGGCAAGATTTGTCCTTTAAGAGGACCTGGATTTGCAACCCACCCCCATCACAAAAGAGTCGTGGTGATGAGATTCTTCCTGTAACAATTTCATATCACAAATGTTTTCAATGCCCTTCAATTGAGCAAGTGCATCTCTGAACTTGCAGCATTATCCCATTCACTGCATTAAAAAAGACATCCACACATTATATCAGTGGCAAAATGTTAATATAAAAACTTGGAATATATGAAACCTTTCTGAAAGCATGATTACTTTGTACATCGTATTAAAGAAGGTGGCCTCTGCAGACTACATTTAGTAACAGTCAAAGAAAAATCAAATCTAGCAAAAAATCCCTTGTGTTTTATGGAAATAGGACAGTGAGGTGGCAGTCACATCATTATTTTCCAGAAGACTCTCACATCAACCCTTCACACTAACCAACAAAATAAGGTGCTGGGCAATAGCGCAAAAAGCACTACTTATATAAATGATTGGAGAATAAATACTCATAAAAGAACACGGATATTGTTATGAATGGTGTGTTTCATCATCAGGAAAATATTCAGGGATATGACTCATCATCAGGATCCTTTTTAATAGATTGTCTTAACATAAGGACTCTTTTAAGAGGAGAGTTTCACCATTATGATGGAAGTGATGCCACAATAGGATCCTTCCAAATAGATATTTAAATTTGATAGGAAAACTAAAATGTTCCTTGCTGGATTAGCATAACTAGTATTTTTAAGCCTTTTTGTGCTGGGTTTCAGAAGAGGTTTATATTTCAGCACTTTCTGGCATTGGCCCATCATTAAGTACCTGTTCAGCGAATGCAGCAAATATATTAAAGTGTAACATGAAGGACATTGACATATGTGTAACAATGATCAAAGGAGGGTATGACTCAGAGGAAAAGGAAATGATCAAACATGAAAAGTCTCTATTTCACAGTTACTGTGAAAAGCCCCTAGTCGCCAGACTCGGCACCTGTTCGGCCTGTTTAGCTATGAAGAGAGGTTGAATAAACTCGGTTTGTTCTCACTGAAATGACGGAGGTTGAGGGGCGACCTGATAGAGGTCTACAAAATTATGAGGGGCATAGACAGAGTGGATAGTCAGAGACTTTTTCCCAGGGTAGAAGAGTCAATTACTAGGGGACATAGGTTTAAGATGCGAAGGGCAAGATTTAGAGGAAATGTATGAGGCAAGTTTTTTTACACAGTGGGTAGCGGGCGCCTGGAACCCGCTGCTGGAGGAGGTGGTGGAAACAGGGACAATAGTGACGTTTAAGAGGCATCTTGACAAATACATGAATAGCATGGGAATAGAGGGGTAAGGACCCCGGAAGTGCAGAAGAGTTTAGTTTATACGGGCAGTATGGTTGGCGCAGGCTTGGCGGCCGAAGGGCCTGTTCCTGTGCTTTACTTTTCTTTGTTCTTTGTTTTGTTCTTTGGGTACACAGAGGGAGAATTCAGAATGTCCAATTCACCTAACAACACGTCTTTCGGGACTTGCGGGAAGAAACCAGAGCACCCAGAGAAAACCCACATGGGGAAACAAACATGGGGAGAACGTGCAGACTCCACACAGACAGTGACCCAAACCGGGAATCAAACCCAGGACCCTGGTGCTGTGAAGCAACCGTGCTAACCACTGTGCTACATTGGAGTGTGATTGTCAGGGGCTGCACAGTATTCAAGGAGACAAATTGTAAATGTCACTGGTCTGCTGTACGTATGGCATGGTGCTGTGTGATTGGAATAAGGTGGCCAATGAGCTAAAAGTGAGATTTACGCAAAACAGACTGAGGATGAAGAATAAGATCATCTCCAATTTACTCCAAATTAACAAAACAGACGTATCAATCGAAAATAATATTCACAAAGCCGAAACCCCACATTCAAAAAATCGCACACCTTCATATTCAGCCTCAAAATAATACAGCCACACTTAGATAAGAAAATTGTACTCAAAATAGGAATGAAAAATACGAAAATACTCAAAGCTGCCACTCAACTGCTTACCTGCTAAAATGTAAGACAGTCACAAACAGTCCTCACACTCACATGGTCAAAGCAGTGGTCGCTCAAGATAACAGGCACAGTTGCACAAACATACTGAAAACAACACTGACATCAACAAAACACACACACGCACACACACATGCACACACACATCAGACAGGCAATGACACACTCATAAAGACTGCACACAATCACAAAAATGTGCACATGACTGTTTATGCAGAAACCGTATGGAAACTGCATTCATCACTGATTTTAGCTGACTTGCACTTCTGGGAGAGGAGGGATTCAGAAACCGCATTCCGGCGAAGATTTATGGCCACATTTTACTTGATTTCTTGTGCATAATTTCTTGTACCCCGGAAACATTTAAAAAACACCTTGCTCAAATGCCCAACAAGTTCAAATGAAATGCAGGGGTTCAGGATTACTAAATCTCAGTTTGAAAAAGTACTGCAGCTTTGTATTGCAAACACGGGCAATAAAAATAAGCGGTTCCTGTGAAAAGAATGCAAAACAAAAATTACAATAAACATTCGTATTTAGGTTGCCATAGTTGAATATGGAAGTACAATCCATCGTAAATAACCACAGTAAAAGGAATGGAGTGTATTAATTAATCCTGGCATCACTGATGGCTGTATGGTGACAGCATTGCTGGATTCAAATGAGACTTAACCTTGGGTGAGACCAGTTAGCTGCCCTTTCTTCTCTCATCTTCTCAAATCTAAAAATTGTTAAGTGATCTTTGTAGCTCAGCTTTCCTCACAGATTAATGTAAGAATGGCCTAATGCTTGCAAACGTGACTGCCTGTGACAGGCATACAAACTCCTCAAAAGGAAGAATTTCCCAGATAAACACCCCTCCCCCATCCTAAAAAAAATCTGCTTGCTAGACTTCCTTTAGAAGAAGCTGACTACTTAATCCTCAAAAGCTTGATTGCTGCAAAATAAAAATGGGAAAGAAAATTCTTTTTAGTTAGACAGAAGATATAGGCAGAAAGGAGAGTGCACCGAGTGATAGAGGCTGGTTTGATATCGAGCCTTACAGGTGGTCTTCTTACTCTGATATCAGACAGTGAACTTTCTTTTTTTTTCTTTTTTTAAAAATTTAGAGTACCCAAATTAAGGGGCAATTTAGCGCGGCCAATCCACCTATCCTGCACATCTTTGGGTTGTGGGGGTGAAACCCATGCAGACACGGGGAGAATGTGCAAACTCCACACGGACAATGACCCAGGGCCGAGATTCGAACCCGGGTCCTCAGTGCCGTAGGCAGCAATGCTAACCACTGCGCCACCGTGCTGCCCTGTGAGCTTCTTTCGTGAGCTACTTTAGGACACATTTAAAACCACCTGGAGTTATTTTAAATTAGAAGAAATGTTTGGTGCATAATAACTTAAAATACATAAGTTCTAAGTTTAAAGCGGTCTCTTTGGCTGCCTCATATCTTTTCTACCCTCCCTTCAGTTCCTCAACATTCCTTCCCCTGCATCTTCCCAGTGCTGGGAAGTCTTTGCTTTGATGTGAAAGAAAGATTAACTGTACATTTTGAGAATTAAGCTTCTTTAGCCCAAACATCTGAGTGCAAAGTACCTCTGACTATCTATATGTATAACCCAGGTGCTGAAATATTCCAAATGTCTGAGAGGTTTACACTATTGATGCGTTTTAAAGTATCGATTGTCTTTCTCTGTTTAGTTTGGTGACACCTGTCATGCCATTAGAATGATACAATACCTAATCGCTTGTAAGGGATTGGGCAAACACATTATGGGTACATTTATTAGGACTCTGCGCATGAGAACAGTTATACACATGTATAAAAAGCTGTGTGTATGTGCTCCGCTCAAAGCAAGACCAAAACCAAGACTGGATCACAGGACACATTTCCGTTCTTGTGTTTTCACACTGTTATTCCTTAAAGACAAATTCTAACACCTATAATGTCATATTCAAATAAGTTGATCGGAGAAACATCTTTGGCCAGTATTTAAGGGGGCGTTATCTTCACACTGATGAATTTCCGAGAAACCTCAGGCCTGCATTTTTCGGCTCCCACTTGGCTGGTTTTCCAGCAGCAGTTGCAGTGAGCCATTGGCTGCCGGCGAGATCTTCCTGTTCTGCCAAAGTCTATGGGCTGGATTCTCTGATTCTGAGGCAATGTCTGGAGCATGTGTCTAGTGTTACAACCAAAATGTTGGCTCCGCCCCCTCACCAATGCTCCGCCCGGTGGGAGGGGGGGCTAGCAGCCACGCCACGTAACCCCTCTGGCTTTCCCAGCAGATAGGGATGGAGAATTGCTGGGTCTGTGGCCGCACATGCGCACGGCGGCAAACTGCAGCGGTCGCGCAGTACAACATGGTACAGGCCGCATGCGGACCCGGCCTGCCAGATAGTGCCCCCTGTAACTCCCCTCGCCACCCTGGACCACCACCACCAGTCCACCCAGACCCCAATGAAGCCCCCCTGGCCAGTGAAGCCACCCCCCCCCCACCCCCGGCTGTGGTGGAGCTGGACCCAGTCTGCAGCCGCCACGTGAGGTTGACGAAACCACAGACCACAAGTGATCCACGCCATGGGGAAGTCAGCCCATCGGGAGCGTAGCATTGGGGGAGAGCCTTCAGATGATGTCCTGAGGCCGTCCCAATGGCATGCGGCATACTCAGCGATGATGCCGTTTTGGAGGGGGCAGAGCATCCGAAAACAGGCAGCCCCCCCATTTCGGCGCCAAAAGGGATTCTCCAGCCAATCGCCGAATACGATTTTGGCATCAGCAATTGGAGAACCCCGCCCATGTGTTTTTGAACGGCTTGCCTTCCCCACAACTGGGGAACCCACCACGAAAGGGGGGAGTGGGGTTGCCAACTTCAGCTGGACCAGAAGATCCCACCAGCAGGAATGGCCAGTGATTGAGAAGGTCCCAGTGGCTGAAATAAATCCAGTAACAGTGACCACACTAGGCAGTTTTATCTCTCAGTTTGCTTCTGAGGTCGAACAAAACAACTGTGTTTTCTAAGCAGGCTTTCTTCACAGAAACGGCTTGCTGGCATTTAGAATGGCTAATCCTGCTGTTTGCTGAGATCTCAAACAATTCCCCTTTCATAGGTTCAATGCTACTGATATACAGTTTTGCCCTTTTGATCTTCCCAAATCTGAACTACCCTCTTCAGAAGTGAAAAAGTCTGGGCTGTGTCCCCCTATGAAACTCCAATACCTTATTCAAATCCTTCACATATTCTATTCCCCACCGTTACAGGAATAGTGCCAGAGGACTGGAGGATAGCAAATGTGGTCCCTTTGTTCAAGAAGGGGAGTAGAGATAACCCCGGTAACTATAGGCCGGTGAGCCTAACATCTGTGGTGGGTAAAGTCTTGGAGAGGATTATAAAAGATACGATTTATAATCATCTAGATAGGAATAATATGATTAGGGATAGTCAGCATGGTTTTGTGAAGGGTAGGTCATGCCTCACAAACCTTATAGAGTTCTTTGAGAAGGTGACTGAACAGGTGGACGAGGGTAAAGCAGTTGATGTGGTGTATATGGATTTCAGTAAAGCGTTTGATAAGGTTCCCCACGGTCGGCTATTGCAGAAAATACGGATGCTGGGGATTGAGGGTGATTTAGAGATGTGGATCAGAAATTGGCTAGTTGAAAGAAGACAGAGAGTGGTGGTTGATGGGAAATGTTCAGAATGGAGTTCAGTTACGAGTGGCGTACCACAAGGATCTGTTCTGGGGCCGTTGCTGTTTGTCATTTTTATAACTGACCTAGAGGAGGGAGCAGAAGGATGGGTAATTAAATTTGCAGACGACACTAAAGTCGGTGGAGTTGTAGACAGTGCGGAAGGATGTTGCAGGTTACAGAGGGACATAGATAAGCTGCAGAGCTGGGCTGAGAGGTGGCAAATGGAGTTTAATGTGGAGGGCCTCATGGTAGCATGGTGGTTAGCATCAATGCTTCACAGCTCCAGGGTCCCAGGTTCGATTCCCGGCTGGGTCACTGTCTGTGTGGAGTCTGCACGTCCTCCCCGTGTGTGCGTGGGTTTCCTCCGGGTGCTCCGGTTTCCTCCCACAGTCCAAAGATGTGCAGGTTAGGTGGATTGGCCATGCTAAATTGACTGTAGTGTAAGGTTAATGGGGGGATTGTTGGGTTATGGGTATACGGGTTACGTGGGTTTAAGTAGGGTGATCATTGTTCGGCACAACATCGAGGGCCGAAGGGCCTGTTCTGTGCTGTACTGTTCTATGTTCTATGTTCTAAGTGTGAGGTGATTCACTTTGGAAAGAATAACAGGAATGCGGAATATTTGGCTAATGGTAAAATTCTTGGTAGTGTGGATAAGCAGAGGGATCTCGGTGTCCTTGTACATAGATCCCTGAAAGTTGCCACCCAGGTTGATAGGGTTGTGAAGAAGGCCTATGGTGTGATGGCCTTTATTGGTAGAGGGATTGAGTTCCGGAGCCATGAGGTCATGTTGCAGTTGTACAAAACTCTAGTTCGGTCGCATTTGGAGTATTGCGTACAGTTCTGGTCGCCTCATTATAGGAAGGACGTGGAAGCTTTGGAACGGGTGCAGAGGAGATTTACCAGGATGTTGCCTGGTATGGAGGGAAAATCTTATGAGGAAAGGCTGATGGACTTGAGGTTGTTTTCGTTAGAGAGAAGAAGGTTAAGAGGTGACCTAATAGAGGCATACAAAATGATCAGAGGGTTAGATAGGGTGGACAGCGAGAGCCTTCTCCCGCGGATGGAGGTGGCTATAGGGGACATAGCCTTAATTGAGGGGTAATAGATATAGGACAGAGGTCAGAGGTGGGTTTTTTACGCAAAGAGTGGTGAGGCCGTGGAATGCCCTACCTGCAACAGTAGTGAACTCGCCAACATTGAGGGCATTTAAAAGTTTATTGGATAAGCATATGGATGATAAGGGCATAGTGTAGGTTAGATGGCCTTTAGTTTTTTTCCATGTCAGTGCAACATTGAGGGCCGAAGGGCCTGTACTGCGCTGTATCGTTCTATGTTCTATGTTACCAGCTTGCCTTAGGTAACATTCTATTTGCAGTGTTATCCGGCTCATCAACTTATCATAGAATTTCGTGCAGAAGGAGGCCATTCGGCCCATCGAGTCTGCCTGGCCAATTGCTAAGGGCAATTTATCATGGCCAATCCACCTAACCTGCACATCTTTGAACTGTGGGAGGAAACCAGAGCACCACGAGGAAACCCACACAGACACAGGAAGAGCGTGCAGACTCCACACAGACAATGACCCAAGCCGGGAATCGAACCCGGGACCCTGGAGCTGTGAAGCAACTGTGCTAACCACTGTGCTACCTTGCCGCCCAGCCGAAAGCACTAGTTCCATTAAAAACCAAACTGTCCCTACCTTTAAGCGCTTACATGTTCCAATAGTTTATAAAAATATATAACCAGCAGAAAATATTCCACCGTATTGGATTTGCCTGATAGCTTCACGTCATCACTATTTTTCCTGACAATATATTCATGACTTGGACAAAGGGACTGAGTGCATTGAAACCAAATGTGCTGACAGTACAACATAGGTGGGAAAGCAATTTGTGAAGAGACACAGAAAGCAGGATTTTAATTTTTTTTTCATGGGGTTTGAGCCTCGCTGTCAAGGGCAGCATTTGATGCACATCCCTCATTGCCCTTGAGAAGGTGATGGTGAGTGACTTTCTTGATCTGCTCCAGTTCATCTGGTGTAGGTACACCCACAGCGCTATCAGGAAGGGAGTTCCGGATCTTTGACCAGATTTTGGGGCTGTGATCTTGAGGTTGGGGGAATTGTGGAATCCCAACCTCGCATCTTCTTGAGGCGATATCTGTAGGAATGACCATTTAATGGCCAAGGAGTGCACTTGCCATTCAATTAAAGATGACAGGAGGAGGGCCAAGAGGAGGCCCTCCAGCAATGACTCATCGGCAGATCCACCAAAATGGAAGTCAACATTAAAAAAGATACAAAAATTTCAATTTAAAATGGTCACAACTGCTGGGCCTTCATCATGGAGTAACAACTGCTCCATGCGGTGACCAAGCTGTGACCTGGGCTATGCCATGAGGTGTTTGACTGCCAACTGGAAAATACTAGTCTGCATTGCTCCAGTGTTTTTAGGACAGCCTAAATAGGCCTTAATTAGGGACTTGGTATTTGCGGGTGCATAACTGTCTACCGCAGGGGTGGGCAAACTACGGCCCGCGGGCCGCATGCGGCCCGCCAAAGGTATTTCTGCGGCCCACCAAGTCATTAAAAAAAAAAAAAAAAAAAAAAATTTTTTTTTTTTTTAATTTTTTTTTTTAAAGGTTAATGGGTGGGGGGGCTGTTGGGTTACTTACTGGTATAGGGTGGATACGTTGACTTGAGTAGGGTGATCATTGCTTGGCACAACGTCGAGGGCCGAAAGGCCTGTTCTGTGCTGTACTGTTCTATGTTCTATATGAGGCGCCCAGAATCATAACCGGGTGAAGTAATTATTTTACTTAATATACTATGCGGCCCTTTGTGAATTGTGAATTTCTGAATGCGGCCCTTGCACGCAAAAGTTTGCCCACCCCTGGTCTACCGCAACCCCAGTCCTGCACCTCAACATCCAATTTAAAAATGGCCTGGAATCAGGAACATGCCAACAAACTGGCACACCATGCTCCGAGACAACCTTCCTAGCCTAGATGTCCAGGCCTTGCTTTGTTTATAAGAGATATAAATAGGTTAAGTGAATGGACATCAGTTTGGCAGGTGGAGTGTAAAGTTGGAAAATCTGAGTTGTCCACTTTGGCAGCAGGAATAGAAAGTAGAATATTATTTAAATGGAGGGAGAGTGAAGAATGATGGAGTGCAAGGATCTAGGCCTCTTCACACTTGAAACATAAACGGTTGGCATACTGGTGCAGCAAATAATGAGGAGGGAAAATTGAATTTTAGCCTTTATTGTCAGTGGAATGAAGTATAAAAGCAGAAAATTCTTGACCTTACCAGGCATTATAGTCCCTACCTAAAATACAGTGCACATTTTTGCCCTCTTTATTAAAAGAGGGATATACTACTTGCATTGTGACAGTTCAGTGAAGGTTCAACAGGTTGATTCTTGAGATGAAGGGGTTGTTTTATGAGGAAAGTTTGAGCAGGTTGGGTCAATATTCCCGTATCAGCCTCCCCGGACAGGTGCCGGAATGTGGCGACTAGGGGCTTTTCACAGTAACTTCATTGAAGCCTACTTGTGACAATAAGCGATTTTCATTTCATTTTATTTTTCATATTCATTGGCGTTTAGAAGAATGAAAGGTGACCTTATTGAAATGGGGCATGATGGGTAGAGGCTGAGAGCATGTTGGTTTGCATTTGTTTATTGTCATGTGTACCGAGGTGCAGTGAAAAGTATTTTTCTGTGAGCAGCTCAAACAGATCATTTAGTACATGAAAATAAAATAAAATAAAAAGAAAATACATAAAAGGGCAACACAAGGTCCACAATGCAAATAGATAGACACAGGCAGCGGGTGAAGCATACAGGAGTGTAATATTAATCAGGTCAGTTCATAAGTGGGTCATTCAGGAGTCTGGTAACAGCAGGGAAGAAGCTGTTTTTGGATCTGTTAGTGAGTGTTCTCAGACTTTTGTATCTTCTGCCCGATGGAAGAATTTGGAAGAGTGAGTAAGCCGGGTGGGAGGGGTCTTTGATTATGCTGCCCGCTTTCCCCAGACAGCGGGAGCTGTAGATAAAGTTAATGGATGGGAGGTATGTTTGTGTGATGGACTGGGCTGTCCCCTGGCGATTCTCCGGCCTGGCGGGGGTTCGGAGAATCCCACCCATTGTTTAAAGCCCCTGATGATGGTATCTCCAAGAATGTCTCAAAACCATGAAACACTGGTTCTTCGTGGTTTGGAATAATGTGAAGAACCAATCCAGTCATTGTGTAAGCAATTAATAATGGATATTTATTAAAGTAAAATAAAAAGAAAAAAAAACACACGACAAAAGACTAGTATACACTATGAAACTTAAGTATATGAACTAAACAGTGCTATCTGAAGTTACCTCTTGTTCTCAAAATATACCCACATTCCCTGAGCTCACTAAAACACCCCTTTTCCGAAGCAACATCCAATTTCTGTAACTCTGTAGGTCAAATCCAATTAATAGTTACCACACAATATTGCTTCGGTGACCAAATCTGGGAAACAATCCCTTCCTGGTGCAAGGAAGGCATAAATGTGGGTATTTTCAAGGAGAATGTCTGCAATCCGCCATGACTCTAAATGTTAGATGGAACACGCGTCCATGGCTCGGATTACAGGTGGAACTGGTCAGTCTGACTGTTGGACGGAGAATTAACCTCTCTCCCCAATAACAATGCTCGCACTTATCCTGTTTCATCTCTTTGAAATTCCCTTCTGTGGATTCTCTCTCTCAAATTCCTTGGGCAGGATTCTCTGGTTCACCAGCCGCATTTTGCTGTGCGGTGCGCACTCACCAGCAGTGGGATCCTCCATTCTGGCAGCCGGCCAATGGGATTGCCCTTTGTGGCCACCCCACATCATTGCAAAACCTGTGGGTGAGTGTAGGATCCCGCCGATGGAGAATTCTGCGCCTTATCTTTAGAAGTTACATTTGTATAGCCACACTGATAGACCCACAGGGGGGCACAGTGGTTAGCAGTGCTGCCTCACAGCTCCAGGGACTTGTGTTCAATTCCGGCCTCGGGTGACTGCCTGTGTGGAGTTTGCACTTTCTCCCGTATCTGCGTGGGTTTCCTCCGGGAGCTCCGGTTTCCTCCTACAGTTCAAAGATGTGCAGGATAGATGGATTGGCCATGCTAAATTGCCCCTTAGTGTCCAAAAAGTTATTTGGGGTTGCTGAATTACGGGGACAAGATGGAGACATGAGCTTAAGTAAGGTGCTCTTTCCAAGGGCCGGTGCAGACTCGATAGGCCGAATGGCCTCCTTCTGCACTGTAAATTCTAGGATTCTATGATTTCTGATAAGCCCCGTTTCCATTCGCACCTCAATCTCTCTAGACTCCTGTTAACCAAGTAGACTCAGTATGGCTTCATGAAAGGAAAATTGTGTCGGATTAAGTTATTGGAGTTTTTCGAGGAAGTCTCAACTAGAGTGGATAGAGGTGAACCAGTAGATGTACTGTATTTGGACTTCTAGAAGGCGTTTGGCAAGGTACCTCACAAAAGGAAGTGGCTGTGGCCATCAGCTTGGGGAACGCGACCAGGAGGGCTGGCACCCAGTGCCGTAAAAAAAAAAATCAATGACCTCTAGATGGTGGGTTGGCACTGGACCCCCGACCCTCCCCCAGTGAGAATGCGTCTGGCACCGCTCCCATCCAGAACCGTTCTGTGCCCAGGTCCACCCAAGTCCAGCAATGCATCCCATGCTGATGCTAGGGTGCAGCTGTGAGTTTCAGAGGGGGGGTGTTAGTGACCCCCCAGCAGGTCCATAGCCAATTGGAGGAGTCCCAGAGACTACGGGTGCAGGAAATGGCACTGGAAATGCGTGGCACCAAGGCCAACACTGCTAGGGTGATGACTGCAGTGGAGAGCCTGGTCCACTATATTGGCTGCATGAGTGGAAGTGTCCAAGGCAAGGCTCAGTCGGTGAAGGCCATGGCTGAGTGCCTCAACAGTATGTTCCAGTCACTGAATGCCCTGACACAGCTGTCATGATGCATATAGGCACCACGATATAGTAAAAAACGTGATGAGGTCCTACATGCTGAACTAAAAAGTAGGACCTCAAAGCTAGTAATCTCAGGATTGCTACCAGTGCCGCATGCTAGTCAGAGCAGGAATGACAGGATGGACAGGATGAATGCGTGGCTTGAGAGATGGTGCAGGAGGGAGGGATTCAAATGTTTGGGACATTGGAACTGGTTCTGGGAAAGGTGGGACCATTACAAATTCGACGGTCTACACCTAGGCAGGACTGGAACCAATGTCCTAGAAGGGTTGTTTGCTAGCGCTGTTGGGGGAGTATTTAAACTAATGTGGCAGAGGGATGGGAACCAATGCAGGAATTCAGAGGGTAGTAAAGAGGGGACAGAAACAAAAGCTAGTGAGGAGAAAAGTGGAAGGCAGAGAAACAGATTGAACTGCCTAGTATGGCAGGGGGTTGGGAACCAGAGCAGTAGGTCAGCTGGAGAAATAACTGAGGGAGAGCTACAGACTAAGGCCAGTAAGATTAAGAGGAAGAGCAGGCAGGGAGTGGTTGGGCAATGAAGCGGGGCCGGTGGGTTGAAGTGCCTGAGTTTCAATGCGAAGAGTATTTCAGGTAAAACAGATGAACTTAGAGCTTGGATTAGTACGTGGAATTATGATGTTGTTGCTATTACAGAGACCTGGTTTAAAGAGGGACAGGATTGGCAACAAAACATTCTGGGATTTAGATGCTTCAGGCAGGATAGAAGGTGATGCAAAAGGAGTGGGGGAGTTGCATTATCGGTTAAGGAGAATATCACAGCTGTGCTGAGGGAGGACACCTTGGAGGGTTCAGGCAGTGAGGCAATATGGGTAAAGTTCAGGAATAGGAAGGGTGCTGTCACAAATGTTGCGGGTTTACCCCCTAACAGCCAGCGGGCGATAGAGGAACAGATATTCAGACAGATTTTGGAAAGATGCGTAAACAATAGGGTTGTTGTGGTGGGTGATTTTAACTTTCCCTACATTGTTTGGGACACACTTACTGCTGGAGGCATGGATGGAGCAGAATTTGTAAGGAGCGTCCAGGAGGGGTTCTTGAAACAATATGTAAATAGCCAAACTCGGGCAGGGGCCATATTAGATCTGGACCTGGGAAATGAGCACGGCCAGGTGATCAAAGTTTCAGCAGGAGATCATTTCGGGAACATCAATCAGAATTCTGTACGCTTTAAGCTGCTTATGGAAAAGGACAAGAGTAGTTCTCAGGTGGAGGTACTAGACTGGGGGAATGCTAATTACATCAGCATTAGGCAGGATCTGGAGAGCGTTGACTGGGCGAGGATGTTTGAGGGAAAATCAACATCCGGTATGTGGAAGGCTTTCAAATGTCAGTTGATTAGAATTCAGGACCGGCAGGTACCCGGCATATACCTGTGACCAGCTCACGGCTGGTGAGAATTGCCAGGTTTGGCACCCCCTCACCAGTGGTAGATCACACCTGATTATTGTGTCTCCGTTCCTCCTGCAGGTTGGTGTAGAGCTCCAATGAGTGCTGAGATCTTCATCTCGAACCCCCCCCCCACCCCACACCCCCCGCACCTCACCTAATTCAAAACCGTTGAAGGATTTGAGAACAAACATTACCACTCCCTGGATACCTAAACCTTTGATGGACCAGAGCTGCTAATTCGTCTCCCCAGCCTTAGGGTCATGGATGATCCAAGACTACATGAGACCCGCACACTTGATCACAGTCATAGAATGCCACCCTCCTCAGTGCCCCATTCAGCTCAATGCCCACCTCAGTACGCACCTGTGCTGAGTGCAGAAGGTCATTGAACCTCTTCCGGCACTGGATCCAAGTTATGCAGACAAGATCATGCCCGTTGATATCTGCCTCACTCCATGCCTTCTTGGTGAAGTGGGGTGGCTTCCTCCCCCCATCCCTCACCATCAGCACATCCCTCCTTTGTATGACTGCCTCCACCAAGGCTCGGAGGCAGTAACCTGGGTAATGGGGTGCTTGCTGGCTGCCCAAACCCCCCTCCAGACTGCTGTGACCTCCTGCTGCTGCCATCGCTCTCACAGATACTTTTGTGCGGCCAATGGAGGCCACCATTGAAGACAGAACCCCCTGTGCAGCCGCCCCTGCAGTAACTGCTTCATCAATTGGACAGCCAGCGTAATATCGCGCGTTTCAATTGGATTTGGGTGGGAACGTGATTCGCGGATGCTTCCGGCTCACCCCGCTGACAGATTTGGCTTTCATCAAAGAGAGTCAAGGATATGGAAGAACCACGAAGAAAGGTCATTAGATTTCATGGAGAACACCAGACTTATATTGGATTCTTGAACATGCTTCCATTCTAGCGATAAAGTATGCGTGATCAGCCGGGGGAGATTTGAAAAGAAAATTTGGAATGGATGCGATGAAATATAAATAAAAGAAACAAACAGAGAGAGAGAAAAGACATGAGGGAGGAAGATGAGAAACAGAGGCAGAACAGGAAGGACAGAACAGTGCTGAACAATGAAAAAGATGCTGTGTAATTTATGCTTGTCTCTAGTGGAGATCATTCTGCAAGGCCTATTTAATATCCTTGGTTTGCTTGATCATAGTCTGTGAACAGCATTGGCCTTGACTCCGTAATAGTATTCTTGCCTTTCTCGTTTAAAGCTCGTTAATCTCCTCTTGTCATTGACTGCACTGTCAGGGTTATAGTATCAGTAATTTTCTTCCCCCACATGCTCCAATGGCTTAAATACATTATTAAGTGTTTGAAGTCCACTGAATGCCTTCTGATGTTCTGAACTTTGTCTTTGGAGTAGAGGAGGACCAATAAACCCAATGACCTTCGGGCAACTGCCCCCCCCCCCCCCCCCCCCCTCCACCCACCACCCTCCACTTCCCCATACCTTCTACTATTGTTATGAAGCAACTGCGTTCGGGTTAGGTTGAGCTGTACAGTTCAGACAGGCCTATCTGAAGGTAGAAGGGAATAACTGAGTACTTACATCGAACGTTCCTACTAAATGGGTTCCCAAAATTAATCAGTCCATCTGTGAGAGATTCACGAGGAAGGATGGTCATTTCTCTGAAGGCTGAGCATTACAATGAGAAGTTGAAATAACATTCTTTTTTCTGTCCCTCTTCACAATCTATCTGGGAGGAACCAAACAACTGGCTGATTCACAGAATCTACAGTGCAGAAGGAGGCCATTCAGCCCATCGGGTCTGCACCAGCCCTTGGAAAGGGCGCCCTACCTGAGCCCACAGCTCCACCCTGTCCCCGTAACCCCACCTAATCTTTGCCGAGTGACTTGGGTGGAAAGCGGACAGTGATGCGGGAAGATCTGAAATAGACTGAGCTAAAATATCTTCTGAAATAAAATACCGAGCCAGAGCCAAAATAAAAATATTAACAGCAATCATCTTTTTTTAAAGGGTAATGAACTGCACAGAATTTCACTGACCACGGCAATGAACTATCAATAGGAAACCAAATCTATATAAAGCAATTATGTTTCTATACAGTAGTGATGACTGTGATAATGTGAGATAAATCACTGAATCAGCTGAACATCTCAATCAGTATACTGCCTCTCCACCAACGCCCCTCCCGCCCCCCCCACGCCAACTGATATACTAACTGATGGCTCTATTGAATTGGGAATATTAGCAGCTGCCAATTGCCGTGATGACTTCTAATTCCAAATTAATTCAGGGTAAATGAAGTGTCAAAAGAAGATTGATTTGTTTTAGTAATTGCCCTGATGAGGACTGTGTCACGTGACTGGCAGAGAAAAGAGAGAAGTGGGGCGGGCGGGGAGGATGGTAAACACTGGCCTGAGGGGTGTGTGTGTGGGGGAGATGGCTGTTTGTACAGGCAGGGCCCACTTCTCACTACACAGATGTCTGATATTCTCTTGAGTGACAAACAATTTGGCCTATATTGTTCTTGGGCTTGACAGGTGGACCAGATTCCTCAGGGTCCTGGCAGGATGGTTATGCTATTTAAAAGCTTTCTTTTTAAAGACAAAATAAACACTGGGGGCTGTAGTTTTAGTGACAGGACCTGGAAGATGACGTGTCAAGCCTATGGGCACAGGAGAATTGTGAGGAAGACAATGAAATTTGTAAAACTCGGAATCTTGTTTCAATCTTGTTTATTCTTCACTAACGTTTTTAATCTCAGCAACGGTTACCATTTCTGTTTAACAAAGGACAACTACAAAAAAAAACTATTCATAGGGACCAGTGTAATAACAAGCTAATGCTGTGATCTTCACTTATTTAATAATACAAAATAATGTTCTGTAAAATAAATTTCTCAAAACCACTTTCCTTTTAAACAGTTCATCACAACTGGTAGCTTTATACCTAGGAGCTTAATATTTACATGAGTATCCTGTGAACGAAACAGGCAAAATAAAATGCCAATCGTTTAGGAGCTCATTCACACCCAGATACACACAATTTGAAGTCAAGAATGTTCTTTCCAACCTGGGATGTCAAGTTTGAAATATGGCGCTGTTTTATCAGGAATGTTTTGTGTAGGCTCAATGCCTGGAAAATTCAATAGTGGCTGAACAGATTGTCCCAACATGTGTGAAGCAACTCGAACTGCTGTAAAAGTCTGCATTGTTGCACAGTCCCTCCCCCACCCACCTCCTTTGTGTGTGTGTGTGTATGTGTGTGTGTGGGCTTTCATTCAGATTCTACGTCTCCTGTCTCCACAGTTTGTGCACTGTTACTGAAAGCCCATTACATATAAGTGCCACTGGTTGCACAACATCATGTCTGGTGAAGGCATGTCCTTTTCATGACTTTTGAACCTGGACTGTCTTCCTATGGAAGCTTCTAGAGCTATCTTTTATACTTCTAAATGGGCGCTTACAAAGATAGTGAATATGGCTGCCAGGTGGTCAGGTGACTTTTGCTTATCCAACAGACCAACTCAAGCTTCAGGAAAGTTCAAACTGAATCACCCTGGTTGAGGGGCCTCCCCCTGGAATGGGTATATCCAGACAGCTCCCTTCTGTGGAAATTACACCTGCCATCGTTCGAAGGGTATTCCAAATATAGAATCAATGGATTCCTAGACTCTATGGGCAGAATTCTCTCATGACCCACCGGTGGGTTCAACGTTAGACATGGAGGGGTGGGGTGGCAGTGGAGGTGGTGGGGGAGGTTGAGATGGGGAAAATTGAGTGGGAGGCTCAAAGATCGGTTTTACGCTGGTGTGAACTTCCTGCAGGATCTTCCGCTGGTGGCTGCAATAGTGGATAAGGAAACCTACTGGTGCCTGGTGTGAACTTGATTTACGCCCCGTTAATGGGATGCAGAGAATGGCCCAGCTGGCATCTTACCCCCACACCAGAGTCTCCAAGACCTAGCAAGAAAACACATTGGTTCAAAACAAGTCTGGAACATGTGGTGTGCTGTGGTTGGGGCTTAACTGAAGAATGCCTGACGCTACCTCCGGAGTTCAGGGTTGAGGTCGCTAGTGACCCTGGACCCAGGACACTACTGCTGTGGGTGGGAGGAGCATCCATCAGGTGGATCTTCCAGCTTTAGTGTCATTGAGGAGGTTCATCTTCCAATCTCAGAATGTTCCTGGAGATCCATCATCTTTCTTCAGGAGGTCCATCTTCTTTCTTCAGTGATTACTGGCTCAGTGATACAAACAGCCATCTCCCCCACATTTTAAATATGGCAGGCAGATATGATGGTGGGGTGCATACAATTAATCCCGCTTTGTCATGGAGTATGGCGCTAACCCCCTGGATGCATAACTAATCAGGTTGGGGTCAGATGATATGGTGTGGTTTTCCATTGGCCTCCACAGAGGGAAATGCTGCTCCCCCTGCCCCCAGCACGGGACTTGGTCCCTGATGGGAGAATTCTGTCCTGTGCCTCCAAGTTAACAGTTTAACAAAAGGGAGCGGAGACCAATTATCCACCAGTTAAGAGTGAAAGAACACCATCTATCTTCTATTGTGTAATGATTTGGACTTCTAAACCATTCCAGTTGGATGATACCAGTATTGATCATATGATCAAACCCTGCTTGAGATAACGAGATTTATCTAAAGACTCAAAGAGACCACGGCAGTCTGCAGAAAAACATGGAAGAGTCAGTGGATGCGATTCTCCCAAAAGGGAACAAAGTCCCCCAGTGAGCGCGTTTAGCCGCAAATTTCCCACCACTCGCAGTGCTGAGAAACACATGGCTATTCAACATGACTCGTGTTGAATAAGGGGCCAAAACGGGGAACGCACGGCCGAGGCCGCATGTAGCCCCCTTTTGTACAGTGGGGAGATCCACTCGCTGGAACTCCCCATTGTAGCGAGAGATCAGGACGCCATTTTGAAATGGTGTCCCGATCTCCGAGGCCCCCAAAAGAATCTGCGACCTCCCCCAGCCCCAAGGCAATATGGGAGGGTCCACTGGTTTTCAACTGCCATGCTGCGCCGCGGTGCGTTGCTTTTCCAGCACAGCGTGGCCGTTGGACCATGCCCAGCATCTGCAGAAAAGGCAGTGACATCTTTGCATTTAAAGAACCAAGAAGCTCAAAAGTCTTTTAAGAGCGTCCAACCTGATTCCAAAATACCAAGTAAAGAAATTTGAACTCCCGATATGAAAGCCACAAGTGTCTAACTTCATGAACATTAATCTCTTTGAGGGGGATTCAGCAACAATATGGATATTTGACTTCAACTATTTGACCCTATCTAAACTACAGCTCAGAAATTACTTCCACCACCACCGGAACAGTTTTCCTACAAGGAGATAGACACGTGAACTGTTAACTATTCTTTTGGCTTCACACTTGTTCAAGTGCACTATTTCAACTGTATTTTTCTTCAATGTGTGCTGTGAGATTGACATTTTATTTTTCCCGAGCAAATGTGTGAATAAATAATACTCCTTATTTAAATCCACAAAAGTCTGCTGTTGGATTTCTTATTTATTTTTTTCCAATTAAGCAGCAATTTAGCATGGCCAAATCACATACCCTGCATATCTTTGGGTTGTGAGGGTGAGACGCAAGCAGACATGGGGAGGGTAGTGATATGGATCTTTGTATATACACAAAGGGTTAATGTAAGTACACCACAACTAAGTAACTACTAGAGGGAGCACCAGAGATGTATATAATAGACAAAACAGGAAGTCAAGGGGCACTCTTCATAGGAACGGCAGCTGGTGAGCAGGACACAAACAGGCAGCTCAGATGTAACATAGTATAAACGCTGGAGAGAGAATGAACTCATACAAATAAAGCATCTATTTCAACTGTAAGACTACAAGCTTTATTCAGACACAAGGAATAACACATGGTACCAGGGGACTTCAGAACGCTTACTATAAGATTACACAAGATGCAGACGAAGCAAGATCGAAAACAGAAGAAAACTCAAACGTGGGGAGACTTTGCTGAGTGATGAAACTCGTTGAAACTCCACCACAGCTGAAAACAACAGGTAATTTAAGTCATAGATGGAAAATTTTAAAACAAAAGTTCAAATATATTTTGTAGCTAATGATTTGAACACAGCCTCAGAAGAAACAAAAATAGCACTGTCACTAACAGGACATGAAGCTACAGAAATCTATAACTGTTTTAATTACTTAAAAGGCGAAGACAACACCAAATTAGAAGTAATACTGAAAAAATTAGAAGATCATTGTAACACCAGTAACAATGCTGCTATAAGACATTCAATGCTCAGAGACCAAATTGCACAGGGGATGAGTGATGCGAAACTCAAACAATCATTATCAGAACAGAAAGGTTTAACGCTGGAAATTGTGATTGAAAAGTGCAGATCACAAGAAAAAAATAATATTAAGTTTTTACCTGGAAAGAACACCAAAAAAGTTCTTCTCCATGGGTCTAAAGCAGTTAAAATTGCATGCATAATTGAAAAAAGACGCTTTGGCTGCAGATCGTTCTGCACAGATCACAGATCGCAAAATCGATTTTCCTTTACTGTGCATTTTTCTTCAACTGCACATGTGCAGCATGCGCAGTTGAAGAAAAACGCACAGTAAAGGAAAATCGATTTTCACATGCGCAATCGATTCCTACACTTCACGTCACGAGCGTCATGACGTCAGAAGACTCAGACAACGCCCACTTAAAGGGCAAATGCCCAAAAATCACAGCCAAGACTCTTAAAGATACAAAATCAAATTTTTGTACCTCGAAAGACAGAACAATGCCTGCACTTCTACCAGCAGTTGAAAATAACTTTGGTAGCACCCTGGAACAAGCAGTTTGCACCACCCAATGTGACGAGCACAATGACAAATCCAAAAGCAAAGAAGGTGATTTGTTCATTGAAAATGAAGAGCACAATAATAAATCCGAAACAAAAAAAGATGATTTGTTCAACGAAAAATACTACTCAGGCATGGCTGAGTTATTTGGATATGCTAACCATAGCATCAGCGACACAGTTGAAATGCTCAACGTGACTCTACTCATGGTAGATAAATCCAATACCATGATGCAATGGCAGATCCTTGATACATTGGATGACAGCAATCTGTCAAATACCCAGGAAGAAAACAACACCACACAGCGAGTACTGACCGACTCCGTTGGGAGAGCACAGATCGACTCTACAGAGAGAACACTACACGACTCCACACAGGGAGCGATGAAAAACTCCACAGAGAGAGCGGCGCAAGCCTCCACAGAGAGCTCGTTGACAGACTCCAAAATGGAAGGAACTAAAGACTACATAGAAAAATCCATGCATGAACAAGAGCATGAAGGTCTACCCACCACATCTGCGCAACCAGAAGCAGACTATGAAAGTCTACCAAGCTCACGTGACAAAAAAAAAGACTATGAAAGTCTACCGAGCATACATACACAAGAAGACAATGTAAGTCTACCCACTGTATGTGAGGAGACAAGTGACAAAGAAATCACAATTCCCAGACAAGATACGCAAGATCACAGCGAGACTGACAGATCTCAGCTCGTCTGTACAAAGGAACTTGACAATCAAAGCTCATGTGTCTCGTGAGTCCGCATCAATTAAAACCTCATCTACTCTTGACAACCTACAAGAAATTGAAATCTTGACGATGTTGACTCCAGAAGAGGAGAGCCAAGAGATCAAAGGTGAGTCAGATCAACCAGAAACAACTCCAGAAGAGGAGCACCAAAGAAGAGGAATAAAATCAACCACAAATGACTGATGTCACCAAGGTCAATACAATTTTAGATCATTCACAGATACTTGAAGTCGAAAAGCTCAATGAAACATGAGGTACCACAAAGGACATGGATACCAATAACTTTGAGAATGACTCAAATCATCCACACGGAACAGTCATTGAGCGCAACAAGAACAACAAAAATCACAAGAAGCACAACAGAAACAACAACAACAAAAACAACAAGAAGCACAACAAGAACAACGACAAATACTACAAGAACAACAACAAAAACAATAACAAGCATAACAAAGCCAACAACAGCAACAACAAGCACGCCAAAAACAACAAAAACAACAACAAAAACAACAATGACAGAAACGACAGAAACAATAACAATGAAACAAAAACCTGTACAACATGGTACAACTCTGCACATGAAGGACCATGCAACAGCACACTCCAAAACAATGACATGACTATAAACATACCATGGCATGACAATAAATCTCACAAATTCACATTTGCTCCAGAACAAACAAGCACACCAGCTTTCAAGGCAGATGACACACTAAATCTATACCACAAGCATGGAAAAAAGTCCACATCAGTCAACATCAGTGGTTCGACCATTCAAACACCTCGTGATGACTTGTTCGTTACCTAAACACAAGAAAACTGACGACATTCACAAATAAATTACAATATCAACATCACCACATCAAAAACAGAAAAAAACTCAACAGAATAAGTTCATAAATTGGACTCATAAATTTTTTACTAAGATTGGACTCATAAATATTAATTGGCTTTGTATAATCATCAATATCATCACAACTTGTACATATCATCATTTATCTACCGGTCTTGCAAATATTTTCTTTAACAATGTACAGAAAATATGTAAAAAGGGAAAAGGGGAGATGTAGTGATATGCATCTCTGTATATACACAAGGGGTTAATGTAAATACACTACAACTAAGTAACCACTAGAGGGAGCGCCAGAGATGTATATAATAGACAAAACAGGAAGTCAAGGGGCACTCTTCACAGGAACGGCAGCTGGTGAGCAGGACACAAACAGGCAGCTCAGATGTAACATAGTATAAGTGCTGGAGAGAGAACAAACTCATACAAATAAAGCATCTACTTCAACTGTAAGACTACGAGCTTTATTCAGACAGAAGGAATAATACAGGGAGAATGCTCAAACTCAACACGGAGAGTGACCCGGGGCTGGGATCGAACCCGGGTCCTCAGTGCCATGAAGCAGCAGTGCTAACTACTGCTCCACCATGCCACCCCTGTTGTTGGATTTCTTAATTAACCGCATGAAAAGAGAGCTCAGAAACATACACATCTACTTTTCCAAAACAAAACCCATTGATTACGGACAGAAGGGAAGGGAATTGGTGGTTTGACTTTATTATTCCTCTCATGTCCAGAACTACTGTCACCATGATTGTATAAGGCTCCAGAAAACCTAGGACCAGATGCCATTTGGTCTGATTCAGCACAATGAGACAAACATATTCTCTTCAATTTGTTTTTTATATATTAAAAAAAAATATCTTGACCCCTGTTCAATCTTCAGATATTGAAAAGCTCTACTGCGGAATTCTCCGTCGGTGGGACCCTCCGATCAGCCGGCAGCAAACCCACGGGTTTCCCTATGGCATGGGATGGTCATAATGGGAAATTCCATTGGCCGGCTGCCAGAACAGAGGATCCCGCTGCCAACGCCGCGCAGGAAAACGAGGCTGGCGTACTGGGGAATCCAGCCCTCTTGTTTAATCACCTTGAAATGAAAATTTAACATAAGAACATAAGAAATAGGAAACAATTAGACCATTCAGCCCTTTGAGCCTGCTCCACCATTTTATTAAGATCATGGCTGATCTAACATTCACGAAGTCCTCTTTGCTGCCTTATCTCCGTAACCCTTAATTCCCTCACTGATAAAAGCCTATAGATCTCAGCTTTGGAAATATCGGAGGACTTGGTTTCCTGGGGCAAAAAAGTCCAAAGGTTTGCCACTCTTTGAGTGCAGAAACTCTTCCTCAAATCCATCTTAAATGAGTGCTCCTATTTCTGCGATTATGCCCTCTGGTCCTACACTCTCCCATGAGAGGAAATATCCTCCCAACATTTACCCTGTCTAACCTCCGAAGAGTTTTGGATGTTTCAATCATATCGCCTCTTATTCTCCTGAACTTCAAGGATCTTTTCTCATATGGCTGTCCATCTGTATCCAGGATCATCCCAGGTAATCTCCTCTGTACTGTCTCACATGATAACATAATTAGCATAATTCATTTGTAGATTATCTGTAATAGTTTAGCAAAACTAAGAACTGGCCTTCAATCCCTGAGAAGACAATGGAAAGAGAAGCCATGTGATCTTTCACCCTCTTCCTACTTGGAAATGGAGAATACATTAAAAAAAAAATAGAGACATATGTGCAAGGAAAATCTTCGATTAAGTCATTGTTGACTTATGATGTGGCGATGCCGGCGTTGGACTGGGGTGAGCACAGTAAGAAGTCTTACAACACCAGGTTAAAGTCCAACAGGTTTGTTTCAAACACGAGCTTTCAGAGCGCAGCTCCTTCCTCAGGTGAGGAAATCCTACCAACTGTCCTGGCTTGAGGCAATTCAAACCTTTTAAACCTGGAATTACCCCTGTCTCTGGATCTATAAAGACTTAATTACCTGTAAATGCTCGCATTCAAAGCATTGTCTAGCATCTTTGACTTTGTCTGTGTATATGTTTCTGGAACCTACCTCTTCATTCACCTGAGGAAGGAGCAGTGCTCCGAAAGCTAGTGATTTGAAACAACCCTGTTGGATTTAACCTGCTGTTGTAAGACTGTAACTGATAAAAGTCCTGCCCACCCCGCATGCCTGTGCTCTCTAAGCTGTCTTGGCTTCTATTGAGCAACCCTTTGATTTTAAAACTCTCATTTGGTTTTCAAATCCTTCCATGACTTCACCCCTTCCTCACCTCTGAAACCTCCTCCAGTCCTACAAACGTTCAAGACTTCTGCGTTCCTCCAATTTTGGCCTCTTGCACATCCCTGATTTTCATTACCATTAGCAGCTGTGCTTTCAGTAGGCCCTGGATTTGCCTTCCTGCGCCTCTCCATTCTTTAAGATGCTCCTTAAAACACATACCTTTGGGTTACCAGTGATCTCCTTTCGTTGCTCGGTGTGAAACTTTGATTGATAATATTACTGGGATGACTCTTGGGGAACTGTAATATGTTAAAGGCACTAGATAAAAGCAAAGTTGTTGTTGTGCGGACTCTGTGAGTGGAACAAATTCGATGATCCCTGCTAGTGTATGGATGTCTGAGGAGTCTATGGATCAGGCTCAGTTACGGTGTCCTTCAAGAATGATAAAGAGTTGCCAACATTGTCCATATTTTAAAAAATTATTATTTCATAGGATTTGGGTGTCGCTGGCAGGCCAGCATTTGTTGTCACCCTCATTGCCCTTTAACTGAGTGGCTTGCTTGGCCATTTCAAAGGGCAGTCAAGAGTCTACCACATTGGGTCTGAAGTCACATTTCGACCAGACCAGGTAAGGGTAGTGGAGTTCCTTCCCGAAAGGATATTAGCGAACCAGATGTGATTTTACAACAATCTACAATGGTTTCATGGTCACTATTACTGAGACAAGGGCGGCATATGGCGCAGTGCTTAGCACTGGGTCTGCGGCGCTGAGGACCTGGGTTCGAATCCCGGCCCTAGGTCACTGTCCATGTGGAGTTTGCACATTCTCCCCGTGTCTGCGTGGGTTTCATCTCCACAACCCAAAGATGTGCAGGTTAGGTGGACTGGCCACGCTAAATTGCCCCTTAATTGGAAAAAAAATAATTGGGTACTCTAAATTTATTTTAAAAAAATTACTGAGACAAGCTTTCAATTCCAGATTTTATTAATTGAATTTAAATTCCACCAGCTTTGAACCCGTGTCCCCTGAGAGTGATCTTAGGTCTCTGGATTATTGGCCCAGTGAGGTTACCGCTACGCCACTAACTCCCCATTTATAAAGGACAAAAAGGTACCTGGTTGGTATATATATACACATGAATATATTATTTGTCATGAAGAAGTTCCGGGACATTCTAAGTGGTTCATAATATTGCATTTATTACTGTAGTCCCTGAGACTCACCCGGGCTTAACCGTAAAGCCTTGAGGTGTCCTAACTAACAGTACATTTAAGGAATGATGGTGCCTCATTGGGGCATGAATTTCAAAGGAAATAGCTAACAATTGACATCTTGTCGATGTGTTTGGGTGAAATTCAACAATCAACTTTTAAAGCTACTGCCTATCTTACCGTTTTTTAATATGAGGATTTACGTATTGGGAGCTCTAGATTATGAGGGACGTTGATGGAGTAAATAGGGAAAAACAGTTTCCGTGGACAAGAAGGTCAGTAAGCAGAGGACACAGATTTAAGGCAATTGGGGAAAAAAAATCAGAGGCGGGAAGAGGAAAATATTTTTGAAACAGTGAGTTATCATGAACCGGAATACATTGCCTGGCAGAGTGGTGGAAGCAGATTCAATAGTGACTTTGTAAAGGGAATTGGAAAATTGCTTTAAAGGAAAGAAACAACAGGCTATCGGGAAAGAATGAACGGATGGGACTAATTAGGACGTTCTTTCAAAGAGCTAGCAGAGGTACAATTGGACAAATGGCCTCCTTTTGTGCTGCACTAGTTTATCCTATTGCTGCAGAAATGCTCCCCTAATTATGTAACAGATAATGTGTTGAAACGTCTTGCAGAATGGTCCTGGTGATAAAGGGAGATGGGCTATGGCATCTCCGCTGTGGGACTCAATCTCACAAAATAAGCAAATGAAGATGCTGTTACTGCCGAAAGTATCACTTTCTGTCTGCTTTTTCAGTCTATATCTTAGTGTTGCAAATCAATGAAGGTGCTGAATGATTGGATTTCTAATGAAGCTATGTAGATTAGTTTATCAATAACATTTAAATACTTTTCTCGCATCTGCTGTTTACTGAATTATTAATTCAACTCCAATCAATTGTGCAGTATTATGTCATTATCTGCAAAATGGTATTGAAAAAGGCTTTGACAAAAAAAAAGCTGCAGGTAGGAAGCCAAATATTATCAGAGATTTTGCATTTTGAGTAAGGAGTATTTGATTAGAACAACCTGTAATTTGTCAATTTTAATTATAACAGAGACCAAGTGATGTCACTGTAGCGACATTTATTAGTGGTGCAGTATTCTGCTATCATAGAATTTACAGTGCAGAAGGAGGCCATTCGGCCCATCGAGTCTGCACCGGCTCCTGGAAAGAGTACCCTACCCAAGGTCAACACCTCCACCCTATCCCCATAACTCAGTAACCCCACCCAACACTAAGGGCAATTTTGGACACTAAGGGCAATTTATCATGGCCAATCCACCTAATCTGCACATCTTTGGACTGTGGGAGGAAACCGGAGCACCCGGAGGAAACCCACGCACACACGGGGAGGACGTGCAGACTCCGCACAGACAGCTATATCACAGTGGACATTGCCATATGGTACAGTTCCCCATGTAGCACATTCCTAATACTGACCATGCAAATGTACAAGTGGCAAACAAAGAGGACATCACCTACCCTCAGGAAGAAAAAAAATCAAGTATAAGGAGATCACAAATTGGGAGAATGGGAACTCCAGCTGTATGGTTGTTACTTAGAACATAGAACAGTACAGCACAGAACAGGCCCTTCGGCCCTCGATGTTGTGCCAAGCAATGATCACCCTACTCAAACCCACGTATCCATCCTATACCCGTAACTCAAACAACCCCCCCTTAACCTTACTTTTTAGGACACTACGGGCAATTTAGCATGGCCAATCCACCTAACCCGCACATCCTTGGACCGTGAGCCTTTTAAAGATGAAGTACCTTTTCCAATGGTGGATAATGGAAACAAATTTTCTGGGACAGTTGAGAGCATGACTTCAACTAGGATGCCAGGCTCTCACATGTATTAGTGGATATATTTGAAATCAAGTCAGCAAAAGAGAGGAGATCCTCTTTCTGTTGGTACATTCTTGAGTTGCCTTACTCTGGCAACAGCCATTAGAGAGAGACAGAGAGAGATTAATCTTCAAGTCCAAACAATAAAAATATCCCAGGCAATGCATCAAGGACACTAACTTTTGTAAACTGCCTAAAATGTGTGAAGATCTTTGTGCACATAGGTCCTAAAGCACTTGTGGTGATCCAACCACTGTATATATGTGTGCTTGCAGTAGGGGGATGTATGGCCGTACCTGTATTACAGGTTTCTCCGGTAAGCCCCTGCTGGCTAGCTCCGCCCACAGGGAGCTATATAAATATTCGTAAGTTTCACTGAGATGCCATTCTACAGCTGCCGCCGGAGGAATAGCATCTCACTGTAATAAAGCCTCTCTTGTACATCACTCGAGTCTTTGTGTACAATTGTTAGCGCCACAATTTATTACAGTGAGATTTTCCTTACACCATGGACATCAGGATTAAACCTGACTGCCTGCAGCAGGATCCGCAGTCGCCCCACGCCAGGAAAGACTTAGTTCACTGCAGTTTTCGAGGCCTACATCTCTTCAGCGGACCCTCCACCTTTGGAGGCTCAGAAACAACAGCTTCTTTACTCAAGACTCAGCTCCAGTGTGTTTCCGCTAATTTGAGATGCGCCTACCTACGCCCGGACCATGGAACTTCTCAAAGAGAACTACGCACAGTCGACAAACACCTACTCTCTACTCGCGTCCAACAGCCGGGTGAGTCAATTTAGAACTTTTGGAGGGCCCTTATACCTCTAGTACGAGACTCCGACTGCCAGGCCCTCACGGCCACAGAACATTCAGATTTACTCATGCGGGATGCCTTTGTTACGGGTATTGCATCGGACACCATTCGGCAACGACTGCTGGAAGGTGCCGCTCTCGAGCTCGCGGCTACAAAGACTCTGGCGCTATCAATGACGGCCACCTCCCGTAATGCGCGTTCCTACCCCGCTGGCCACTCGGCCCACCGTCCTACCCCTCGTGGACCCCGCAACCGCCCCCCCGGCCCACCCGTCCTACCCCTCATGGACTCTGCCATCGGCCCCCCCAGCAGCCGCCCCCGTGCACTACGCCTGCACTGCTCGCCGCACCGCGCACCCTGGGGGTCCCCGCTGCTACTTCTGCGGTCAGCAGAAGCATCCCCACCAGCGCTGCCCAGCCTGCACCGCGACCTGCAAAGCTTGTGGCAAGAAAGGCCACTTTGCAGCGGAGTGCCAGTCCCGAACGGTTGCCGCTATCGCGCCCGTAATCCCCCCTCGCCTCAGCCGATCGCGATCACACAATGGGCCCTGCCGTCCGTTGCCCCCGAACCCTCGTGCGATCAGTGGGCACCACCATCTTTCGCCGCCCCCGCCATGTGCGCATCATGGGCGCCGCCATCTTCACCCTCCGCCTCCATGTGCGTTACATGGGCGCCGCCATCTTGCCCACCACCATCTTGTCCCGCCCCCACAACGTGCGCTCCATGGGCGCTGCCATCTTGTCCGCTGCCATCTTCTTCCTCACAGGTACTCCAGACGCCGCTATTTTGTCCTCCCCTTGGGACGGGACCACGGGACCCGGGTCACTGCCGCTACTCGTCAGACTCGTCAGCCGATTGCCCGCTACTCGCCTCCGTGACTCTCGACCAGTCCTGTCCTCGCAACCTGGCACCCTCTTCCACAACGGTGCTCGTCAACGGCCACGTGACCTCCTGCCTCATCGACTCCGGGAGCACTGAGAGCTTCATTCACCCGGAGACGGTAAGGCGCTACTCCCTTGTGGTCCATCCCGCCAACCGGCAGATCTCCCTAGCCTCCGGTTCCCACTCTGTCCCGATCCGGGGCTTCTGCCTGGTTAAACTCACTGTACAGGGTGTGGAATTTGACCGTTTCCACCTGTACATTCTCCCCAACCTCTGCGCGTCACTCTTACTAGGCCTGGATTTTCAATGCAACCTCCAGAGCCTCACCCCCAAATTCAGCAGACCCCTACCTCCCCTCACCGTTTGCGGCCACGTGACCCTCAAGGTTGAGCCTCCCTCCCTCTTTGCCAATCTGACCACAGATTGTAAGCCCGTCGCCACCAGGAGCAGACGGTACAGCACCCTGGACAAGGCCTTCATCAGGTCCGAAGTCCAGCGGCTGCTTCGGGAGGGTATTATTGAGGCCAGCAACAGTCCCTGGCGAGCCCAGGTGGTAGTGGTTAAAACTGGGGAGAAACACAGGATTGTCGTGGACTACAGTCAGACCATCAATCGGTACACGCAGCTCGACGCGTACCCCTCCCTCGCATTTCTGATATGGTCAATCAGATTGCGCAGTACCGGGTCTTGTCTACAATTGACCTGAAATCCGCTTACCAACAGCTCCCCATTCGTAAATCTGACCGTCCCTACACAGCATTTGAGGCGGACGGTCGCCTGTATCAATTTCTTAGGGTTCCCTTCGCGTCTCTAACGGGGTCTCGGTATTTCATCGAGAAATGGACCGAATGGTTGACCGGTACGGACTGCAGGCCACTTTTTCGTACTTAGACAATGTCACCATCTGCGGCCATGACCAGCAGGACCATGACGCCAACCTTGCTAAATTTCTCCACACCGCATCTCTCCTTAACCTCACGTATAACAAGGAGAAGTGCGTGTTCCGCACAGGCCGTTTGGCCATCCTCGGCTACGTTGTCCAAAACGGACTACTGGGGCCCGATCCCGACCGCATGCGCCCCCTCATGGAGCTTCAGCCTCCCCCACTGTCCCAAGGCTCTCAAGCGATGCCTGGAGTTCTTTTCTTACTACGCCCAGTAGGTCCCACAATACGCCGACAAGGCCCGCCCACTAATCCAGTCCACACAATTACCCCTCACGGCCGAGGCACAACAGGCCTTCGCTCGTATTCGCTCTGACATAGCCGGGATGCACGCAGTAGATGAGACACTGCCCTTCCAAGTAGAGAGCGACGCTTCAGGTGTTGCCCTTGCCGCCATGCTGAACCAGGCAGGCAGACCCGTGGCATTCTTTTCCCTCACCCTCCAGGCCTCGGAAATTCGACATTCGTCTGTTGAAAAGGAGACCCAGGCAATCGTTGAAGCGGTGCGGTACTGGAGGCATTACCTGGCCGGCAGGAGATTCACTCTCCTCACTGACCAACGGTCGGTAGCCTTCATGTTCAACAACACGCAGCGGGGCAAGATCAAGAATGATAAGATCTTGCGGTGGAGAATCGAGCTCTCCACCTATAATTTCGAGATCTTGTATCGCCCCGGCAAGCTCAACGAGCCCCCAGACGCCTTTTCCCGAGGTACATATGCCAGAGCACAAGTGAACCAGCTCCGTGCCTTACACGAGAGCCTTTGCCATCCGGGGATCACTTGGTTGTACCATCTGGTCAAAGCCCGCAATCTGCCCTACTCCGTTGAGGAAGTACGGACAGTCACCAGAGACTGCCAGGTCTGTGCTGACTGCAAACCGCACTTCTACCGGCCAGACCGCGCGCGCCTGGTGAAAGCGTCCCGCCCCTTTGAACGCCTCAGCATAGATTTCAAAGGGCCCCTCCCCTCCACCGACTGCAACACCTATATCCTTAGTGTGGTCGATGAATTCTCTAGGTTCCCCTTCACCATCCCATGCCCGGATATGACGTCTGCCACCGTCATCAAGGCCCTTGATTCCCTATTCGCTCTGTTCAGTTTCCCCGCCTACATCCACAGTGACAGGGGATCCTCATTCATGAGCGATGAGCTGCGTCAATTCCTGCTCAGCAGGGGTATCGCCTCCAGCAGGACGACCAGCTACAACCCCCGGGGAAACGGGCAGGTAGAGAGGGAGAACGGGACGGTATGAAGGGCCGTCCAGTTGGCCCTACGGTCCAGGAACCTCCCAGCCGCTCGCTGGCAGCAGGTCCTCCCTGACGTGCTCCATTCCATTCGGTCACTGCTGTGCACCGCAACTAACAACACACCCCATGAACATGTTTTTGCCTGCCCTAGGAAGTCTATATCCCGGGTGTCGCTCCCGACTTGGCTCACGACTCCGGGCTCAGACCTTCGTAGGGATGTCAGGCACCACAAGGCGGAACCCCTGGTGGACAAAGTACGCCTGCTCCATGCAAACCCTCAGTATGCCTACGTGGAGTTCCCCGCCGGCCGCCAGGACACAGTCTCGCTCCGGGACCTGGCTCCCTCGGGTGCCAATCCCATGCCCACGCGCCTTCTTCCCGCGCCACCCTCCTTTTCCCCGGTGCCCCCGTATTCGTCCTCACCAGGTCCATCCCTCGTTCCCCTGCCCACGCTGGAGGACATGGAAGATTTCGGCTCGCTCCGGGAGTCATCCCGCCACTGGCCAGCACCAACACCACCAGCACCTGCACCATCGTCACCAACGCCGCCTGTGCCGACGTCGCCACCACAGCTACGTTGCTCGCAACGGTACGTTCGACCGCCGATCCGACTCAACCTGTGGCCGGGTTACCTGATAGACTCTTGGTTTTCTCTTGTTTTGCCCTTTTGTAAATAGGTCACTTGATGTATTATAGTTCCACGTCACCCCCGCCGGACTCATTTTTTACAAGGGGTGAATGTGGTGATCCAACCACTGTATATATGTGTGCTTGCAGTAGGGGGATGTATGGCCGTACCTGTATTACAGGTTTCTCCGGTAAGCCCCTGCCAGCTAGCTCCGCCCACAGGGAGCTGTATAAATATTTGTAAGTTTCATTGAGATGCCATTCTACAGCTGCCGCCGGAGGAATAGCATCTCACTGTAATAAAGCCTCTCTTGTACATCACTCCAGTCTTTGTGTACAATTGTTAGCGCCACAACACTGTAAATGTATGCATAAGCTTAGGCATGCATTGGAAGAGTTTGCATCAGACAAAAGCCTAGCATGCAAGGCAATGTTACCTCCACCTTAATAAGAACGATTGCATAACATTTGGAATTTTTTCTTTTTTCGACAAAAGAAGGAATGCATGCCTACATTCACCTGTCTTATTTACTGAAACTCAACCATTTGTGAATTGTTTTTTATGCTGAATGTAAAGAATAAAATAATTGTAATTATTACATGATTTTGTTACTACTCAGCTGAACAACACAAACAGTTATAGAATGATAGGCTTTACAGTGCAGAAGGAGGCCATTCGGCCCATCGAGTCTGCACCTGCCCTTGGAAAGAGCACCCTACTTAAGCCCACACCTCCACCCTAATCGCGTAACCCAGTAACCCCACCTAACCTTTTGGATATGAAGGGGCAATTTAGCACAGCCAATCCACCTAACCTGCACATCTTTGGACTGTGGGAGGAAACCGGAGCACCCCGAGGAAACCAACGCACACACGGGGAGAATGTGCAGACTCCGCACAGTGATCGAAGCCAGGAGTCGAATCTGGAGCTGTGAAGCAACTGTGCTAACCAATGTGCTACCGTGCTGCCCACTGTGCTTCCCTGCTGCCTAGCAAGGTCTCCTGGTTGGCAGTGCTCCTTCAAAAGATGCCATCAAAATCATTATTTAGTTACTCACTAGCTTACCATTTGTGGAGTCTTGCTATATATAAATTTGTTGCCACACTTTCTTGCATAATGGTGACCACAAATGCTGCTTGTGAAGCACATGAGGTGCTATTTAATTGCAAATTCTCTCTTTTAAGGTGTAGTAGTCGATCTAAAACTCAAGAAATCAGTGTGGAATCATCTAGCATTTGTTAAGCATTATAAAATAAGAAGCTAACCTAATCAACCGGGGCATGCTGTTTCTCCATAAAGAATTACAGCACTTTCAGATTTCTCATGAGTGTGCACTTCCCTTAAAAACAGGCAGGGGCTTTAGCCATTTTATTCAGGGTTATCGGATGTCTTTCTTTTCATTATATGCAAAACCTATTGTCCCTAATCTCTAAGAGGTACAAAGCCAAGACGAACAGTTATGTATTGATCATAATACCTTGGCTGTGCAAACTCATTGTTCTCCTCTGTGTACAGCCATCAGACGGAAATGGACCTTAATCTCTCAGAAGCTGAGGAGGTTGAACAACTTCACCCCAACTGGATTGCAACTGAAAGTTTATTGTATTTACCAATGGGATAGCTTCTATTGGATTACTTTTGCAAGGTTCGGAATACTAAAGATGGAAGAGGTTCACCAACAAGGGCTTGGATCAATGTCTCAAAACATTTCAAGCTCTGCTTCTCGGGGCGCAATTTAATGGCCTTTGTTGCGCTTGATTTGGTGTCACGACAAGGCCGTTCAATCTCATGAGATTTGCGACACTCGAAAAGTCTTGCGAGATTGTTCAGGTCTGGGCGAGATCCAGATCAGCATATTTAAATGAGCCCTCAAGGTCATTTAAATATCCATGCATCGGATTCTCCCAGTGCCTGGGACCTAACTGCCGCACTTGGGAGACCTCGCTAGGATGCTGTTTAGCACTGGTCCGCACAAAGATGGGCCAGGCATATAATAATCATAATACTAATCTTTGTTATTGTCACAAGTAGGCTTACATTAACACTGCAATGAAGTTACTGTGAGAAAGCCCCTAGTCGCCACACTCCAGCACCTGTTCAGGTACACTCGGGGAGAACTCAGAATGTCCAAATCACCTAACATCACGGGTTGGATTCTCCCAAAAGTCCCCACACCGGCGTAAAAATGGTGGAGTTTTACTCCAGAAATTCCTTACAAAATGTTGAACAAATTCAATGCCCTGCAGGGGTCTAGCAAGGACCCAGAGTGAATCTTGCATCTTTGCTGCGGATACGGGCCCCCACACTTCCGGGTCAGAGGCCGCGCATGCGCACGGCGGCGGGCTCCAGCGACCCCTCCGAACTCCATGGCGGACTCGGACCATGGAGCCACACAGAGAAAAGAGACCATCCCGATCAGCCGTGCGCCCGTGCCTGAAACCGCGCACATTTAATCCCCGGCCAACTATAAGGCCCCCCCTGGCTCCGATCCGCACGCCCCCGACCAGACCGCAGCCGCCACACCAGCATCCCGACCGGCAATAGGTAGTTGTTCCACGCCGCCGAGAACTGAGCCGGTCGGGAGCGGTCACGCCGATTTTCGGGGCCTGGAGAATCGGTGGACTGGTGCCGGGCCCAATTACGCGTGAAAGTGGATTCTCCAACCCTGCACCGGCCGCAATTTCGGTGCCGGGCTGCGGAGAATCCAGCCCCATATCTTTCGGGGCTCGTGGAGGGAAACCGGAGCACCTGGAGGAAACCCACAGAGACATGGGGAGAATTTGCAGACTCCGCACAGACAGTGACCCAAGCAAGGAATTGAACCTGGGACACTGGCTCTGTGAAACAACAGTGCTAACTACTGTATGACCATGCCACCCCTAACTGCACCTGGAGGGGCCTCACAGGCCATTAGAGCCCCTCGGGTGACCGGGGACAGAGCAGGGTGGCACCTTGGCATTCCCCGGCACCCAAGCACCTTGGCACTGCCACCATGGCACAGTGGCACTGCCACCCTTCGTAGTGACAGATGCCCAGGTGGCACTGCCAACAGTCAGGGCCTGAGGGGGCCACGCCCATGAAAGCGGGGGATCAGGGTGCATATGAAGGCTGGGGGGTGATGAAGGGTGGGTATGAAGGTGCCTAATATAGTTTGGTAGGTGTGAAGCGAATGTCCTGAAGGGGGAGGGTCCCAAATGGAGGCACCTCAGCGACCCCATAGTGGGTTAGCCTCACTTGGGGGAGAAAGGCAATCCCATGTGTGCGTGGGTGGGGGTGGGGTGGGGTGACATTGCCCGTGGGTGGGGGTGGGGTGGGGAACCTTCATGCTAACTTAGAGATCGGGACACCCTTTTACAATCGTAACCTGGGCCGGGATTCTCCCCTACCCGGCGGGGCGGGGGGTCCCGGCGTAGCGGAGTGGCGCCAACCACTCCAGCGTCTGGCCTCCCCAAAGGTGCGGCCACTGACGTCACCAGGAGTACCCCCACGGCACAGGCCCGCCCGCCGATCGGTGGGCCCCATTCGCGGGCCAGGCCACCGTGGGGGCACCCCCCAGGGTCCGATCACCCCGCGCCCCCCCAGGACCCCGGGGACCTGCTCGTGCTGCCAATCCTGCCGGCACCAGAGGTGGTTTAAACCACGTCGGCGGGAGAGGCCTGACAGCGGCGGGACTTCGGCCCATCGCGGGCCGGAGAATCGCCGCGGGGGGCACGCTGATTGGCGGGGCGTGATTGCCGCTCCCGCCGATTCCCGGGTGGCGGAGAATTACGGCCACGGCGGGGCCGGGATTTACGCTGGCCCCGGGCGATTCCCCGACCCTGCGGGGGTTGGAGAATTCCGCCCCTGATCTCTGAGGAGCCGGTTTTACCAGCACGTTCAGTTCCCCATTACTGAAAAAATTTCTCAGCGTGGACTAGACCAGAGAGAAACCCCCCAAAGCCCAACAAAATGACTAAGGGTGCAATGTAATGGCCATGTTGCGCCGGCGAGGATCCACACAGGTTGGTCAGATCGCGGGAGAGGCCTGGTGCCAAGCGGTTTGAAATCTAACCAGCTCACTCTCTTAGGCGGGATTCGGATCCTGCCCAGATGCGGTGTGAAGCAAATTGTGGCCAATTAAGGGCAATCTCTATCTCATTAGCACGGTGGAGGCCCAATCTAATGGCCTCCCGTGATCTAACCGGCTCCCTAGTGAGAGGTCATGCGGGCACCGATTAGTATTGGTCCACACAAATGTGGACAGGCATCATGGCACATGGGGGGTCTCCCAGGCCATTGGACATCCCTGGGTAGTCAGGGACAGGGCTTCCCTGTCTTCCCTCTGGCACTTGGGAACCTTGGCACTGCCAGGCTGGTATCTTGACACTGCCAAGATGCCCATGTGGCACTGTCAAGCTGAGAGGAGCACTACCAGGGTGACAGGGTGGCAGTGCTATAGTTCCTGGATGCCAGGGTGGCACTGCCAAAGGCTGAGGCCTGAGGGGAGCCATGCCCATGAAAAGACGGATGGGAGGGTATATAATGGGTGTGGGGGGGGGGGGGGGTGAAGGGCAGGTATGAAGGGGATTTCTGAAGGGTCGGGGGAGTGAAGGATGGGGGTCCTGGAAGGGGGGGACTAAAAGAATGCCTGATAAGGGGGGCCCTCAGTGACCCCATAATGGGGTGTTCTCACTTGGGGGGTGTGTGGGATAATGCCCATGTGTGTGGCGTGTGACATTCCCCATGGGTGGGGGACCCTCAAGGTCACTCAGAGATCAGGATACCCTTTCAAAATGATGGCTCGATCTCGGAGGAGCCAGTCTGGCCAGTGAGTTCAGCTCCCCAGTGCTGGTGCCACCTGGGTACCTGGCAGTGCCCACCTTGCACCTTGGCAGTGCCACCTGGGTGCAATCCAGACACTGCCATGGTGCCCAGGTGGCATTTCCAGCTGCATTTCCAGGTGGAGCAACGACATGCTTTTGACAAGATCAAAAATCTACTGATTTCACCAGAACGTCTAGCACACTAGGGGCATGATCAAACAGTCACGCTGTGCCTGAAAAGCAGCGTATTGAGGTGCAATGTGGCTGATAGAAGCCAGGAGACCCCACTCCCAGGATCTACCTGACCCGCAACACCTCATGAGATCTAATGCAATCCCGCATGGCGTTATGATGTAAATTCCACCTTTTTTGCAATTCTGCACATTAGGGCGAGATAACTAACCCCACTGCAGTATACAGTGACACCCCAGGCGGGATCTATCCACTTTGCCTCGGAGACCTCGGGCGAGCACCATTCAGTACTGGTCTCCATCAATGGGAAACAGATGGAATGGCGCTCATTTCAGTCTCCCAGGGGATTGGAGGCCCCAGGTGCATGCCCTCTGGGCAGGGTGGCACCCTGGCATTGCTAGTGTCACCTGAGCACCTTGGCATGCCAACTGTCAGGAGCACTACCAGGGTACCTGGTTGTTCCTGCCAAGGTGCCGAGCTGGCAGTTTTCACACCGTGGTGATCGGGCCGGGGGTGCCCTGCACGGTGTTGTGGAGAGCGCGGGGGGGCAGGGGGAGGCGCCAACACCCCTTCACAGTGAGTTGGGAGATTGAAGGAGGTCAGGGGTCATGTCAGTGCTCTAGTGATCGGGACGCCATTTAGAAATGGAGTCCCAATTTCTCGCTGCTCTGAGGAGTTCCAGGGAGCGGAGCTCCTCAGTACAGGAAGCAGAGCTATGTGCAGCCCCGGCTGTGTGGTCCCCAGTGAAGGCCCCTGTCTAACCCGAGTGCCATTCGATAGCATTGTGTTTCTAGACACTGTGAGCACTGGGAAACACACAGCTAAACTTGCTCGCTGTGGGACTTTGTTCCCATTTAATTAAAGTGCCCTACAATTTAGAGTTGCCAACAATTGTAGCAATGAACTGATCACATACAGGCCTGGGTTGCTCTGCTGGAGTTTCAAGTTCAAAAAATGGACAAAGTTTATTATGCCTCAAGATCTCTCACAGACACAAAAAAGAGGTATGTAACCATTCAGAAAGAAACATTAGTGACCACATAGAAGTTCTCTAGTTATATCATAGGATTAAGAGTTAAAATTGAAACCAATCATAAACCTTTGGTTACTCAAAGGAAATTGCAAAAATGCCAGCTGGAATTCAATGTTTTAGACTAAGACTCATGAGATATGATTCATTAACTGAGTACATTCAAGGGAAGACAGCAGATGGATTATGAAAAATACCAGTGGAAGGAGTCCGCAGAAAGATATACATTTTGAGGAAGTGCAAGCATATTTTCGTTGCTCATTACTAAACACTTACCAGCCACTGAGAAGAGATTACAATAAATTAAGCAAGCACAACAGCAGGATGACAAGTACATCAAAATAAAAGCGTATTGCCAGATTGAAAGGCCAGAATATATGTCTAATAAGCCAATACGTTGAACAGAGAAAATATTTCACAATTATTGATGAGGGTCCACATGTCTTCTGTGATTCACGTATACATTGGTATTGCTGATCGCATTCAAGCTTTGACTGGCATTTCCCTTTTAAACTACAGTACCTCAAATGCTTGATATGGCCAATTAAATGCTGGTTAAACAGTAATTGTAATCACAGTCTGATTGGCTATTCTGCCATACATTTTTCAATTGTGCTGACTATTGCACAAGCAGAAAATGAGACGATTATAGGCCCAGATGTGTGAGCACTACCACACATGGCTTCAGATGCATGTGTAATATTGTGCTATTTGTGTTTGCACACAAATGGTAATTTACAAGCTCAGCAGTCTACTAATACAGATTCCTATAGGGCGCATGCTTCTCATCCACTGGGAGTCATTCCATGTTTTAGAAACTAGCACTAACTTAGCATAGCATTGTTAAACTTACTTAGACTGCTCTAATCTGCTTTTATTGAACTGGTCCCTGGATTCAGACTTTTTCTGATAAGTCCGGATTTCTAAATCTCCATGGATTTCGAGTGTTTGTTTATCAAAGTATCCTTTAGAAAAAGGGCTTACTCTTTAAGATGAAAAAATGTGGGAAGCTATTGCAGAGACTTTCATGTCTATAGCACACTCGCTGTCCCTAAGCTCTGCTGGCTGGAGCAGCTGGGCCGTCCTCTGTTGCCTCAGAGGGATTATCAGTCCCTCAGCCCGTAGCACTCTGCATACAATGGGAAATATGACAGCTCACTTAAATCGCTTGACTCCCTAATCCGCACAGATTTGTTGGGATTTATCATTTTATCACAGCTAAGTAAATACTTTTCCTTATGCTTTTTATTGTGAGTAGATAGTTAGTGAAGCATCCTTTCTCAATGCCGCACTCTGCTTTCCCAGAGTTGCTAGATGTTGATACATTGATGGAGTTTCAAAACAAACTACCACTGGGTATCAGCAGACAGCGTCACCAACAGATAGGAGAATGCATAACTAGGAGAGTTTGTTCCAAACAAGTAATACATGCAAGTGTTTGAATAACTCCATAAGTAGTGACAGCGAAGCTTTGGGTAAGTATTAGGAATTAGAGTATGATTAAAAAGAATTATTTCTGACTTGGGTGGAAAACCCGCTTATTAAATTGCAGCAGACCTATTTTAACTAAAATATTGAGCATCACTCCAAAATGAGCCCTCATTTTCACATCGGAAATGAAACATATGTGTTTTTATCGAGATTATATACACCTTTAATCGCCATGGGGGCAAAATTGCTCTTGATGCAGGACATTGTGTATTAAATAAAAGTTAAGCTTTTCACATATTTCTAAAGCACAACTGAGAATACCTAACCTTTCTGGATGCTTGAATGCATTACTGTGCACCAACGGTGCATTTGCACTGTACATTCAACATCCGTATGTAGTGATTTTAACTTCGTGTGGACACCAAATTTGAGTGTAAGTTTCCTTTCAAAGGACTGAACCTACTCTGAAGTGAAGTGATATGAGATTCGCTCATTATAGTTTGCTGCGTGAATCCGTCTTAAAATAGGATGCCTTATAAAAGCACCGATAAGAATACTGCTTAATCAGCTTAAAAGAAACTAAGCTGGTATAAAAGTAGTGCACTGTGGACCAATCCTACTATTTTCTGGGACAGCACTGTAATCTCCCAATTCATTGGTCACATCTGTAGCTCATAAATGGCATGAGGTCATGGCAAAGTGGTCTCTGTAAGGAGAGGTGCCCGTCTAACAGTGAGAAGCTAAAACAGGCATGAGAGGCCATTGGCATGCAAGTCAGTACGGGATGGCAACAGTGGAAAGATATCAAGAAGGTATCGCACCTAAAGAAAAGTGCCAATTTGAGAATTTAGAATAATCACAAATAAATTATACTGATTAATTTCTACGAAGGAAGCCACCAGTGGGCTGGTTACTGGGGCTGGTTTAGCACAGGGTTAAAGAGCTGGCTTTTAAAGCAGACCAAGACAGGCCAGCAGCACGGTTCAATTCCCGTACCAGCCCGAACAGGCGCCGGAATGTGGTGACTAGGGGCTTTTTACAGTAACTTCATTTCAAGCCTAATTGTGACAATAAGCGATTTTCATTTCATTTCAGTGCCAAGGTAATTTTGAGGTTGCTTAATTTGCTTGATACTTAATCCAAATTGTCTTATACTTGCATGTTTACACCAGATGACGCAAAGAAGGTAATTGGGAGTTACTTCAGCTGGCCAAAAGAAAAGAAACTGAGGAAGGTGCAGCTGAAAAGGACTGAAATTTGTTCAGGTTTAATTTGTACTTTTGCAGAAAAAAATGTTGCCTTCAAACATGATACTGAAGTTTTGCAGCAGTTCATCTTCCAATGAGTCAATAGTTGACCCAATAATAGCCTAAATGACTTATAGCTCCATATCACATGTATAAACAGGAACTGAGGTCAGTCTTCCGGGATGACCGGATATTCAGTGGAGCGGACGGCAGTTACTCCGGAATCTGTGACAGTACTCCAACTTGCAAGTGGTCAGGCCAGTAAAACTTCCCTTCTCCAGAGAAATACAGACTGCTGCCCAAGTGGCAATGGGGGAAAGACTTTCACACAGCTGGGTCTTGGATGCTGTCAGGGTTTTTAGGCTCTGATAGGAGTTAATAGAACAGTGATCCTGCAGTTAAGTAGGCAAACAGGTCTAGGGCACAGTAAAATGATGCCAGTTGGCATAGATCTGCATGAAGCTTTGATTATCTGAACATTTACAAACCAGTCATTGGTCTTCCCCTAGAATCCCTACAGTGCAGAAGGAGGCCATTCGGCCCATCGGGTCTGTACTGAATCTCTGAAAAAGCACCCCATCCAGGCCCACTCCCACCACCCAATTCCCTTAACCTTACATAACCTGCACATCTTTGGACAATAAGCTTCAGAAACAAGTTAATCACACATAAATATGAATGAGGCCATCATCTACCTCCCATTGTGTCGGAATTACTTCAAACTTCCAAACTATTCTGGGTAGACAATAGCCATTGATTATGGACCTGAAACTGACTTCAAATCAGAAATCTTTTATTCCAAGAATAATAGAGAAAGCAGTCAGTCTATGTAGAACCCGAGCTACAGAACATCAGCAGAAAGAAAATGCTGAGACAGACGCCTTTTAAAATATGCAGACTGCTGCACCTTAAAAATATTCCAGCTGCTTCCTCTTCCAACTCTACCTGTACAGAAACTGGACCTTCTGGTAAGAAAATGACAAGAAACCAACTTCAAGACCTGCTGCAAAAGTTCATCCCTCCGAGGCACCAACTCTGATATATGACTCCAACTATTTGAATTTAAATTTGAACCTAGAGTAATCCTTCAGTAGTGAAGGCCTGCAGTGACTGTTTTTTCATAAGGTGAGTCAAACATGTGGGGCTGGATTCTCCGACCCCCCCCTCCCCCCCGGTCAGAGAATCGCCGGGGGGGGGGGGGGGCGGCGTGAATCCCACCCCCGCTGGCCGCCGAATTCTCCGGCACCGGATATTCAGCGGGAGCGGGAATCGCGCACCGCCGGTCGGCGGGCCCCCCTCCCCCGGCAATTCTCCGGCCTGCGAAGGGCCGAAGGCATGCTGCTGTAGTGCCTGTCCCGCCGGCGTGAATCAAACCACCTCCCTTACCTGGGTCCTGCGGGGGCGGAGGAGGGGGGGGTGGGGGGGGCGGGGTGGGGGTCGCGCGGGGCGATCCGGCCCCGGGGGGTGCCCCCACGGTGGCCTGGCCTGCGATCGGGGCGCACCGATCCGTGGGCGGGCCTGTGCTGTGTGGGCACTCTTTTCCTTCCGCTTCGGCCATAGCCTCTGCGATGGCTGACACAGAAGTGACCCCCTCCCCTGCGCATGTGAGGGGATGACGTCAGCAGCCACTGATGCTCCCGTGCATGGACGGACTTCCGCCGGCCTGCGAAGTCCCTTCAGCCCTGGCTGGCGTGGCGCCAAAGGCGTTCCATGCCAGCCGGCGGGACGGGAACCACTCCGGCGCGGGCCTAGCCCCTCAAGGTGAGGGCTTGGCCCCTAAAGGTGTGGAGAAATCCGCACCTTTGGGGCGGCCCGACGCCGGAGTGGTTCACGCCACTCCATCCCGCTGGGACTCCCCGCCCCGCCGGGTAGGGGAGAATCCAGCTCGTGAACTATGACTTATTATTTTGTTTGTAACTCTTAAAATTGCACTATTCCTATGTGTGAGTGTGCACTGAGTGAGTGATTTAGCATTAGACTTTTGGAGTGAATGTGTGAATGAATAATCATAATTATTTAAACCCACAAAAGCTTGCTTCTATTTAGTAAAGATTGACTGCACACTCAGGGGTTAAGAAACATACATATCTTCCTTTCCAAAACACATTGATTACAGACATAGAAGGGGTGCAAGAGATCAAATTCTCTCCTAACCCTGCCTGTAACAAGCCCTCCACTTAAAATAAAACCATTGATTCTATTGACCTCGCCATCTACCATCCCATTTACAAAACTCCTTCATCACCAAAGTCCTCCAATATGTTGTTGCCTTCCAAATCCATCCTCATCTTTCCCAGAAGTTTCAATTTCTCCAATCAGGTTCCTGCCCTTGCCACAATATCAAAACCACTCTTATCAAATCTAAAATGATATCCTATGTGACTGTGACAAAAGGTAAACTATCCCTCCAGGATGGTATGGTGCGTCCTTGGTGCGAGGGTCATGAATGTTAAGGAGTGGTTGCAGGATATTCTGAAGTGGGGGTGGGGGTGGGGGGGGTGAACAGCCAGTGGTCATGGTACACATTGTACAAACGACATAGAAAAAAAAGGGATGAGGTCCTAAAAGCAGAATATAGGGAGTTAGGAAGCAAGTAGAAAAGGATGATCTCAAAAGGTAGTTACCTCAGGTTTACTACCAGTGCTGGTCAGAGTAGAAACAGCAGGATATATAGGATGAATAAGTGGCTGAAAAGATGGCTTGAGGAGGAGGGTTTTCAGATTGCTGGGACATTGGGACTGGTTTTGCAGGAGGTGAGACTTCTACAAACTGGACTGGTTACACCTGGGCAGGACCAGGTCCTTGGGGGGGGGGGGAATAATTGCCAGAGTGGTTGGGGAGGGGTTGAACTAATATGGTGGGGGGGGGGGGGGGGCGGAGGATCTATGTAAAGATTCAGTGCAGGGTTAACTCAGAACAAGAGAAAATGACAGAAAGGAGAATAAGGAAAGTGGTGGACAGAGAAATCAAGGGCCAGAATCAGATAAGGTTACAGTAAAAAATAGTAGGGATGGAGTAAGGAACGTTTAAAGGACTAGCCTTATGTTTTGTACCCGAATGCTCAGAGCATCAAAAATAAAATGGATTAATTAGTTGCACAAATAGATGTAAAGGTGTATGATACAGTTTGGATTATGGAGACATGGCTCCAAGGACCAAGGACGGGAATGAAATATTGAGCGCTATTCAGTGTTGAGGAAGGACAGACAGAAAGGAAATGTTAGTGGAGTTGTATTGTTGATTAAAGAAGATATTGATACAACACTGAGGGAAGATAGTAGCACAGATGATGTGGAATCTGTATGGGTTTAGCTAAGAAACACCAAGGGACATAAAACATTCTTGCGAGGGGTAAACAGACAACCAATCAAGGAATTCATTGCTCAGTTTTTGGAAAGAAGTAGTATAATCCTACAAAGTCAGCATGGATTTACAGAAAAAGAAATCATGCTTGACAAATCTGCTGAAATTCTTTGAAGATACAACTAGTAGAGTTGACCAGGGAGAACTAGTGGATGTTGTTTATTTAGACTTTCAGAAGGCTTTTGACATGGTTCCACATAGCAGATTAGTATGGGCGGCAGAGTAGCATGGTGGTTAGCACTGTTGCTTCACAGTGCCACGGTCTCAGGTTTGATTCACGACTTGGGTCACTGTCTGTGTGGAGTCTGCACGTTCTCCCCATGTCTGCGTGGGTTTCCTCCGGGTACTCCGGTTTCCTCCCACAAGTCCCGAAAGACGTGCTGTTAGGTAATTTGGACATTCTGAATTCTCCCTCTGTTTACTCGAACAGGCGCCGGAATGTGCCGACTGGGGACTTTTCACATTAACTTCATTGCAGTGGTAATGTAAGCCTACTTGTGACAATAATGAAGATTATGATCATCATTGGAGTAAAAGAGTTTGACGGAAGATTTGATAGCAGTGTAGATCATGACAGGTTCGGACCATGTAAATCTGTTCACGTTAGCTGACTATACAAGGACTCGGGTCACAGATTTAAGATTTTGGTCAAGAGACGCAGGAGGTAACATGGGGTAAACCCTTTATTTACACAGTAAGTAGTAATGACCTGGCTATAAGGCTGGTGGAATTGGAGATGATAAATTATTTCAAAAGAAAATTGTATGGACACTTTGAGGGAAATAAATTTGCCGGCCTATGGGGATAGAGTAGAGGAAGAAGGGTGACTGGATTGCTTCACAAAGAATTGCATGGATTTGATGGGATGAATGACCTTCTATGCTGTAATGTCTCTATGGCCTGGATTTTCATCACCAAGGTGGGTAGGGGGCATTGGGAGATTTCCAGGTTCAGCACAGCCACCTTCGGAGAATCTGCCTGCATAGGCTTGATCTCTATCACTTAGTGAGGGGCAGGGGGTGGATGAGCTCCGGGCTGGAGTTGGGCCAGCCAACCCGGGAAGAAGTGCTGAGGGAGCCATAGGGCCTGCCGGGTGTGAAGGCAGGCTGATTAAATTAATGACAATAAATAAATGAATGAATGGAAATGCATTGACCAATCAATGTCGACCTACTCAGAATGTCCAATTCATCTAACAAGCATGTCTTTCGTGACTTGGAGGAAAGCAGAGCACTGTGAGGAAACCAACGCAGACACGGGAGAATGTGTAGACTCCACACAGACAGTGACCCAAGCGGGAATTGAACCCGGGACCCTGGCGCTGTGAAAGAGGGAAACCCCAGCTTCTGCAAGCTAACCTTGCAGATAAAATCCCCTCTACCTGGAACCATTCTGGAAAATTCTGTCTGCACCCATGCAAAGATCTTCACATCCTTCTTATTGTGTGGCGACCAAAACTAGAAGGAATACTCTACAGAACCATTGAACAGTTACAGCATAGAAGGAGGCCATTCGGCCCATCTTGTCCATGTCAGTCCGAGGGCACCCAGGTGCTCTTTCTAATCCCACCTTCCTGCACTCGGTCCATAGCCCTATAGCTTACAGCACTTAAGGTGCAGATCCAGGTACTTTTAAAAATGTTTAATGTGGATCAGAAATTGGCTAGTTGAAAGAAGACAGAGAGTGGTAGTTGATGGGAAATGTTCAGAATGGAGTTCAGTTACTAGTGGCGTACCACAAGGATCTGTTCTGGGGCCGTTGCTGTTTGTCATTTTTATAAATGACCTAGAGGAGGGCGCAGAAGGATGGGTGAGTAAATTTGCAGACGACACTAAAGTCGGTGGAGTTGTAGACAGTGCGGAAGGATGTTGCAGGTTACAGAGGGACATAGATAAGCTGCAGAGCTGGGCTGAGAGGTGGCAAATGGAGTTTAATGTGGAGAAGTGTGAGGTGATTCACTTTGGAAAGAATAACAGGAATGTGGAATATTTGGCTAATGGTAAAATTCTTGGTAGTGTGGATGAGCAGAGGGATCTCGGTGTCCATGTACATAGATCCCTGAAAGTTGCCACCCAGGTTGATAGGGTTGTGAAGAAGGCCTATAGTGTGTTGGCCTTTATTGGTAGAGGGATTGAGTTCCGGAGCCATGAGGTCATGTTGCAGTTGTACAAAACTCTAGTACGGCCGCATTTGGAGTATTGCGTACAGTTCTGGTCGCCTCATTATAGGAAGGACGTGGAAGCTTTGGAACGGGTGCAGAGGAGATTTACCAGGATGTTGCCTGGTATGGAGGGAAAATCTTATGAGGAAAGGCTGATGGACTTGAGGTTGTTTTCGTTAGAGAGAAGAAGGTTAAGAGGTGACTTAATAGAGGCATACAAAATGATCAGAGGGTTAGATAGGGTGGACAGCGAGAGCCTTCTCCCACGGATGGAGGTGGCTAGCACGAGGGGACATAGCCTTAAATTGAGGGGTAATAGATATAGGACAGAGGTCAGAGGTGGGTTTTTTACGCAAAGAGTGGTGAGGCCGTGGAGTGCCCTACCTGCAACAGTAGTGAACTCGCCAACATTGAGGGCATTTAAAAGTTTATTGGATAAGCATATGGATGATAAGGGTAGGTTAGATGGCCTTTAGTTTTTTTCCATGTCGGTGCAACATCGAGGGCCGAAGGGCCTGTACTGCGCTGTATCATTCTATGTTCTCTATGTTCTATGTCTCTACCGCCACCACCAACTTGAGCAGTGAATTCCAGACCTCCACTTCCCTCTGCCTCAAAAGGTTCTTCCTCATGTCCTCTTTACACCTTCTACCACTTATCTTGAATCTATGTCCCTTAGTTCTAGAATTCTACATCAAAGGAAAGAACATTATATTGCCCACTCTATCTCATCCCCTCATAATTTTGTACACCTCAATCAAGTCATCCCTCAGCCTTCTTTGTTCCAGAGAAAATAACCCCAACGTACCAATCTCTCCTTGTAGGTACACTTTTCTAGCCCTGCAACATTCTTGTAAGCCTCTTCTGTACTCTCTCCAGAGCAATAATGTCCTCCCTGTCACGTGGTGACCAGAACTGCACACAATATTCCAGTTGTGGCCTCACCAGTGTTTTATACAATTCCAACATTATATCCGTACTTTAATATTCTATACCTCTGCCAATGAAGGAGAGCATTCCATATTCTTTCTTTACAACCCTGTCTACTTAACTGCTACTTTTACGTACCTCTGTACTTGTACGACAAGATCTTTCACTTCATCTACTTCTCTTAGTATATTCCCATTTATTGTGCACTCCCTGCAACTGTTTGACCTCCCTAAACGCATGACCTCACAAATTCAATCTGCCGCCTTAACACCCACTCCACCAACCCATTTATATATTTTTGGAGATTATAGCTATCCTCTAGGCTGTTCACTACTCGGCCAATCTTTGTCATCTGCAAATTTCTCAATCGTGTCCATCACGTTCACATACAAATCATTAATGTATAACACAATCAATAAGGGTCCCAACACGGAGCCCTGTGGAACACCACTTGAAACACCATTCCAATTGCATGGGAAGCCATCAACCATTATCCTTTGTTTCCTGTTACTGAGCCAATCTTTTATCCCATGGGTGTTTAGTTTTTTGATCAATCTTCCATGTGGGATGTTGTCAAACACCTTGCTAAAATCCATGTACACAACATCCACTAGTTTGCCTTCATCAACCCTTCTTGTCACTTGCTCAAATAATTCAATCAAATTTGTGACACAAGACCTTCCTTTAACAAATCCATGCTGACTATCTCTGACAGGTTTATGCCTGTCTATGTGACAGCTGATCCCATCTCTCAGTATTGATTCTACTAATTTGCCCACTACTGAAGAAAGACTAACTGGCCTATAATTGTTTATCATTTTCTTCGATCCCTTTTTAAACAGTGGAACCAGGTTTGCATTGCTCCCGTCCTCCGGTACCTCCTCCGTATCTAGTGTGTATTGGAAAATCATCATCAGAGCATCTGCTATCTCCTCCCTGACTTCCTTCTGCAGTCTCGGAAACAATCCATCTGGTTCTGGCGACTTACCAATTTTTAAGGATTCCAGCCCTCACTCTTTATGATTATCCCATCCAATATCTCACAGTGTTCCTGCTGGACTAATATATCTGGATCATCCATTTCCTTTGTAAACACGGAGACAAAATATTCATTTAAAACCCTTCACACAGCCTACACACAAGTTCCCTTCTACATCTCTGATAGGTCCCACTTTTTCTTTAACTAACCCTTTACCATTAATAAATTGGTAAAACACCTTTAGATTTTCTTTAACTAGTCGTGGCCTTACCAGGGCTTTAAAAATATTCTATATAACTTCCCTGCTTTTGTACTCAATATCTTTTTATATGTACTCCAGGATCCCAGATGCTTTGCTAATTACTCTCTCATTATATCTTGTAATGGGCCAGGGTTTAGAAAACTCCAATGTGTATCATGGAGTTCACCTAACAAATAACTATTTATTTTGGTTACCATGAGCACAAGGGCCTGCCTTTCAGGTGTTATTCAACAGAGGCCTTAAGTACTTTTAATCAAAAGCAACGTTTATTCTCAGAATTTGGTTAACATTTTTATAAACACACACACTGTAAACATTTTATCAACTACCAGCATAAATACCCCACACAGCTACAGTACTCTATGTATAACCCTTAATAAATTTTCCCCTTAAACTGGTCCAATTTAATACCAAGATCCAATCAACCTTTACAAAGATGTGGCCCAGCACACAGCACTCAAGACCTGGTTTGGATACTTCTTGTTTGCTTCCCAAAACAGCAGGTTTGAATTCCTTCCAGAAAACAGTTATTTATTTTCAAGTTATCAAGCAGTCTGGAAACAGCTTTTAAAATGAAGATAGAGGAACACTTTCTTTCAACCTGTGCAGAACAAAACCAATTCAAACTCAAAGTGAAAATAAAACTCAGAGCCACAGCCCAGCTCCACCCACACAATGACATCAGTGAAGCCATGTGATAAGACAAAAACATTTCTTAAAGGGACTCTCCCATGACAGTCTGCCACCTTCAAGGATCTGCGCACATAAACCAAGATCCCTCTTTAGAACGGAATAATACAGGGAGGCAGATGGTACACCCCCCTGGAAACAGCATTGACGTGGAACTGACATGCTCCACGCAGACCCACCCTGCACCATAAACTGCAGCTCAGTCAGTCCCAGCAATGTCAGGAAGTCATCAGTGACACTACCGGGACTGCAAGAGAAGATAACTCAGGCCCAGGGATCCCTGGAGCAGGTAAGTCTGGGGCCTTGAAGCGGGAAGTATTGGATAGGTTAGGGAAAGGGGCGGGTAGAGGGGCTAGAAAGGGGGAGCTTCAATCAAGGGGGGGCAGCCTCTCAGATGCAAAGGGCAGCCCCCGAAGAGCAGCCACTCTCCGGAACTTCCTATCTGCCCTTTAAGCATTTGAGTGAAAACAAATTGGGCTTCCTGCTCCCACCTGGCTGCCCATGCGAAACGTTCAATGGTGTGGGCAGCGCATTATAAGGTTCAATCAGCTCGATAACAGGAATAATTGACCCTTAATATGGCAAATGGGCTGACAATTTTAGCACCCACCTCCCCCACCATATTGTGGGGGTGAGATTGGAGATGGGCAAGAAGTGGTGTGTTGGGTGCCCACCATATTCTACATGCTGCTGCAGAAATTTTAACCATGGAATTTTATTCTGTATTCCAATATTCAAGTAATTCCTATATATTATACATATATATCAAGTGTTGTAGCACTGACCCTTGGGGAACATCACTATCAGAAAAAATACCATTTACCACAACTCATTGTTTTTTCTGTCCTTAAGCCAATTTTTATCTTGCAACACTGACACTAGGTAGGCCTCATCTGGAGTACTACACCTAGTTATGGGTGCCATACTTGAGGAAGGGTGTGAAGGCATTGGAGAGAGTACAGAGGAGAGTCACAAGAATGATTCCAGGAATAAACAACTGTAACTTTGAGGGTAGATTGGAGAGGTTGGGTGAGAAAAGAAGGCAGAGAGCAGATATGAAAGAGGTATTCGAGATCCTGAAGGGTATGGACAGGGTAAACAGTGAGAAACTCTTCCCTCTCAGGAGTATATCAAGAACTAGAGGGCACAGATTCAAAATAATGGGCAAAAGGAGGAGAAGTGATGTAAGGAACATTTTTATCACTCAGAGGATGTCTAAGTCTGGAACAAATCTCCCGAGGGGGATGGTGAAGGTAGGTTCAATCGAGGTATTGTAAAGGGAATTGGATTGCTATCTGAAAGAAATAGTGTGCGTGGTTACAGGGATAAAGCAGGGGAGTGGAATTATGTAGAATACTATTTCAGAGAGCCAGGGCAGACTCGATGGCCTGAATGGCCTCCTTCTCCACTGTAAAGGTTCTGTGATTCAGTGACATTGCAATTCCATGATCCGCAACTAGTCCTTTATGTGGTACTTTGTCAAACACTTACATTTAATTTGTATAGACAACATCCACTGCATTCCCATCTCCAACCTTTGCTGTTACTTCATCAAAAATTCTATCATATTCGTTAAGCATGTCCCGCCTTTTACAAGCCCATGCTGCTTCTCCTTCCTTACCCACCACTGATGTTAAACTGACCAGCCTGTAGTTACTAGGAAACTGACTGGCCCATGGTTACGAGGCTTCTTTGAGTGTACAGCTTTCCATCACTGCTACATTGGAATGTCAGCTCAGAAAATATGTTTAGGTCCTGGAGTAGGGCTGAACGCATGACTTTCTGGCTCAAAGACAAGATTGCTACTATTCAGCCGAGGCTGACGCTTAATATGAATATGGGCGCGATAATACTTTCAGCAATTTACCAGTACTATATAGTGCCTACTGTAACAGCGTCACCAAGATTGGGAACCTATTGAATCCGCGAGAATTATAGTCTGCAAATTTATGCGCACTGATTTGTAACATAACATATTGAAACTCCAAAATCATCAATGCTAACTGCCTTGTAACAACAAAATGTTGATTGATGAGACAGCACACGGCAACAATATTAAATAAGGGAACCTTAAAACCTCAAAATGCTCTGGTTGATAACAAAAATTCAGTTGCTAAGGCTCCAGCTTAAACACATCAGAAATGTTGTTTTTTTTTCTGCAGCATTTCCTGCTTCCACTTTGCTGATGATGCCGTTACTCGCTCATGGTGCATGGTTAAGTGCGGGCTCAGAACTACTTGTGTTATTAGTCGGTAAGATATTGCACATGCCAAACAGACACTGTAAACCGAATATAATCCTCTCACTGCCCTTCTCGTTAATGCACATTTTCAGCACAGTATTATCCAGATATAGAGGCAGAATCTCTTTTCATTGGCCAGTGCCTTGAACACCACTCCATGTGTCTGAAAGTATCCTTATTTGGATTGATTTATGACGTAACCCTTTTGTAATGCAGTTTTTTTAAAAAAGCACAGTTTAGCACAATGCTATTTGAAGAATGCATCCTATTTCGTTTAATCCATGATACAAATTTAAGTTAAAATCCAAGCTTGTTTATCTATCTTTGTTTCCTTTCTGGATTTTTATTTTGCAGCCTTGCTGTATATGGCTATCCACGCTATTGGGCCTTTTACTAGGGGCTGTTTAGCACAGGGCTAAATCGCATGCTTTGAAAGCAGACCAAGCAGGCCAGCAGCATGGTTCAATTCCTGTACCAGCCTCCCCGAACAGGCGCCGGAATGTGGCGACTAGGGGCTTTTCACAGTAACTTCATTTGAAGCCTACTCGTGACAGTAAGCGATTTTCATTTCATTTTTCATACTAGCATCTCAGTTTTCCAAATTATGGTTCAGGAATGTTGCCTGTTTCTTCTGTACTAGAAAGAAATCAACAAGGGTCTTCTTTCAATTAATGCTGGCTGTTTCTTATTAATCATTTCCTTTTTAGGTAAGCCTGCAGCCTACTCATTAGATTGATATCCATTATTTTAGCTTTCGTTAATGTTAAGCTAATGAGCTTGTCTGGTTCATATCCCTCCTATTTATCTCCATTTCTATTTGCACTTTTCGCTATTTGCTTCCCTCTCAATGACATTTCACAATAATTTCTTAGAATCCTCTGTAACTTTCCCTCCTTTTTTTCCCCTGAAAATTTTGAATAAATTCTTTTTCTCTCTCATTCACTTTATTTGTTCTATTCACCCATTTTAAAGACTACCACCTGTTTAGCCTACAGGCTTTTTCTCCTCTTGATAATATTCCCGTCTTTGATATTTAATATTACAGTTTTAATTGTTTCCCATCTATTCAACTGAGATTATCAGAATAAATCCCAATTAATTTTCTTTGGATTTCTTTTTCAATTGAATTGTTGCCCCCCTGAGATCAATGCCAGAACTTTCCCGTTGGAGGGAAGAATGTGGGAGGGGTTGGTCAGGTTCAATCCTGATGTCTCAATTCGCCTCCATTCAGGCACTGCCAGTAGGCTGGATCTTAATGACAGGAAGGCTAGCAGGCGGACTAAAGACTGCCTGCTGCCGTACACAGAAACAGAGGCGGAAATGGAGTGGGCTGATGCTGAAATGGCCAGGTTAAAAGGCCTATGTCCATTCCCAGAAACATTGGCCTGGTTCTTCGATGGCATCAGCATATAGATCCGTGTAAATGCTTGCACACCTTCACCCCCTCACCACCCTACATCCCTACTGCCCTATCCCCTTACTGCCCCATGACCCTTAGCCTCCACCCCCTTAGACTACCAGACTGACTAATTCACTCACCTAACAAATTTTATACAGAACTCGCAAGTCCTTCAGTAACATTTGAAACTCATCACAAACCTCATAAATCTGTCAAAATAAACAATTGCCACTTCAACATGAGCTTTAAAAAACCACCAGCCTTTGCAGAAGGTCATAAATCTGTCAAAACCATCAAACATACCTTTCTTAAAACAGCCAAACAAGAATACACAACTTTTCAGAACCCATTAGTACTTTGAAAGCCAGCTAAATGCTCACACGTCTGTCAAATCTTACAAACAGCCATCAGACAGATGGCTGAATTGAACTGCACTAAATTAATGAAGAGAATGGGAAATGTTTAAACTAAAGGTTTTGACCTCACACTGGCTGCACTTGGATATTATGCAATGCACAGTAGCATCTTATTCTGTAGATGATCTATTCTAATGTATCTAAAGACTTTTCCACATTTGCATTGCTGATCTTTCACGTGACAGCTGGTTAGAAGTAACAACCTGGCAACCATGTTATTTAATGGCAAGTTACATTTTCCAATCACAGAACCGTCATCAGATATAACTCAGGCTACTGAATTTAATGATAATGGAAGTGTTATGGGCCAGGGTTTAGAGAGCACCAAAGTGTATCATGGAGTTCACATGACCCACAACTTTTAATAGATTGTGGTATGTGGAGCACACGGCCCACTCTACAGGTGTGGTACAGCAGAAATGGAAAACTATTCTTTAAAGCAAAACAATGCTTATTCTATGAACTCAAGTTAACCTTTTTAAAACATGCAGTGAACATCTTAGCAACCAGTAATTCAAATACAACCCCCAAAGAATACAGCACCAAGTAATCCTTACTTTCCTTTTAACATCCATAAGACTTTTTAAAAAAAACTTTTAACAGCTGCACATCAGGTTTAAATTCATGACTGAGAACAGTTATAACTCTGAATTCACCAAATGATCAAGAGATAGTCTTTAGAGGGCAGAGAGAACAACATTACACATTCTGTGGCTGACTGCAACTCCAACACTGAAACGAAACCAAAAAAACACAGACACACCCAAGCTTTTCTCTTAGTGAAACTAAAAGCTGACAGCCCAGCTTCACCTACACTCTGACATCACTGCAGTAATAATTTGTTCAAGGTACACCCACTACAGGCATTCTATAAAAATCACCCATTTCTTAAAGGTACTCACATATGACAGAAGCAACACCATTTTTGTACACTATTTACACTCTTCCCATCTCTAATCTATGGTTTATGGCTCTACTCTGCAGGCATGAGTTAGGAGGGCTTCCAAATCATGGCCCTCTGAACATTCCAGAAGTTATAAAATGCCCACTTCTGCAACGCTGCAGTCAACTTCTAAATAGGAGTGTTGGGTCATGACCTTACCCATTTTCTGTGCAGCTGAAAATGACTGGAGGTGGAAACAGAGGCAGAATCTTCCTATTTACTGATCGGCAACCATTTTGTTCCCAATCCTGACTCCATTGTGGGACCGCAAAATGTCAAGTATTCCTGTCCAGGTCCTCATTGGCACTAATTGCTACATAACCTTGAATTTCATTTAGTTGTTGATCATTTAGGGCAACACGGTAGCACAAGTGGATAGCACTGTGGCTTCGCAGCGCCAGGGTCCCAGGTTCGATTCCCTGCTGGGTCACTGCTCCGGGTGCCCTGGTTTCCTCCCACAGTCCAAAGACGTGCAGGTTAAGTGGATTGGCCATGATAAATTGCCCTTAGTGACCAAACGGATTGTGGGGGGTTAATTGGGTTACGGGGATAGGGTGGAAGTGAGGGCTTAAGTGGGTCGGTGCCGACTCGATTGGCTGAATGGCCGCCTTCTGGACTGTATGTTCTATGTTCTATCTCCAGAGATTCCATCATTTTGCAAATATGTTTGCCATCCTGAATACTTGTAAGAAGTGAGATGGGAAAGGAAGCAGGGGAGGAGTGCCAGGAGTTTTCCGGCAGTAGGAGGCTGTGCTGATTTTAACACATCTCTGCTAGTGCGTGCTAGTCTCCGGAATAGCATCTGACCCATGGCAGATTCAAGATTACATTATTGTCTCAAGATGCAGTCTTGTACCACATTGACTAGTTTTGAATCCGTTGCAAGACTTCCATCGTTAGATATCCAGTTCTCTTGGGCTGGTTTAGTCAGGGTGTGTCTGTTTAACTCAGCCACGGCATTTGCTTCAAACCTTCAGTTTTCCTGACCAATTATGAATGGGCATGATGATGACCAATCACAGTCTGGTTCAACATTCCAGATGCATCAGAATGGCTCCATCAACTATGCAACCGGAGCGGAAAGCTCAGACACAATCAATATTCAGATGCATCGCAGGACACCAGGCTATGGACTGTCTGGGATCACTGGGAAATTCTGTCCTCTGTGGGTGGGAGGAAGATGGGAATCATGGAGAACAGGAACGTATTCCTGGAAGAGGCAAAGAAGGTCAAAAGTATGGTTCCTCATTTCTGGATATGGTGCTCATGAAGGCAAGAAAGAGGAACAACATTCTGCCGTCAGCTGCAAACACCTCACTCTGCCTTCTCCCGCCTGCACCTGCACAAGGAGGTGGTGACATAATGGCAATGTCACTGGATTAGTAATCCTGTAAAGTAATCTTTATTGTCACAAGTAGGCTTACATTAACACTGCAATTAAGTTACTGTGAAAAGCCCCAAGTTGCCACATTCTGGCGCCCGTTCGGGTACACAGAGGGAGAATTCAGAATGGCCAAATTACCTAACAGTACGTCTTTCGGGACTTGTGGGGAAACCGGAGCACTCGGAGGAAACCCACGCTATCCAGGAGTCCAGGTTAATGTTCTGGGGATATGGGGTCAAATTCCACCGTGGCAGTTGGTGTACAATTGAAAGCTAGTCTCAGAATGGTGTCCTTGACAACAATCATCGGTTGTCAGAAAATCCCATCTAGATCACTAGCATCATAGGGAAGGAAATTTGCCAGCCTTACCAAGTCTGGCCTACATGTGACCCCTGACCCACAGCAGTGGTATTGACTTTTAACTGCCACCTACAATGGCCAAGCAAAACACCAGCAAGGGCAATTAAGGATTGCCAACAAATGCAGGCCTTGCCAGTGATGCCCACTTACACCCATCCTTCTGCCTTGAGATAGTTAACATAGAACATACAGTGCAGAAGGAGGCCATTCGTCCCATCGAGTCTGCACCGACCCGCTTTAAGCCCCCCACTTCCACCCTACTCCTGTAACCCAATAACGCCTCCTAACCATTTTGGACACGAAGGCCAATTTAGCATGCCCAATCCACCTAACCTGCACGCCTTTGGACTGTGGGAGGAAACCGGAGCACCCGGAGGAAACCCACGTAGACACGGGGGAGAACGTGCAGTCTCCACACAAACAGTGACCCGGCGGGGTATCGAACCTGGCACCCCGGCGCGGTGAAGCCACAGTGCTAACCACTGTGTTACCATGCTGACCATTCGAATCCTCGCATTCCAATCTGACCAGCTACTACTAGGACTCACCTGTACCTTCTTGCAATGCTCCATACAACACAGGTGAATTTCAGGCAGTCTTTGGCAAGGCCCTCAAATGTCGAGAACATGGTCAGGAGCACCTTAAAAGTCAGAGCAGGAGATGGAGCAGCTGCCTTCAACTCTGCTGAAGCCATGGGCCTAGCACCACAAAGATGTTTACTTTGGTATTTCAGATTCTGTTAAAATTTTCATCTTCAATGTTCATCAATCATAAACAGGAAGATTCCTCGGAGGATGTTACTCACTCTGAGGAAGTACCTTCACATGACTCATACACACCTTCCGCCAACACAGTTATACTTCCTTGGTGGATCGTTGGATGCTCAACATGGTGGAACACACACCATAAGTTGAAAGGAGCAAGCGGTTGGAGTTTGAAGAAGGGGGAGCAGTGAAGAGAGTGCCCATCAGAGGTATAGGACCCTCCAAAGTTTCCTCAGCCAGATGCAGATTCTGAGCCTTGCAGATCATTTGCGATTTAGACCATTCTGGAGCAGCAACATAGCGTTTGTGAGGCTTTGTCAGCCTTTCCAATTGCAGTATGTATGACTGGAGCGAGGTTGGAAGAGTCCAACTTCAGCAAGAATGCCATGACGGCTCAGGTCTTCATGCCAATATCCATGTCCGTAGAAAGACTGGCCACCTTCTGAGAGGATCAGGCCTCACCAAGATGCAGCAAGTTGCAGCAAGGTGCTCTCCAATTCTTGAGTAGCAGGAAAGTGCTAGCCCCTTAACCCCAGAAAGAGACTTTAATCCCAATAGCCTAGTCTGACCCTGCTTAGCTGTAGGTGGAGTAGTCTCTGGCAAAGCCCCCACAGATTTCAAAACCCAGAGGATATGGTCAGGAACATCAAAACAGTCAGAGCAGAGGTTCAAGCAGCTACTATCAGTTCTGCTAAAACCGCAGAGCTAATGCCACATAGACGTAAGAGGGAAATGAAGAAAAAGGATTTGAAGCTTGATGTTTCTGGATCTATTCATTCTCACTTTGTTGTTCATTGATCATCATCCATAAACTTTATTTCAAAGTTCCATGTCCTGACTTCCACATTTCTGCCTTCCACATGACAAGTATCCATGAGCCTTGAAGAAAATGGTGGCAAGAGTAAAAACGATAAAGAGGGGTGAATTGTTGATTGTGGGACTTCTTTGTGCTGGGGTGTGGAGGTGGGCACAGTGGTTCAGAATTGATGGGCCAGAATGCTGCCTCAGATCGTCTGAAGTGCACCTGAATTAGTCTGTCCTAGCCATCCATAGAATCCCTACAGTGCAGGAGGAGGTCATTCAACCCCTCGAGTCTGCACAGACCCTCTGAAAAAGCAAACTACCTAGTCTCTCTCCCCCGCCCCATCCCTGTAACCCCGGGCATCGATCATCGGCAATCCACCTGACCTGCACATCATTGGACTGGCAGCTATGTGATGGCTACTGGTACCCTTGTGGAATCAGGCTTCTACCCCTGCAGCTCAAGTCCAATCTGCTGTACTGTGTTGTGCAAGGTGCAGCTCACCATTGCCATTCTGGAAAATCTTGCTGGTGCATACTGGAGGGCGTCATCGTCACATCTTCAGCATACTGATGGTTTACTTAATGACAATTCTTGAACTCATTTAACCTCCTGTATGTCACTGATAGGGGTCCTCACAGGTGTCATCAGACATGACCTTAGAGGGTGGTTCCTTTTCTTCAAGGAGCCAGCAACGAATATCTGTTGGGTGAAAGGGTCAGGGCAGCTTCCTGGGTTCACAGACATATGCAATTTAATGTTTGTACACCAGCTGAACATTCATTGAGAGGAATTCCTTTCCATTAATAAAGACTGCTGGTTGATCTAAAGGCCCATTGTGTGCCATTTAGGTCTTCTTGTTCCTCTGAGAATCTTACCAGAGCAGAAAATTCAAATCTCTCTCATTTTGACTGAACTCATAAATCGAAAAGTTAACATAATTGGCAGCCCTGACAAACAAGGCATCTGTCACCTGGGAGATTGACTTGTGAGCAGCAGGTTGTGAGATTCTACCGATATTTCCTGCAGCTGCCAAGAAGGAGCCAGAGACAAAATAATTCAGGGTTGTGGTGTCCTTGACTGCCACCATCAATGCATTTCCATCTGGTCCACTTGGCGGATGTTCATTTTCCAAAAGGCTGCAAAGTTCAGCAACCACCTCAGGAGAGGTCGTCAGTCACATGCAGGAAGATTGTTCTCTGTCTCCGAACCACATATTGACTGGACCAGCATTATTATGATCTCAGTTGATGCTATAACTGGATGGGAAGATCCCAGAATAGAACCCTGGCTGAAAAGACCATGACTTTTACTTTTTAAAATAGAAAATGGAGGAACAGAGTCACAGGACTGCTAATCGCAAGGGGCTGGTTTAGCTCACTGGGCTAAATCGCTGGCTTTTAAAGCCGACCAAGCAGGCCAGCACCACGGTTCGATTCCCGTACCAGCCTCCCCGGACAGGCGCCGGAATGTGGCGACTAGGGGCTTTTCACAGTAACTTCATTGAAACCCACTCGTGCCAATAAGCGATTTTCATTTTCATTAGTTTTAACAACAAGAAAAAGAAACATTTATTAAACATGAAAAAATTGAATTATTATACAGTACTCTTTCACTCACCCTTTAGCTTAACAATGAACAATTACACAAAGATTTTAAGATTAACATGATTACAAAGTACATCTTAAGCTACAATGGTCTCATTAACACACATAATCCCTTTTAAGCATACAAGGTGACTGTGGTCAAATACATGCACTCCACTCTGAATTCAAGTTAGTGGGCGGGATTCCCCGAGCCCTCGCCGGGTTGGAGAATCGCTGGGGGCGCGGGAAATTCCCGATGCCGGGCCGCCAATTCTCCGGTGACCGGAGAATCGGCGCCAATCCGGCCGCTCGGTTGCCGTGGCGCCTGTCGGGGGCTGCTGAAATAGGTCCCGCGGTGATTCTCCACGGGCGACGTGCCGAACTCCCGCCAAGTTCCACCAGTACCACCTGGTACCACCCGGCGGGAGCTCGGACCCACGATCAGTTATTATCCATCCACGCCATCTTGGGACTTCCTTGTGCATGTTTTCCAGGTGTTTTGTCTCTTTTTCAAAGCACTACGGGTGCAATTCCCCCTCTCCCACGCCAGGTGGGAAAATCGCGGGGACGCCGGGCGAGTCCCGCCATGCCGCCCCGGCACCCACACGCAATTCTCCCAACCCCCCCAAAACGCACGCCACGATTTATGGCACGCCACTCGGAGAATCGCCGATCGCCGTTTGTAACGGGTGAGCAGCGATTCTCCGGCCCGGATGGGCCGAGCGGCCTGCCCAATACGACGGGTTCACGCAGGCACCAACTATACTGCAGGCGTGAACAGCGCGCGAATGCTGCGGGGGTGGCCTGTGGGGGGGGGGGGGGGGGAGGAGGGAGGATTGAGCACCGGGGGGGGGGGGGGGGGGGGGTGCTCAGAATGGGTCTGGCCCGCGATCGGTGCCCACCGATCGGCGGGCCAGCGTCTCTGAAGGACGCACTCCTTTCCTCCGCCGCCCCACAAGATCACGCCGCCATTTCTTGCGGGGCGCCTGCGGGGAGGACGGCAACCGCGCATGTGCGGGTTGGCGCCGGCCAACCTGCACATGCGCGGGTGATGCGCCGCGTCATTTACGCGGCGCCAAGCTCCTAGCCCCCCGGGGGGGGGAGAATAAGGGGTGAGGAGCGGCCTCCGATGCCGGATTGAAACACTCCGGTTTTCACTCCGGCGTTGGCATTTAGTCTCCCGTTGGGAGAATCCTGCCCTACGATCCTGTTTGCATCACCTGTCTAAAGTATGTGAGCTTCCTTGACATCACAGCCTCAAATCCATTCCTCCAAACACCAGCTTTTGCAATCACTCACTCATTTGTCCACTTGGTAATGCAAGACACTCACAATGTCTGCATGAGTCCATTCAAATGCTCTTATTTCAGCCTTGTGGCTCTTCTTGCTGGTCCGGCTTTTACAGCTATACATTATCACCAGCTATGCAAAGGGTTCAAATGACAAATTCTCGAGATTGAGATGCTCGGCTACTCCATTCTCTTCTAAACTCACAACATCATGATCCTCCGAATTTCTTTGGTAGACTCTGCATCTTCCATGATAAGTGACACAAGACAGCAGAAGGTATCAACCTGTTCAAGCTATCAATCAGAATCCAACAAGCAGGGTCAGAGCCTTGAAAGCGATGAAGCTTTGAACCCTGCATAGCTCCTGACTACATCATACATTCCATTAAATTAAATCCTACCTAACATTTATTTTTGATCTATTTCTTTCAGTTAATGAGTCCTTTTCATAAAATACCTTAGTCAAGAATCCACATTTCAATATTTGCTGCTGAAATGGAGACCTTTCCCTTTTAACATGGGTTGGATGAAAGTCATAGGGCACGGATTAACGGCTGGGTTGCGAATCTAGGCACGCCTGTTAAACCGTGGGAAGGGCCAAAATTGGGATCCACGTCGGGCGCAAATCAGTTTGTGATCTAAGCTGCCCGCTTCCATTGGCGGGTTCAGGACCCCACCCAGACGTGGTGAGACCCCACTTGAGACCAGTTAAGGGCAATCTACATGTCACGAGTGAGATGGAAGCCCAATCTAACGGCTTCCCGGGAGCTAATTGGTTCCCCAGTGAGAGGTCCTACGGGCGCCGTTTAGCACTCCTTTTAAAAATGGAAAGCTAGCAAAATGGCTGCTGAAGGGAGCTGAGGAGGTGATAGCTATTGCCATCCTCTGGCATGCAGCCCAGGTGCATTGCAGCTGCTGCCCAAGTGCTCGGGAGGGGGGGTGGGGGGGGGGGGGGGGGGTCCTCTCAGGGGGAGGGGCCTGGTCAGGAGCTGGGCAGCAAATATTGTCCCTGGGCTGGGGGGGGGGGGGGGTTAAATGGGGATTAACCAGCCTGCAATATGGTGTATACCCATAACAGGGGCAACTTGTGCTGCTGCCTGTCTATCCTACCAAAAAATTCCAGGACAACCGTATTTGCTGTTATATGCTGAAAGTCACTTCAACTATGAGCAGCATCCTGAAGACTAAAGCTAATAAGGAATTTGCATTGTAAGGTAGGTGACCACTTCACAGCCCTCAAGTGCAATCCCGTGGGTATACGTGCCATGGCTCAGATGAGTTTTATTGCCTAACATTGCTAGCAATCAAACTGTGAGGCCTGGACACTTTGCCTGAACCCTGGGGGGCGTCAACACCACAGAGGCAGCAGCCAACAATCAAACACTAGGCTTCAGCACTGGGGATATCCCCGCAATCAGAGGGTGTGTGTGTGGATTGTGGAGTGTACCTGAGCACGGGTCTGGGATCCGGGGTCCAGGGGAACCTGTGGATTGTGGAGTGTACCTGAGCACGGGTCTGGGATCCGGGGTCCAGGGGAACCTGTGGATTGTGGAGTGTACCTGAGCACGGGTCTGGGATCCGGGGTCCAGGGGAACCTGTGGATTGTGGAGTGTACCTGAGCACGGGTCTGGGATCCGGGGTCCAGGGGAACCTGCTGTGGCCAGGGTGAGTGTGCAGTGCAGGGTTCTCCAGCACAACTGGCTCGCTGGATGGCATGCTGAGAGAAGTGGGGCATGAAAGGGTGGGGGAGGCTTGGGGGATAGGAGAATCCCAGGGGTGGAAGCCCGAATTGATCTCCTTCTCCAATTCCTTACAGAAAACATGATGGATGGTGTTGTTGACCCTGTTCTGCCCGCTGACCTTCAGACATGACAAGTAAGGAGGAGGGATTATGGGTGATATTGTGACTACTGTCGTCTCCGTGGCGGCAGGCACCAGGTCAGCCTCCAGCACTCCCTCCTCCTGGATGGTGCCTGTAGGGCCCTGAGGGTCTCCATGAGATGGAGGGGAGGCTGGATTGAGCTCCAGCGGCCTCTGCGTCAACCAGCTCTGCTGGGCGTGGTTGCTGCCCTCAACGATGCTCCTCAGTAACTGGGCCACGCTCTGCAATGTCCCAGCAATGTACAGCTGTATCTGGGACATGTCCCTCAGTAACTGGGCCACGCTCTGCAATGTCCCAGCAATGTACAGCTGTATCTGGGACATGTCACTCAGTGACTGGGCCACGCTCTGCAATGTCCCAGCAATGTACAGCTGTATCTGGGACATGTCCCTCAGTAACTGGGCCATGCTCTGCAATGTCCCAGCAATGTACAGCTGCCTCTGGGACATGTCCCTCAGTGACTGGGCCACGCTCTGCAATGTCCCAGCAATGTACAGCTGTATCTGGGACATGTCCCTCAGTAACTGGGCCATGCTCTGCAATGTCCCAGCAATGTACAGCTGTATCTGGGACATGTCCCTCAGTGACTGGGCCATGCTCTGCAGTGCCTTGACAATGTCCACCTGGGTCTGTGACAAGTCCCTCAGCGATTGGGACATGATGTTGAGGCCCTCAGCCATGGTCTTCACAGACTGAGTCATGCCTTGGACACCAAGACGTTGACGTCGTCCTGCAGGCTTTCCACTGCAGTTGCCACCCTGGCAGTGTTGGTCGTGGTGCCACGCATTGCTGGTGCAATCTCCTGCGCCCGTAGCCTTTGGACTCCTCCAATCAGCTATGCACTGGCCGGAGTGTCACTGACATTCCCTCCTGAAAGTCATGACCGTTCCCTAACGTCTGCATCAGCTCTGAGATAACCTTTCCCATTGATTCGGCATCTGACTGGTACTCAGCTGAATTCTGGGATGCCGCAGACCTCTGACTGCTGACTCGCTTGGATGTTCCGGCCTCCACCTGATGTGCATCAGCATCTGTGTGGTGCTCTTCAAATTGTGGCCCAGAAGCCTGTCCGCTAGTATCACCCACTGAGGTCCTGCGCTGCTGGAGAGTGGGGATGACATCTGTGATGCCTCGATGGTGGTCTGCTCATAGCTCTCCTCCAAGGTGTTCTCTTGTGTGGCATGAGGGAGGGCAATCCCAACCCCCATCAGGTGAAGAAGTTGCGGGTGAATGGACATCTGGCCAGTGAGAGGGAATGATCATTTCTTCTGACATGAACACCTCACTTGAGACAGGTCATCTGGGTGAAGGGGCAATGGATCATCACCTCTGTGACACAGGCCAACCTCACTGTCAATGATTGCTCTATCCTCGGTCAACCCCGCGATCTACAGATCTCATTCCTCATAGGGGGGGGGGGGGGGGGAGGACTCTGCTGGGGCAGGATTCCCTGAACCCCCGCCGGGCCGGAGAATTGCTGATGGCGGCGTGAATCCCGCCCCGACGTTGGCTGCCGGATTTTCCGGCGCCGGTTTTTCGGTGGGGCGGGAATGGCATTTCGCTGGTCGGGCACCGTTGGCAGCGGCCCTCCCCGGTGATTCTCCGGCCCATGACGGGCCAAGTGGTCGCCTATGTTCGGCCAGTCCCGCCGACGTAAATCAAACAAAGTCCTTACCAGCGGGACTTGGCTCTGTGGGCCGCCTGCGGAGTCCTCGGGGGGGGGGGGGGGGGGGCACAGGGGGATCTGGCCCCAGGGGGAGCCCCCACGGTGGCCTGGCCCGTGATCGGGGCCCACCGATCCGTGAGTGGGCCTGTGCCGTGGGGGCACTCTTTCCCTCTGCGCCAGAGAGTGTAACGGTCCGCGATGGCTGGCGCTGAGAAGAACCCCCCCTGCACATGCACTGGGATGGCGCCAGTACACACTGGCGCATGTGCCAACTCGCGCCGGCCGGAGGCCCTTCAGCACCGGTTGTTGCGGCGCCAATCTCGCCGGCGCCGGCCTAACCCCTGAAGGTGCGGAGGATTCCGCATCTTCCGGGCGGCCCGACACTGGAGTGGTTCATGCCACTCCTCGACGCAGGTATGGCCCGCCCCGCCGGATAGCGGAGAATCCCGCCCCTGATGACTGAAACCCCGCCGCCTGTCTGGGCCCTTTCCCGCCTGTTATGGGCCAACTTCTCCTGCTGGGACAGAGAGGGGCCACATGCTTGATACATCAGGGGGGTCTATGGCAAGTGGCATGTATGGGCTCCTGGGCATAGAGGGATTGTGCCTGTGGGTACCAGGGTCTCCTGGGACACAAGCATGGTGATATGCTATAGTGGGGGATTGGGGGGGGTGCAAAATACTTGTTGGAGGGGGGGCATGGGTGGAGGCCAGGCAGTTGGCAGGTGGGACTGATGCCAGGGGGCCGGTGTTAACTTACCCCTGTGGCCCGATGAAGGTCGTTGTCTTCTTCCCACTTTGTATGGTGGTCCTCCTGGTAACGCTGCCTGAACTGACAGCCACTGCCACTTGCTCCCAGGTGGCATTGGTAGCCGTGTTGCTGATTCTCCAACCCCCTCATGGAAACAGGGTGTCCGGACTCACCTCCACAGGATCCAGTAGCCTGGCCAGGTTAGCATCCCCGAAACATGGAGCAGGTCTACGTGGTGCCATGGTCGTGCGCTGCCTGGGAGTCAGTTCGGAGGGAGTGTTTATAAGCAGCTCCCCCCTGTTAGCGGTGAGTTGCCAGGCAAGTTTCCGGCAAATCAGCTGGCGGGACAGCCAATTCTGCTGTGAAGCTCATGGAGGATCACTTCCGGCACGAAGTGCTGTTAAATACCGGACGCAGTCATGTCGGCCTGGCTGTCGGGAAGCACCCAGGAAGACGCACCCAATATGACACCCCAGAACTATTCCCATTAAATCGTGCCTGACATCATTGACAGACCAATCAGGGAGCATAGTGGATAGGAACAAAAATTTGACATAAATCTTCAAACCGTTGAACTTCAGAGTAACTTTTTAAAATACTACATCAATTGTCAGAACTTAAAAAGTTTACTTTTTGATTGCCACCTCGCTTAAACGTGAGATTAATTTACAACAACTTGTGAAGAGATCCAATGATATCCTCCAGCTCGGACAGCAGAAACAAAGTAAAGATTTGTGTCTGATAATCCACTGAAGCTAATTACAAGGTAAAATGAGCAACTAAAGCATCCCAATGACTTCTCTAACAAGGATAATTTCACTGTTACACAGCTGTCAGCCGTAGCCCTTCACTCACGCTACAAAACCTATTAACTCCTTTTAACAATTTATGATGTTCAATAACTGATTAGGAGGCTCTGGATTCATCACTTAGATCAGTGTGGTCAGTCTGTGACCATTACTGAAAAATCAATGAGTTTGTACCAGAATCACTAATTATCTGTCACCTTAACTATTGCCTCATTAGGCTGCTTGATTTTGTTGGTTTTAATTTAAACTAAGTAGTCAAGTACATTAAGGGGCATGAGTTTTAAGAATTCAACCTAATTAAATCTGACATGTCCTCCTCCACCAACCCCAGTAATAAGTTAAACTGAAATAAACATATATTACCTGAGAAAAAAAAACTCCAGTAATAACAAAAGCTCCAGCAACATACTTATACAAAATAAAAGTTGTACTTTCAGTGAAAGAAAATCATTCAGACCTCAAAACATTTCAGATAACTGTGGGGAGACCAAAATGACTAGATATAATGAACATACTGAAAAGTAGAGGTTGGTAAATCCACACTTTGCAATCACTATTTGCTTTATCAGTGTGTCTTTCAATCGCTGACTTTCTTTTCTGCACAATAAGAAAATGCACTGTTGAGTGTAAAGCAAATTCATCTGAAGTGGACATAACAAAGAGAATGGGCATACCTATTTGATGTATTTTGCTGGTGTGTGTGGCCCTCAAACCTCTGTATGTTACTTCTAGGTACTAGCTGTGGTGGGTGGATGTTCAGCCAACTAGAGAACATGCTGAGACAAAAAACGGAGGACCTGAATAAATGCTTTGCCACAGATCCACACCTCAGTTTGCCTCAATGCTTTTAAAGAAGTGAGGTTAGTGCCCTTGGAGGCTGGTTCAGATGTGGGGCTGGCTATGTGCCTGGGCGGGAAGATATAGGGTAGAGATCCCACTGCCTTACCCTCTTCTCTCTGATTAAGTCCAGGGTGAGAAGGCTCAAGGATGGTTTTCCTGCCCAGAGGCCAAGTGAGGCCCTTCATTAGCTGCTTAATAGCCTCATCTCACCTTTGCTGATATTTAACTAGCAGTTGGCAGGGGCTATGCCATGCAATGTTGCCTACCACCAGGAAAACCCTGCCAAGTAGGCCTGGCGCCTGGTGAGTGGGCTCCCACCTTGCCAGGCTCTCTATCTTTGATGGGTGCACCCGTTGGCAGGAAAGGAGGGATCCAGATCTCTGATCTTCAAATTAACCCCCTTCCTCCCCTCGCCAGGGTCTCCCTGCCTTGCCCTGGCAAATCAGACTCACTCACCTTATTCCTGGGACTCCATTGCAATCCCAATGATTAGGTCGCACTGCAGTATCGGGGGTGGCCACTGCTCCTGTTACTAAAACCCAAAGGTAGGAAGATAAGTGCCCAATTGGGGCTTAATTCCATCGGGCCTGCCAATGGACGATCCCCCCACCACCATGCATCAAATTAAACTCTAGCCCTATTGTTGCCGGGCAGGATTGGATGAGGGCAGAGCTACTATTGACGTGTCAACTGGTTGTTCTTCTGTCACTACACTCACTGTACTGCTGGAAGATAACTGCTCATTAGATTCACTGATCCAGCAGCTCACAGCTTGCACTACCTCTCACTTTAACACTGCAGGTGAAGTTTAATAAAGTTGAGGAGAATTCTCTGAGTAATGGATAAAGTAGAGCATGAGGAAGGAGGAACAGTGGGCCATGGCAGAAGAGATTCAGGAACCAGATGACTAGAGAGTCACTTCACCTTCTTCCTTGGAAGAGCTGCTTTTAAAATGAGGAAAACCATGTTATCTTTGACCTTACTATGAGTTTTCTAAGTGCATTATTAAGACTTTCTTCCTAATCAGTCCTGACAACTGATGTTTCTGTACGTGCAATTGGGATAGTGCTAATTTTGTGGGGCGTTTTATTTTGCTGCCCCCAGCAACGGTGTACAACAGAACCTTTTGGGTAGACACTTTGGAATAGTTATGGAGGGGCTTGACACCTGTTTTAGGATCCCCCCTGTTAAATCAGTCTGCCCTGTGAGGTACAGCCCTTCTCTATTCAGACATTCTTCGTGTGGATGAAACCTAACAACTGGCCATGACCTCCCAATTCCCTGCCCTTTTTCCTACTTCTTTCCCAAGGACTTGCTTGAGGGCTGTTACTCGAAAGGCAAGCTCCCCAAAATTAATCCAAATAAAATGGGTGAGATGGCTCTGGAGGTGCTACACTCAACGGCAGCTCATGGAAATCACCTGAAATGAGACTCAAGACCCTTGCGGTTTTCCTAGTCGGGTCTACTTTGTAGTTTGCAGCTTCTAAACAGGTAAATGTCTACTCATATATTCCTCTTTGGTGTCCAGATAAATGAGCATCTGTCCATATGTGCAAAATTGTATAATAAAAGAAAAATACTGCAGATGCTGGAAATTTGAAATCGGAATCCAACATTCTCTGTTTAAATTATATTTGCAGGAACATCCTTCCTCAGATAAGGACACTAAAACTCTACAGAATACTCCAGGCGCGGCCTCACCAATTCCCTACACAATTGCAGTAAAACATCCCTATTGCTATACTCAAATCCTCTCACTATGAAGAACAACATACCATTTACCTTCTTTACTGCCTGCTAGTAGTTGCATGCTTACTTTCAATGATTGATGCACGAGGACACCAAGGTCTCGCTGAGTATCCACCTCTCTCAATTTACACCCATTCAAATAATAATCTGCCTTTCTATTTTTGCTACCGAAGTTGATAACCTCACACTTATGCATATTATATTGCATCAGCCATGCATATGCCCATTTACTGAGCTGTTGAAATCCCATTGAAGCAACTCTGCATCCTCCTCACAGCTCACCCTTCCACCCAACTTTGCATCAGCTGCAATTTGAAGATAATGCATTTAATTATCTCATCCAAATCATTAATATATAAGGTGAACCGTTGTACCTAGCACAGATTCCTGTGGTACCCCACTAGTCATTGCCTGCCATCGGAAAATGACCCATTTATTCCAACTTTTTGTTTCCTGTCTGCTAACCAGTTTTCTATCAGACACCACCCGCAATCCCATGTGCCTTAACTTTACGTAGTAATCTGCTATGAGGCTTTGTCAAAATCCTTCCCAAAGTCTAAATAAATCACATCCACCTGTTCTCCCTGGTCAACTCTACAAGTTACATCTTCAAAGACTTCTGGTAGAATTTTCAAGCATGATTTCCCTTTCATAAATCCATGCTGACTTTGTCTGATTACACCACTGATTTCCAAATGCTGTGCTGTGAAATCCTTGATAATGCATTCCAGCATTACTACCGACATTAGAATCACTGGTCGATAGTTCCCTGATTCTCTCTACCTCCATTTTTGAATAGCAGAGTTATGTTAATTACCTCCTGATCTGTAGGAACCATTCTAGAATCCAAAGAATTTTGGAACATGACCATCAATGAATCTACTATTTCTAGGTCCACTTCCTTAAGTACTCTGGGATGAAGATTATCAGGCCTTGGAGATTTGTCTGCCTTCAATCCCATTAATTTCCCCAAAACCATATTTTACTAATACTAATTTCCTTCAGTTCCTCACTGAAACTTGTGTTTCTTGAAGTTTCCAGTACATTATTCATGTCTTCTTTTGTGAAGACAGAAGCAAAGTACAAATTGATTTCCTCAGCAATTTCTTTTTCCCTGTTATGAATTCCCCCGAATCTGACTGTAGGGGCTCAACTTTATTTTTATCAAATTTCCTCTTTACATATTTATGGAAATTATTGCAGTCAGTTTTTATGTTCCCCATTAGCTTACTTTTATATTATATTTTCCTCTTCTTAATCAATTTCTTGGTCCATCTTTGCTGAATTTTAAACTGTTCCCAATCCTGAGGTCTATTGCTTTTCTTGCATGTTTTATGCCTGTTCTTTGAATCTAATACTATCTCTAATTTCCCTTGTAAACCATGGTTTAGTCACAGTTCCCTTTCTAATCATGCACCAAATAGGAATAAATAACTTTTGGAGTTCACCTATTCATTCCTTGAATGCCTGCCATTGCCTGTCCACTGTCCTTCCTTTCAGTAATGTTTCCCAGTCGATGATAGCCAGCTCATGCCTCATACCATCATAGTTACCTTTAGTGCGATTCAGAATCCAGGCCTCAGAATCAACTATCTCATATTCGCCTTGGTGAAGAATTCTACCCTATTATGGTCACTCACTCCCAAGGGTTCTCCCACAACTAGATTGCCAACTAATCCTTTCTCATTGCGGAACACCCAGCCCAAGGTGACCTGCCCCCTTGTTGGTTCCTCAACGTATTGGTCCAGAAAACCATCCCGTATACACTCCAGAAATTCCTCCTCTATTGTATTGTAACTAATTTGACTCACTCAATCTATATGCAGATTAAAGTCACCCACAATCGCAGATGTTCCTTTATCACATGCATCTCTGATTTCCTGTCTAATGCTATTCCCAACATTACCTCTGCAGTTTGGTGGTCTGTATATCACCCCAACCGGTGTTTTTTGCTCCTTGGTTTTTCTTAACTCAAGACATATAGATTTCATATTGTCTGTGCAAATACCTTTGCTTAGGGGCTGGTTTAGCTCACTCGGCTAAATCGCTGGCTTTTAAAGCAGACCAAGCAGGCCAGCAGCACGGTTTGATTCCCGTACCACCCTCCCCGGACAGGCGCCGGAATGTGGCGACTAGGGGCTTTTTACAGTAACTTCATTGAAGTCTACTCGTGACAATAAGCGATTTTCATTTCATTTTCATTTTCAATATTGTATCAATACCTTCTTTAATCAACAATGCAACTCCACCACCTTTTCCTTTCTGTCTGTCCTTCCTAAAAACTGAATAGCACTCAATGTTTAGTTCCCATCCTTGGTCACATTGGAGCCATACCTCCGTAATCACAACTATATCATAACCCTTTACATGTATCTGTGCAACTAATTCATCAATTTTAGTTTGACTGCTCCGAGTGTTCAGGTACAAAACCTAAAGACTAGTCGTTTTGAAGTTCCTTGTCCCGTCCCTACTATTTTGTTTAAGTGTCATCACCTGATACAGGCCCTTGATTTCTCTGCCTATCACATTTTGTCCTGATCATGGACATTTCATCCTGGACATTTATGGAACATTAAAATGATGAAGATTTTGGCCAATATCTGAATGTTCACACTGTTACTTTGTAATATTAATCAGGGCCAGAGTTGTCTCCTCGAGTGGTTTCAATTATTTAGGGGCTTGGAGAGGGATTTCTAAATTGACTTACGTTTTGCCTCACCCTGGGGATTCCATGGCTTCCAGGTGGGGGTGGTAGTACATAGAACAGTGCAGCACAGAACAGGCCCTTCGGCCCTCGATGTTGTGCCGAGCAATGATCACCCTACTCAAACCCACGTATCCACCCTATACCCGTAACCCAACAATCCCCCCATTAACCTTACACTACGGGCAATTTAGCATGGCCAATCCACCTAACCCGCACATCTTTGGACTGTGGGAGGAAACCGGAGCACCCGGAGGAAACCCACGCACACACGGGGAGGACGTGCAGACTCCACACAGACTGTGACCCAGCCGGGAATTGAACCTGGGACCCTGGAGCTGTGAAGCATTTATGCTAACCACCATGAGTGTACGTACTGTTTTGCACAAGGCATCACAACTGTGTGGGATGGGCTGTATGGACGTGTAGGCCTTTTGCTGTCCATCATATATCGTATGTTCATATGTTTATTTTACTTTTTAAAAAATGTTTAAAAATAAATTTACAGTACCCAATTATATTTATTCCTAAGTAAGGGGCAATTTAGCGTGGTCAATTAACCTACGCTGCCCATCTTTTTGGGTTGTCGGGGTGAGACCCACAAGACACGGGGAGAATGGGCAAACTCCACATGGACAGTGACCTGGGACCCGGATCAAACCCGGGTCCTCGGCGCCATGAAGCAGCAGTGCTAACCACTGCCCCTCATGCCTCCCATTTATTTTACTTTTTGATGTCTTCAATTTCTCATATTTGATGGGAAGAAGTTTCTGAATGGTACAATCCAAGTTGGATGACTGCTGCAAATGTCTTAATAACATGGCAAGGATGGCAGTAGAAAAAAAGCCGGTCTTTAGAAGGAGGAGGCCTTTAGTCCAACTTGGCATAACACTGAAGAAAATTATTCTTATGCAGTGTGTTGAAGGGATTGTTGCTGCCTAATTAACCACAAACATTTCTGTTAATTCCCATGAGTGTTTCCAGTGCAAGGATTCTGGATTTTACTCTTGGTGACTAATTATTAGATTATACATTACCATCTTCAGCAAAAGCATATGGCAAGTAAATGTTTGATGTTGTGCTTGTTTTATTCCAAGGTAACGTTTCCTTGACTCACCAGATATTTTTCCAGTATAGTATCCTAATTCTCTAAGATAAAAAAGCAACATGGCTTCCTCTTTGCAAAAGAGACCAGCAAAACTCTTCCAATGAAAAGCAGGATGGGTCTCTCTCTCTTTCTCTCAACCATTACCCCCCTCCCTCTCTCTCTCTCCCTCGCTCTCTCTCTCTTTGTCTTTCTCTTGCTCCAGTAAAAAGACAAACAAATGTCCACACCCACAGTGAAAAGCTGGGCCACTCAGCAGAGTAAAGGGTAGAACAGCTTTTCCACACTTTTCCCAGTGAACAGAAGCTTTATTCTCGCCATTATAAGTAGCTAGTCCCTCCAGTTGTCTAAGAAACACATAGCTACACAAGTAGAAAATAGTGACGCCCTCGCATTAATGTCCTCTAGTGGAAAAATGTGATTTCCCGAATGAAGAGCAGCGTAGCATCCTTCCGGAAAAAAGCAACATATATTTCCCTCAATCAACAGCAACAAAGGGCAGCACGGTAGCATGGTGGTTAGCATAAATGCTTCACAGCTCCAGGGTCCCAGGTTCGATTCCCGGCTGGGTCACTGTCTGTGCGGAGTCTGCACGTCCTCCCCGTGTGTGCGTGGGTTTCCTCCGGGTGCTCCGGTTTCCTCCCACAGTCCAAAGATGTGCGGGTTAGGTGGATTGGCCAGGCTAAATTGCCCTTAGTGTCCGAAAAAATAAGGTTAATGGGGGTTGTTGGGTTACTGGTATAGGGTGGATACGTGGGCTTGAGTAGGGTGATCATTGCTCGGCACAACATCGAGGGCCGAAGTGCCTGTTCTGTGCTGTACTGTTCTAGAAATTCTAAAAGGCACTCCTCCTGTCAAGAAATGCCACTGTGAACTGCACCTGCCTTGCAGTGAGGGGTTTCTTAACTTCCATAATGAAGAACTTCATATTTCCCCCCTTGTATAGCGTACCACCTCTCCCACAATGAGATGCTAGCCCCAACAGAAAGCAGTACAGCACAGGGGCTGGTTTAGTGCACTGGGCTAAATCGCTGGCTTTTAAAAAGCAGACCAAGGCAGGCCAGCAGCACGGTTCAATTCCCGTACCAGCCACCCCGGCCAGGCGCCGGAATGTGGCGACTAGGGGCTTTTCACAATAACTTCATTGAAGCCTACTCGTGACAATAAGCGAGTTTTATTGTTTCATTTCAATAATAGGGTAACTTTTAAGGAAAAGCAACAAACCTCTTCGGACTGTACAATTTTTCACAGCGTAAAGCAATGAGACTCCCAGAAAAGATGGAAACAATGGGTGAAATTCTCCCAACGGGAGACAAAGTGCCGACGCCGGAGTGAAAACCGGAGTGTTTCACTCCGGCGTCGGAGGCCGCTCCTCACCCCCTATTCTCCCACCCCCAGGGGGCTAGGAGCGGCGCCACGGCAATTACGCGCGCCGGGCCTTGGCACCGCATCAAAGCGGCGCCGCGTAAATGACGCGGCCGGTGGCGCTTAAATGACGTCACCCGCACATGCGCAGGTTGCCGTCCTCCCCGCGGGTGCCCCGCAAGACATGGAGGATTGATCTTGCAGGGCGGCGGAGGAAAAGAGTGCGTCCGTTAGAGACGCCGGCCCGCGCCGATCGGTGGGCACCGATCGTGGGCCAGACCGCTACTGAGCACCCCCCCTAGTGCTCGATCCTCCCCCCCCCACAGGCCGCACACGCAGCGTTCGCGCGCTGTTCACGCCAGCAGCGACCAGGTGTGGTTGGCGCCGCCGTGAACCCGTCGGATTGGGCAGGCCACTCGGTCCATCTGGGCCGGAGAATCGCCACTCACCTGTTAGAAACGGCAAGCGGCGATTCTCCGAGCGGCCTGTCGTGAAACACGGCACGCCGTTTTGGGGGGGGTGGGAGAATCATGTGCGGGTGCCAGGGCGGCGTGGCGGGAATCGCCCGGCACTCCCCTAATTCTCCCACCCGGCGTGGGGGTCGGAGAATCGCGCCCAATATACCAACAGCGAGCAGTATAAATTGAATCTTTCTAATGAAGAAATGTCTTATTAAGAAAGAACAAAATTCCTTCCTTCCTGTCCCCCAACTGAAGAACTACATAGCAGTGCTCAATGAAGAGCAAGATAGCTCTATCAGGAAAGAACAATACTGTTCTCTCTTCCCTGGGGTAATTGTTCCTCTTCATACATTTTTCTATGTGGCTATCAGGAAAGGTCATGTGATTTCAGCAATGACCTAATCAATTCATAATCATATAAGTGAAAGAATTAAGCATTATCCGGTCACCATAGTAAAAATGTTATCCTTTGGCATTGAAACACAACTTATTAAAACTTGTTGGGAAACAAACTCATTCCTGCTCGGGTGTTAATGTGTAACTATAAACCATGGCTTTACTGTAGGATCATAACAACAGTTGAGTAAGATCCAGTAGCATATTTCAGTAGTTCCTTTGTAAAATACTCTTGGAAGCGGCATGAGGGGAATCAGTCATGCATTTATAAACTGCCCCGTTCTAATAAATCCACTCCTATCTAAAATTCAATGGCACACAGGTTGGAAGAGCATTCCTGCTCCTCTGGGACCCACAAAAATAATACGACACGAGAAAATATCTGACAGGCCTCTTGCGTGACGCAGGTTCTATCCAGAAATGACAATCAGGGTTCTTTTTATGCCACAGGAATCCCAATTTCCATATCAAAAGTGGCTGATCGACTGAAACAGGCAGACTCTTTGGACACCCAACAGTAGGTCCTTTTCATAATATAACCAGCCAGATCACCATTTTGCAGCAATTATTGCCCTGTTAGTGCCATGAGAAGGTTGTGAAAATTGATCTTCTTATATGGCGATCGGGAGGAGGGAGTGCCGGATGCCAAAGCGGACCTGTCCCATGGGCTGGAATGGAGAGGGTGGGGGAGGGGGGCACCATCGGGAATTGGGTTTGTACAACACCTTAAACACCTTTTCGCATAACCATTATGTAGCTTCCATCGTGTCCTTCTGCAATACGGGCCGACCCCCAGGCCCTTTGCCCATCCCTCCAGGCATACCACCTCCGTGGCGCTCACCCACCCTCCAGCTGTGGATATGTCCCCAGAGCTGTGCCCAATCCCCTGGGTGTTTGGGTGTTGGCTGCTGTGTGTTTGGTGTTGCCTCCCACAGTGTTCAAGCACAGTGTCCAGGCATCAAGTTGTGATTGGGATGCCAGGCAATGACTCCCACATTCTACATGGTCCACCCACCCACAGGAATGCACTTGGCATGTGTCAAGTGCTCACTTCATCACAATTGCCAATTAGCAATAGCTTTCAGCCGCATAGCCGGAAGCCTCGGCAGTCAATGGGGGTTATAGTCTATTGGGCAGACGGGCAGGGACAGAGGTCACCACCGGAACAGGTAAACAATCCAGGGATTGGCATGGTGGTGCTACAAGCGGTAGCCCCCCCGGTTGACTCCCAGTCCGCCCCCACCCGGGGTGGCTCACCCCTGCGGCGGGTCACCACCCACAGCCGAGGGTTCCCCACTGAGCACTGGGGTGGCAAGTCCAGCACCCCCGGACTCTTTGCCTCGGAGCAAAGATGGCGACTCATCTCCTTGACTGAAGCCCTTTCGCCAGGTTCACATTTTCCAAGAGAAGCTAATCGGTGCCAGCGTGAGCACTTGCTGGGGAGGCCGCTGGATATGGGGTGGCTTTAGTTAAATGTATGGAAATGGGGATAATTGGTTTCTCGCCATTCTACGGCGAGATCCCGATTTCGACTATGAGAGCGGGCCAGTTGCATCGCACACTGTTTGCCGCCTGACGCGGATCTCGTTTTTGGCCTCTCCCGCTATTCGCCAGCCTCATTACGCTTGAGCGAGAGTGCAACGAGGCCGGAGAATCACGCCCAATGTGAAATCCAGGCATGCAGGAGCTCCCGTCAAGTGCTGGCAGGAGTACTTCAAAAGCATAAGTTGTCAAATGGAGACGTTCTCAGATCCAGGGAAATTTTGTGAGGGTTTAACAGCATGAAGGTGTCTAGCAAGATGAAAATCATCCTCACAGAGTTAACTAATTATCCCTTTACTTAGCTGTACCAACATGCACACTATTTAACAGTGTCATAAGGCTGCTCAACAGTGACATTCATTGGCCAGAGCCAGAAACTGCATGCAGACTCCACTAATACAAAAGCAAAATACTGCGGATTCTGGAAATCTAAAATAAATGCAGAATATGTTGGAAATACTCAGCAGGCCTGGCATCATCTATGGAAAGAGAAACAGAGTTAGTGATTCAGTTTGATGATCTTCCACCAGAACTGGGCAGTTCCTATGAAACGTCATTGACCTGGAAAAGTGGGCTGAAATTTATACAAGTAATTTTGCCATCCAGCCTGTACCCATCCCACATCCACACCCTCACTCCACTTCCTCCCTCATCCCACTTGCAGCTATTTTAAAGAATTTGGGCTGCTAATTAGCTTGAGACAGGGCCAATTGGGGAGGAGGTTTCCTCTCCAAGAGCTGCCAACCAATCAAACGGCCTGCAACTTTCTCTGGTCCCAACAGTACCACTGGAAGTGGTGGCCACTGCTGGATTGCCAACAGTCAATGAAGAAGAGGAGTATATAGAGCCCAAATGAAGGTAATCCCGGGTCACGCTCAGCCATCTGGCAGGCCTTGAAGATGGGATTGACAAAGCATGGCAGGATGGAGGGAATCATGGGAGTAGGAAAATCTTGAGGGAGTGCCTCTTCTTGGCATAGGAGGTAGAGGGCTATGCAGGGATGTAGGATTATGAGGTTGTTCAATTGCTCTGAATGCGGTCTCCTCTACATTGGGGAGGCTAAACACAGACTGGGGGTGACTGCTTTACAAAACACTTTGCTCAACCCGCAAGCATGATCTTTTGGTCACTTGCCATTTCAACTCAGCACCTTGCCCTCCTGCCCACTGTGGTGAATTATAAACACTAATAATCCACACTGTATTGTACAACACGTGTTGAGCCTCTACCTTGTACTAGATCATGTGTAGTTGCGCGGCTCTACCCATATGGGGGGAGATAAGGAGCTTGTACTGGGCTCCACCCTTGGCTCCGCCCATGGCTCTGCTTATGGCTCCTCCCCCTAACCAGAAGTATAAAGGTTGCTGTTGTGAGCCTGCCTGCCAGTTCATCTAGATTTCATCTCGTCACAGGCAGGCTCTGTTGTAAGACGATTAAAACCACTGTTCGCTTCTAACCACGTGTCGCGTGAATTGATGGTCTCATCACCCACATAGCTGTCCTTGGCCTGCCTTAATGCTTCAGTGATGCCCAACACAAACTGGAGGGGCAGCTCCTCATCTTCAGATTAGCCACATTACAGCCCCTGAGACTTAATAGTGAGTTGAATAACTTCAGCCTGTGAACTTTCACCTCCACCTTGATCCTTTTTTTAAATATCCAAAACATTTCTTGTCTGAATGCAACAAGCCCTCCCCCTCCCCCACCGGGCCATCTGTCACTTGTTTGTAAGTTTGCTTCCATTGAGCATTCTCTCATTAACACATTCTTATATCTCACCTTTAAGCAACTGCTAGCATCTTCTCCTGCCATTAACATTTTCCCTGTCTCATGACCTGCACATTCTTGTCACGATCCCTCCTAGCTCCCACCAATCACTGACCCTGTAATTTGCTCCAGATGCTCCACCCCCCTTTTTTTGCAGTATATAATCCATTACACTTCCCCTTCTCTTTAGCTTGTAACCTTAACACTATTTTTCTCTCTCCGCTGATGCTGCCAGACCTGCCGGGTTTTTCCAGCATTTTTTGTCTCTGTTGTGATCAGTTGACATTGTCAGGATCACCAAAGCCATTTTCATATTATTTGGGGTGATACCACAACATGCCCACAAACTACGGACAGTACAGGTCTGAAGGCGGCCATTTTGATGATGTTGAAATGGATCCTCAGTTCCAGTCAAGAAAGCTGAAAGCACGTTGAGCACTCCATTTTCCCGCAGTCTCTTGAGATTGAACCATCCACTAGTCGTTCATAAAGATGAATAGTTGATCGTCAAGTTTCCTTGTGGAACACATTTTATTAGTTTCATAATTCCTGCTGTCATTGAATAAGTATGTCACAGGCCTGTTATGCTTTCGGGACGTGTGATTTCAGAAGAAGGCCACTGCAGTCAAGGTCTGAAGAAACATTCATTTTGTATGGCACAACTGCAATGCTTACAGGCTAATTTGTTCAGCTGAATTATGGAATTAGTGACTGTTCCTTAATGTAATTTACTTCTTTACAAGATGAGTGAATGAGCTTTATCATTGCTCTTGCTCCATTATCATCTATTCCATTTCACTTGTCTGCGAAAACCCTCCCTGCTATTGGACACAAAGCCCATTTTCTCTGTAATTTTCAACATGACTACAGTAATAGCCTATAGGTGCCAACTACTGTGAACCTGCCAACGTCTGCAATTGTCCTCAGATCCACCATTATCCCACAATGGGGCAAGTACAGTGTGGATAATTTATATCGTCATGCTGTTGCAGTTTCCGCAATCAACTCATTTACATGACAACGCAAGAAGCACCAAGAAGCAAATGATCTTTACATTCTACGTCCACAGGCATAAAGTTAAACCACTTAAGTATTACCAGCTCTGTCGGTTTTCAACGCATTACCCTTTCTCTTTGTGCAAAGCACGTCAGGAAATTGCCAATGATTAAGTAATTAGAAGATGGTCTATTATGTGTGTTTGCCAGTTTGTGCTGTAAATACAACTGAACAAACTAGACTGAGGGCATTTTATGAAAAAGATATAGGAGCGTGAGGAAGACATGGTTTGAAAGGCTGGGAAAGAACCAACCTCACTTCAAAGAAAAAAATGATTTAATTCGTACAGCAGCATTTAGCATTCCACAAAAACATATCAAAATACATCACCTCAAAATAATTAACTTTTGAAATGGAGCTATTGCTGATCCAGCACAGAAGGAGGCCATTCTGTCCACTGAGCCTGTGATGGCTCTTTCATGGAGTCATCCAATTTGTCATACTCTCCTGCCTTTTTTCCCTATAAGTATCTCCCAACTTCAGTGGGAAAACTGCGGAAATTTTGGGAAAATGTCATAAATGCCATCTCCTGGAGTTACCACAGCTTTTTCATCACAATCACTTGGGGACAAGTTGGGAAATCTCCATGGAAATTTGTAGCCTCAGTGTTTATTGGTGTTGACTGAAGGAAGTGTTACAAAAATTAGCCATTTTACATTGCATTATATGTCATTCTGTCCTAGCTTAACTCAGTGTATTATTGATGGGCTGTGAACCTGGTGGAAGGGCTTCTGTGGGGAACCGAGGAGCTGAGTTGCCATCTTTGCTCATGGGCAGAAAGCCCAGGGCTGCTGGGCTTGCTCTGGGTGGAGGCCTCTCGGCTGAGGGTCGGGGACCCTCCACAGGGGTGGGTCGCCATTGGGGAGGTGGGAGGGGCAACTGGGAGCAACCACTTGCGGCACCACCATGCCAACCCTGGATCATGTGTTCCCAATCCGGGGGCAGCCCTTTTCCCTGCCTGCCTGCCCGACAACCACACGTAGCCCCCACGGAGTGCTGAGGCCTCTTGCTGCGCGGCTGAAGGCTATCGCAGATAGGAAATTGGCAATCGTGATTAAGTGAGCACTTCACAGATGCCAAGTGGATTCCCGTGGATGGGTGGGCCATCTATCATTGAGAGTCATTGGCCAGCATCCCAATCAAACCTTGATACCTGGACACTGTGCTTGAACAATACAGGAGGCAACACCACACTTGCAACATCAGAAGACCAAGGGAATGGGACACAGCTCCGTGGCCGGAGGTTGGTTGGTGGAGGTGGGGGAGGTGGGGGGGGGGAGTGGCTGGAGAGATGGACAAATGAAGAAAGTGATACTTAAGATACCTGGCCCTCTTAGCTCTACACTACATTTAGGTGTGTCTCCAGCAAGCATATCTGAGGTGGAGGCAGCTAGTTGCATACCTAGTCCCATGGCCCTCGATGCCCCTGGCAGACATCCTCTGGGGGTCTGGGGTCAGAGGGCCCCGGCTCACTTTTCGCCGGCACATGCACAGCTGTGCCGCCTTGTCCCGTGTGCTGGCTGCGAGATGTGGCCTCATCAGAGGGGTAGAACTCGGGGGAGCTGGTGCCCACCGTTACCACTCCATGTGATGGGTCAGGATTGACACTTAGCACCCTCTTCCATAGGGCCCTGGGGTTCAACTTGGGGTGGAGGGGCAGGCGGTTTGTTCCCCGGCTACTCCTGCATCATGTGGCTCTGCCAGCCCTGGTAATTGCCCAACGTCTGCACCATGATGTCAACGCTCTCGGCAATGCTCCTCAGTGACTGGGATACATCCCCCAGTGACTGGGCCATGCTCTGCAGCGCCTCTGCAATGCCCACCTGCGACAAGCTCCGCAGCGCCTCGACCATTCTCATCTGAGATCAGGATATGTCCCGCAGAAGCTCATCAAGGTCAGCCTGGTACTGGGCGACTGATTCGCAGACTTTTGAAATTAGCAGTTACTCAAATTCTGATTTAGTTCTGATTATTGTTTTGAAAATGATTGCCAGTCTCTTTTTTAATAATTTATTAATGCATTGACAGAGGACTTGAGTCTAATTTAAGGAACCGACTTTCCCTGCAAATTGAATTCAGTAGTCCAGAAGTGACCCTGGTAGCTATCTAAGACAGGAGCTCGGCCTACTGATTATGCGAATAAGAGTCCCAACATCTGCTTCGGGACCCATCTCAAAATGATTTTGCCCTAAGTGAAGTTGGCACCGGCCTTGCTCAGAATTACCTGATCTACAATTGGCATAACCAAAAAAGGTGTATATGATAAATATTTGCATGGAGCGAGATAGACGCCAAACAGAAATTAAAGGAATCTTTTGAGGGGGACGCAATAAAATGCACAACTAAATGAAGACATTGTCAGTAAATTTTTGACGTCAACAAATTATGAGCTTTGGCGGAGAAGACCAGATCATAATTCATAAATGTTTAATCATAAGGGTCTTGTGTCTGAACCTGCCAGGGGACCTATTTTCCAAATACACCCTCCTTTTAAAAAAATATTCCATGGGATGTGGGCTTCACTGCATTTGTTGCCAATCTTCAATTGCCCTTGAACTGACCGGTGTGCCCGCCATTTCAAAGGACAGTTAAGACCTCATGGCTGAAGTCACATTTAGGCCACACCAGGTCAAACTGGCAGATTCCACCCCCGAAAAGGAATTCACATTAGTGAGCAGATGGGTTTTTGCAACAATTAATGATAGTTGCCATGGTCACCATTACTGAGGCTAGCTTTATATTGCAGATTTATTAATTAAAGTTTAATTCCAGTCAGCTACCAAGAAGGGATTTGAACCCATACCCCCAGAACATGAGCCTGGGCCTCGGAATTATTAGTCTAGTGATTTTACCACTATGCCACTACCTCACCCATTGGTCATCCCTGTGCCAGCCAGCCAATTAAGGATGGTTGGTAGGCTTCCGATTTGGCCACCTCAATTAGAGGTAAAAGACTTGGAGGGTGCACAGAGCTGTAAGGATAAATAATTATTTTAAAAATCTGCAGCCCCTTCAAATTGAAGGGGAAACCCCTCTGCTTGCTTTGTGGTGGCTGTTGGTGGTATTTTGTTCTGCCTCTGGCCCTTTTTTGGGGGGATGGCCTCTGGCTCCCATTGCATACCCCAGGGAGCCAGAGGCCATAAGAGAAAGCCCACCAGGGGCACGAATGCCATTTCCCACCTCTGCTGCACACCCCACCACTACCGCCCCTCACCGGCCCCCATTTCCTACCTCCAAGCCTGCCACCACAGGACTGGGAAAATGAAATAGTTTATACTCTGAGATATTGTCTGACGCAGAAACTGAAGAAGAATACTCAGCAAGGCTGGGACACAATCACGGACTGCCTTGAGAACAAGAGCAAGGAATTCAAACTTAATGTGCCCATAGACTTGGACACATAAGAGTGTTGAGTGTTCGGAACCTAGTATATTCAATATGAAGACGAAACGCCAGTGCACTAACATAGTGCAGAGTCCCGCTTCCCAAAGGCAAACCCAAGTTGTAGACACGAGATGTTTTTTTCCTCCAATCCACCCGCATGCCATTTTATGAAGTTTACCTCAGTTTGAACGGCTCCACTCATTCTTAATCATGAGAAAAGAGCTTGAGTAAAAGGATGCATCTGAGGCAGTGAAAATAACACATCATCTTCCAGGGTTGCATTGCTGAAGACACATCCCTTATGGGACCAGAAATAAAATTACAAAATGAATAAATGCAGAAGCTGTCCTGTTTCATGCTAATGTTGCACGATTACCTATTAACTGCCAAAACAAATGGCAGAAACGAGGAAAGTGACACCAAATAAAAAATGTCACAGGTGATCGATTTATCGCATCTAATGTCCTGGCTGTATGGCTTGAACAGACTGGTTGACAACACAATACTAATATTATATTATAGCCTTCATGGCGTTCCGTGCGAGATGATGTATAACTGTCACTTCAAGTGCCATTCACTGTAGGGGCTTGGGCGGGCAAGCATGGAAAATGGAATGGTTAGGATTAATGATTCTGAAAATGATGGGAAGATTGAAATTCCATCATTCCGCCGCTGCATGCAGATTGGAGAATACCTCAAAGCAATCTCGACTTTAAAACAACAGGGCAATGACAGTTCCATTTATGCTTCTTGTAAAAATAAATTGCCGACAGACTTATTTTTATTTTATTTCGTCTTTAGACCTAATCAGCTCTCTGGCGGTGGGAGAAGTTCCAGGAGGCAATGATGCTAATCATATGCAAATGCAATGCAAATTACCAGCACCCTGAGCCAAATGGGTAAAGTTTTTTTATGAAGCAAATTAAGAGGGACTTGCTGGGTGAAATGGTTCGTTGATCAGTGACTACATCAACTGCCAGCTGTGAATTGCAGTTTACATAGAAATCGGTAGTTTGCAAATATTGCGTATAATTTTTTTTATTGTTAAAGACATTCACTGGAGTCTGCTCAGAAAAGATTTGCCACATTTACATTATTTTATTTGTTTAAGCGCATTCTGGATGGTTTGAGGGCTTATCTTTAATGTAGGTTTTGTCTGCTGTGTTTAAAATGTAACAACAAAAGTAATAGATAATGGTGGCTAATCTTTCAAATAAAATTACCCAGCAGTATCAAAACTAGGTGTCACCTCAAAAGTCTCAATAAATTATAATCATATGAGTCTCAGGACTTTGGCAAGGGATACAGTCTTGTTGAAAATATATTAATAGATATATAAAACTCGAGACACTAAATGTGATGCAATGCCCGATGAACTGTATATCATCTTCTGCCATGGTGGCAGTATTATAGTCCTATCAGAATCGACTCAACGTTCGATTTTAAAAGATTTTTTTCTGAGATGCTTTTCCTGACATTTCCAGCTCTTTTCCTAACTTGGTCTTGTTTCCCTATAAACCAGTTCCTACCAGTCTGCACTGGCTAATCCGATATCCCCTCCTCGTCTTCTTTTACATTATTCAAAAGTACTTTCTCACTTTCTCATGTAACAACTCTACATGTTATTTCAACGGCACATTCTCAGAAATGTCACATCCCTACAACCTCCAACTCTCCCAGAGTTACAGTTATCATCTAATGTTACTGAACATTGAAATAATCTCTCGGATCTTGTCCGATATCGCTTTCCCTATCCTTTGTCCGAGCCCAGAGAGATTTTGAGATGCTTTTCAACTGCATCTTGTTTGTTTCTGCCCAATGGCAGATAATATTCAGGTGGGCGCCTTCACCACCCAAGGCCTGCCTGACTCAATTGCCAAGCAAGTCGTTAAGATTTGTGGAGCCAGTGTAACCCAAATGTGGGTGAACAAACCTAACAGTACAATAAGAAGATACATCACCTCAAATAACATGGGTTGGCGTTCTGAGAGAAGAAGCCAACATCATCTTGTTCCTGCTTTAAAACTAAGAGGAAAGAGACACCATGCAATCCATCAACCCAATTGAAATGGCCGTGTACTTTGAAATATCCTGAGGTCGTGAATGGTGCCACATGAAAGCAAATCTTTTAACTTGAACCTTAAACAGGTATGTAACCCTGTCATCGGGCGAGAAACGCCCATCTGTGGATCATTGTGTGTTTGTGGAACTTCAAGTTTCAATTCTGCTTTCCAGACATTAAAACATTCCCCCCGCCCCCCTCCCCCCCTCACCAAAAGAACATTTCCAGACTGTTTTGGGAGTAGCATCCAGCAGTCCCTTTATGAACTGGTGGTTAGGCCACTCCATGCCTGGCATAATTGACTTTGGTGGTGCATGGTGCGCGACCCGTGACTAGGGGCTTTTCACAGTAACTTCAAAACTAATAAAAGGTTATTATTATTATTATTATTAATGGGTACCCAGCACAGCCACCTATACCAGGAGGAAGGCTGCTTGGATAAACAAATTAGGGTTTGACAGGACCCCGATAACCATTTTAATGTAAAATTAGATGGATCGTGCACCATGCACCACCTAAGTCAACTGTGCCAGGCATGTGATGTGTTATATGAGTTGGTTTAACACTGACTGCAACTGGATGCAGTAAGACGAGAAACAGGCTTCCGACACAGGAGATGGTTCAACACTGTTCCATTGAACCTGCTGATTGCTGTACATAATCTGCTGTGGGTTGACACTCTATTAATCTAAACTGATAACCTCTGTCTGGCTTGACCAGACTGGCTCTCTGTCACATGGAGACGGTGCTCACTGCACTGTGCACTATCCCTGTAGCTGTATCCAGTGAGAAGAGGTAGAGTCTTGATGCCTCGTGTGTTTTATAGTGGCAGTGTCCCCTGCAGTGTTCTGTCTGGTGATTGGTTGTTCTGTGTCCTGTGTGTTTATTGGTTATTCTGTGTGTCAGTCACTGCCTGTCTGTATCTCATTATATACATGAGTGGATATTATGACAGCACGGAGTGGTCTAACCAGCAGTTCATAAAGGGACTGCAGGAGGCTACTCCCAAAACAGTCTGGAAATGTTCTTTTGGTGAGGGGGGGAGGGGGGTGGGGGGAATGTTTTAATGTCTGGAAAGCAGAATTGATACTTGAAGTTCTACAAACACACAATGATCCACAGATGGGCTTTTCTCGCCCGATCACAGGGTTACATACCTGTTTAAGGTCCAAGTTAAAAGATTTGCTTTCATGTGGCACCATTCACGACCTCAGGATATTTCAAAGTACACGGCCATTTCAATTGGGTTGATGGATTGCATGGTGTCTCTTTCCTCTTAGTTTTAAAGCAGGAACAAGATGATGCTGGCTTCTTCTCTCAGAACACCAACCCATGATATTTGAGGTGATGTGTCTTCTTATTGTACTGTTGGGTTGTTCACCCACATTTGGGTTACACCAGCTCCACAAATATTTGAGAAGCAATCCTGTGTTTACTCCAGGATTGCACCAAGGGAATCTCCAGTGCTGAATTCACTTGAGTGCGTTCGATTAGGGGGACGTTCCATCATTTAGAGACCAACATTTATGTGGGTTTATCTTCATGGTGCTACCAGGCAACACAACAAGCCTGGACCGTCAGGATATGCCTTTTCTCACTGAGTATATGGCTTGCTGCTTTATTACCAAGCTGCTGAGAGGCAAGTTCTGAGGAAGCTCCCAGCATGGACGCTCCACCCCTGGCCACTCTCAATCTGCAGTGTGTACCTTTGCGCGTAGGACAGTTAGAGATTGACTCCTTTGTGAAGCACACGGTTAAAGACAGCACGGACCAGGACCCAGTGTAATCGGGTTGCTACCTGTATTCCAGCCTTTCCACCACATTACCTTTGGAATTAGAGCAGGAGTTTTCCAGAAGAGCCTTAGAATTTCAGTTACGGTCACACTCCTTCTGTTGTGTTGGTCTTGTAAGGGGCAAATAGAGGTTCTACCCCACACAGTCCCTGTTTTTCAGAGTTATCGATTGGAAGGCTGTGGAATTTTAGGTCCCATCTGAAATAGTCATTTTTCACCTGGCAATGCACTTTCCCCCTGAATTTGGCTAAACGTGGCTACTCAGGAGGGAGATTTGGCTGCATTATCGGCAGGATTGTTCTCAGTAATTTTTCCATTAACAATGCTGCTGGGGCAGCACAGTGACGCAGTGGTTAGCATTGCTGCCTCACGGCGCCGAGGTCCCAGGTTTGATCCCGGCTCTGGGTCACATTCTGGAGTTTGCATATTTTTCCCGTGTTTGCTTGGGTTTCGTCACAACAACCCAAAGATGTGCAGGCTCGGTTGATTGGCCGTGCTAAATTGTCCCTTAATTGGAAAAAAAAAATGAATTGGGTACTCTAAATTTATTTAAAAATCAATGCAGCTGAGCTGTTGCTAGTTTGTTAACAGTGTAGCATGATTCATTAGGAAACGTAAATGCAGGTTTTGTTGATTTCTCTGTTACAAGAACAAAGAACAAAGAAAAGTACAGCACAGGAACAGGCCCTACGGCCCTCCAAACCTGTGCCGACCATGCTGCCCGTCTAAACTAAAATCTTCTACACTTCCTGGGTCCATATCCCTCTATTCCCATCCTATTCATATATTTGTCAAGATGCCCCTTAAATGTCACGATCGTTAATTGATTGACTGGCCCAACCAATCAGGCCCATTTCTCCTAATTGTCGTGATGGTTTAAAATTTGGAAGTCCTGCATTTGTCCTAATGAATGCAACTATGAAAGGTTTTGATAACATGTCTCTCTTTTCAGCAATAGTCAATTTCTGCGCTAGCGAGGGACTGTAAAATGGTGGCACAGTGGTTAGCACACAGCTCCGGGGTTCCGTGTTCAGTTCCAACCTTGGGTCACTGTCTGTGTGGAGTTTGCACTTTCTCCGTGTCTGTGACGGTTTCCTCCGGTGCTCCTGTTTCCTCCCACAAGTCCCAAAAGACATGCTGTTAGGTGAATTGGATATTCTGAATTCTCCCTCGGTGTACCTGAACTGCTGCGGGATGTGGCGACTCGGGGCTTTTCACAGTCACTTCACTGCAGTGTTAATGTAAACCTACTTATGACAATAAAGATTATTATTATAGCTTAGTCTTTTCATTTGGAGTCAGCTGAAAGTTAATAATTGACTCTGGAGTCTCATCCTGAAAGGGAATTTTTCGCCAACCACTTCTTTTCTAAAATCTCAAACTTTTCCTCTCATTTGCCAGTACTTCCCTGCATATAGCACACATGGACTCTGCATCCTTATTAGCATCAACACAATTGACAAAACCATACCTCAAGAAATAATCTTTCTACCACTTTGTTCCCGAGTTACATTTCTTCTTTGTAGGCTGTTAACCATACGCCTTGGAGCTCTGTGCAGAGCTAACACTACCACTGCTCTGTCGTGCCATGGATTCTCCTCAACAGCTCTCTCCAGCAGGTTCAGATATAAGATCCTGGTCTTTAGATATACCGCCTATTTGTGTCTCTGGCCATCTCTCCCTTGTAATCAAAAGATCCTTAGTCTTGCTTGCTCACAGTTAGAAAACGGAAGAAGCTGTCCTCCGTGATTTGGCACCAAAAGCACGTACATGGCTATGATCTCAAGTGTACGTGCAGGGCACATGACCTGCTCACTACTGCTGCTTATGGACTGCACACAGCCTCATTTTGTCCTCATTTAAAAGCCGGCAACGGCTGTCATTCTCAATTTAAATGCCAGTCGTGGCCATTGAGCACGTCTCCTGCGGTCAAGACCACCGCGGGAATGCCGTGACCGACTGCTCGGCAACCTTCCCAAAACCCTCCCACAACCCACCTGTGGGTCACGACACGCACTTTGAAAAACCCTACCTTAGACAATATCAGATCCTGCTGGGTCTAATATCTGTGGCCAGCCGACACTGGCAAGCATGTCTGAAGTTCAACGCTAAGATAATCTCTTGGGATACTGGCAGAAGCAGCATGCTTTTCGGTAGGGGGAGTCGGCTCAATGTGTCCGCATTGGAGATGTGCGTGCCAGGTCTGTGCTGGAAGGTTTAATTCTAGACCACTAACAGCAAGACCCAACATTGCATCCCAGCGGAGGCTAATGGGGATATTGGTTTATCCTCCCTCAAGAATACCCATAGTGACTTATGGTCGGTGACTATTATGAATCGCCATTTGTAGACATATTGGTGGAACATTTTCACACCATAGATGACGGTTAGTCCCTCTTTCTCAATTTGAGCATAGTTTTGCTCCATTTCTGAGAGAGTCCTTGAGGCAAAGGCAGCGGGTGCACAGATCCGCCCTCCATATTGTGGAACAGCACTGCCCCGATCCCATATAGAGACGCATCACATGTGAAGACATTTGCATTCTTTGATACTGGGACCTCTGGCATAGCGTTGACCCTTTGCTCGAGTGGATGTAGACCTGTCGCATCCACTTGGAATGCCAAGAACATAACTTCTGAGGCCTGGAATGTACACTTTCACGTTTGAAGCGCACTGCCATATCTCTGCAATTCTTTAATACTTCTTCCAGGTTCAACATGTGCTCTTCATGAATAGTTCCAGTAACTAATGCATCGTCTCAGGGATACTCTGAAGGAGGGTTTACATGGAAAATATCCATGGAAAATATCACAAATTGAGGCGAAGCCAAATGGCAGCTTTGTATACTGAAATAGGCCTCTATGTATATCGGTCATGGCAAACCTTTGGGTCTCCACGCCTATTTCTAACTGTAGATAGGCATGGCTGAGATCCAATTTGGAATAGGTTAAGCCTCTCGCCAGCTTGGAGTAGAGATCTTCGATCTTGGGGATCGGCACATATACACCTGGGCAGCTTGATTGATCGTCAGCTTATAAAAATGTTAATGTTGAATCTGGATTGGCATAAATTTTAGCTTTAACACCCTTGATTCATCTTAACTCACTGTGGAGCACGTCCTTGTACCTTCGCCAGATATCTTGCAGAATGCTGTTTGAGACTTTAAAATGTTTCATCCAATTCAGTTTGATTTGCTGTAACCAGTCCCTTCCCATTAGACTGCCCTTCTACAAAGATCAGGAGCAGCTGGGCATTTTGCTCTTTATACGCCACTTATATGCTGGTGGTCCCAAGTATTTTAAATGTCCCCCCCCCCCCCTCCCCCGTGTAAGTTGACAGCTTGGCAGTCGTGCTGCACATACTCAGGGTCTGAGCCCCTTCTCGAATGTAATCAACGGTCTGCTCCCCCACAATTGTCACTGTGGCCCCGATGTCGACTTCCATTTTCAAAGGTCTGCCGTTCACACATGGAATGATTTCGAGAGAGCTGTCTCCTTTACCTGGACGACATTCAGGAGGTACATCATGGAATGATTTTGAGAGAGCTGTCTCCTTTACCTGGACGACATTCAGGAGATACATCATGAAATGATTTTGAGAGAGCTGTCTCCTTTACCTGGACGACATTCAGGAGATACGTCATGGAATGATTTTGAGAGAGCTGTCTCCTTTACCTGGACGACATTCAGGAGGTACATTGCGTGCTCCTCCTCTGAGCTCTTGCCCACTTGGTTTAATGGTGTTGTGAACTGCTGCGGCTACCATTTTTATTTGAATTGAATCACTTTGGCTTGTGCGGCAAGGTGCTTGAACAGGGCCAATTACAGTGGAAACACACAAACTCACGCCATTGGCAAGTTTCCCGGGGATGGGCTCCCCCACATCGATAGTAGTCCATCTCTGTTTTGGGTTCTCTACTGTGTCTGTTGATTCTGCCGCACACCTCGTAGCCATACTGCCCCATACTTGATTAACTTCCCCTTCTGCCATGCTTTGGAGCTTAGTGGCACCTTTTACAGCGCACTCCATTTTCTGAGCTATCTTGATCACTTTTTGTAATGTGATGTGTAGTTTTAGCCAGGAGTTTCTTTCGTATGATGAGGTTATAGATTCCACAAACTAAACAGTTGCGCAGCATATCACTAAGTGTGGTTCCAATCTCGCAGTGCTCAGTGAGCTGGTGAAGTCTGGATATGAAGGCTGGGATGAACTCTTCAGGGTCCCTGACAGCGGAATTGAATTTTTAGCCCTGGAGGATGATCGAGGGCCTGAGCTTGACTAACTGGCCAAAGGTCTTTGAGTCGAGAGTCTTCGGGGACATTAGGTTCCTTACCAGATTGTAGGTTTTTAAAAATTAGTTTATGGGATGTGGCCGTCGCTGGTTAGGCCAGCATTTATTGCCCATCACTAGTTGCCCTTTAGAAGGTAGTGGTTAGTTGCCTTCTTGGACCACTGCAATCCTTGAGGCATAGGTACACCCACTGTGCTGTTGGAGAGGAAGTGCCAGGGTTTTGCCCCATGACAGTGAAGGAGTGACGCTATATTTCCAAGTCAGGGTGGAGAGTGACTTGGAGGGGAACCTCCAGGTGGTGGGGTTCCCAGGTATCTGCTGCTCTTGTCCTTCTAGATGGCAGTGGTCATGGATTTGGAAGGTGTTGGTGAGTTACTGCGGTGCATCTTGCAGATGGTGCGCACGGCTACCACTGTTCAGCGGTGGGGGGATTGAATGTTTGTGGAAGGAGGAGCAATCAAGCTGGCTGCTTTGTCCTGGATGTCGAGCTTCTTGAGTGTTTCTGGAGCTGCACTCATCCAGGCAAGTGGAGAGTATTCCATTACACACCTGACTTGCGCCTGGTGATGGACAGGTTGTGGGGGGTCAGAAGATGAGTTACTCTCTGTAGGTTTCCTAGGAGGCCCACAAACCATTAGAGGTATCACCTTCTACTTGTCTTCCCTCGCTATCTCATTCATGCTGAAGAAATAGTGGTGCCATTTGATGCACTGGCTCCAACCTTCGGCCACTTGTCAAACGGGTCTAGTTTCCCAATTATACGCATTTTCACTCACTTTTTGGGTGTAGCGGCTGATGGTTTCCAAATATAGTTTATCTTTTTGATGCTTGTTCCTTTCCCTTTCGATCACGAAATACTGCGGACTGGGATTGAACCTTTTACCTCATCGCTAATATGGTAGCTCGAGACAATGCCCTGGAGTTTTCCAGTAACAGCAAAGTGATTTTAGAAATGTTAGTCAAAGGTGAATATATACAGACACAGAACATTAAAAATTAGGTCTTAGTTCTAAGGCTTCAGGGTCAACTCTGCCCGGCCCCCTGCTCATAGGGCCCTGCGCTTACTTGCTGTTGACTGGAGTTTGCACGCTCCTGCACGATTAGCCCTTAGCCAGGCACATGGGCTGCCAGGCCTGATCCCTTAAAGGGGCCACGCTGCCACAGCATCCAATTCATGCTCATTTACAGGTGGTGTGCACTAGTAGGGTTTGTGCAGTTGTGTGTAAGGTCAGTATTTTCCTTGTTTAATTCTATGGACAAGGGAGGGGAGCAGGAGAATGGCAGTTTGCATGGAGGCTCAGGACCAGAAAGGGTGAGTCAGTGTTGAGAGAGTTTGTGGATTGGGGTCAGGGGCATGGAGGAGTGGAGGAGGGATCTATTGGAGGACAAGGGTTGGGGTCAGGAGGATGGAGGGAAGGACCAGGTGTGGTGGGAGAAAGAGTGGGCGGAACAGTCAGTCGAGGTAAGAAAATGAGGGGCCTAATGGGTGGTGTCAGTCCTTTCCAAATGTGGGTCCAGCTCAGGGTGTTGGCTGACAAGGTCCTGAGAGGGCTTTGAGTTAATCTACAACATTCAATTATCATCACTGGGAGTGATCCCAGACATTGGCCTGGATTCTCTACCTCGCGAAACCGGAAACAAGGATTGTGATCGAGTGGGTAATTGGACGGTCCGGCTAAAATCAAGCTTCACGATGGGCACCGAACTGCTATGCCCTGGCCCCCCTGCTGGCGGTGGGATCGGGGTTCCCACCCACCCGTTAGTGGGGGGGATACTTAACGGGCTCAGCACCAGAGTCTCTGGGCTCTCGTGATTCTCCGGTCCTCTTGGCCGTGAATCACGTGGGCCAGTGTTGCTACTGGTATTTACCAGCGTGACCCTGACATGGTGGACCTCGCAGTGAGCCAAGCGGGTAACCCCTTAAGGATGATGCCCCTAAAATCCATTTGAGGACAACCCTCCCCATCCACAATGCACGTCTCCATCACTGTCTCCCTCCCAGAACCCACTAAAACTGGAGACCGCCCAGTGACCCCCACCCCTAGATAGTGAGACTCCCTAACTAAAAGGACCCTCCCCCCCAAAGATCCCCTGAATAGGAGGATCCCCCCAAGACTCCCTACTTATGGAGTTCCACCAAGGCCCCCTGGATAGGGGAATCCTCCACTAGAATCTCCCTAAATAAGGGGACTTCACAGGAACCACTGGATACGGGGGCCCTGCACAGAGACCTCCTGAATAGGAGAACCCCTCACCAAGACCCCCTGAATAGGGGGACACCACTGAAACTCCCTGGATAAGGGGACCCCCACAGAGACTCACTGACTAGGGGGACCCCCACACACCCTCCTAACTAGAGGAACCCCCAGAAACCTCCTAACTAGAGGGATCCACCCAGAGACCCCCTAACTAAAGGGACCCACCAAAGCCCCTAAATAAAGGAACCCCTGAAAGACTCCATAACTAAAAGAACCCCCCCCCCCCCCACACCCGCCACATACACACACACACAGAGCCCTCACAAAGGAGACCCCTGTCTGGAAGCTTGAGAGCAGTTCAGACAGGGACAGTAAAAATAGTTACTGTTGTACCGCTCACCTGGATATACAGCTGCTCAGACAGAGGAAACATCACATGTCCATTCGTGGAAAGAGAAAAGCAGTGACCTGTGTTTCAACCCTTCAGATCCTTCAGCTGCAAACCATTAATTTGTTTCTCTTAGTGGGCTGTCAGCCTTGCTTCATTCATCTACCTTCATGGATGAGTAACTCTGAAGTGCTGTAACCAGTGTTTATAAACATCAACCACTTCAAAGACAGTTAAATGCTGTCAATTTCCAGCTCAGCAATTCAAAATCACTCACATGTGAAGGTGATCCTCCATCAGACGCCCCCTTCAGAGGTTGGGTACCCTCCTTTAAACTCTGCTGGCCTCTGGACCTCCCTCCTTCACAGCCTCTCCCCCATTTCCCCATTCATAACTCGCCCTGCCTTCCCTATGCCCCCTTGAACTTACCTTGACGTTGAATGGCTGGACTTAGTCCCAGGTGTCTTCATGCAATACCTCTTCAGTCCACTACAGCCCTTGTCACTGAAGGGGCTGAACAGCTGCCAGCCAATCAGATAGGCCAGCAGCTCTCTAAGGCGGACGTCCTGCCAAGTGAAGGGTGTAAGTCCCACCTCCAGCAACTTAATGCTCATTCGAACGTGTATTTTCTGCGGGGCACTCGTAGTTGAGTCTCTGACAATTCTTCGGATGGTGGGAAGCCACATCCCCACCATCTTGAAAAATCAGGCCAATAATAAGTGTACATAATGACTAACAATAAATTAAATCAAGACCCTATTCAATATGAGGTGGGAATTTCCGCACACTCTCACAGCATGGCTTTGAGGCCGCAGAACCAACTTACCATTGGCTGGCAGTGGGATCTTGCACTCCCACTGCTGTCAATGGGGTTTCCAGTTGGTCACACCCTCCACCATCGGGGTCACCATTGGTGGGACCGAAAGATCCCGCCAACGGCAATAGCCAGAAAATTTCAGCCCTCGAGTCCGTGTGGCAGTTATAACTTTCTGAAGGTTCATTCCAGATGTGATACCATCAGAACCTCAGAATTATAATGGTACCTGATGCTTCCACATATTTATTATTTGGAACATAAACTATTTTAATCTCTAGATAAAAAGCTGCAACTCTCCCCATGTTCTACATAAACAGTGTTAATCCCTTAGCTGGTAGATGGCATTGAATCACACCCAGACATTTCTACTATTATAGACTAGATATTAATATTCTGAACACTTTAATTAGAATACTATCTGTAACAGATTACTGCAAATACTCTCATTGTTCACTCTAAATATATTTATATTTTGTCTCACTTAATTAGATACTCTGCCGAGCAGCAGATACCCTTCGATTACAATATTCAATTCATTGTGTTCGTAATCACAATTGATCAATGCAGAGTTAAAGTGGGTGGAATTACTCATGGGAAAGTATGAGTTTCAAGAATGTATAGCCTACGTGCCTCAGTTGGTAGCATTGGGGATCTACTAAGAATGTTTCCACACTGAATCATCTATTTCAACCATGTTAGCCAGGCTGCAGAAAACCCCTGGCTTTGTATCCTGGTTCCAATCCACAGCTATACAGTGGTGAGTACAATATTGTCATTGACTTCATTTAGGGCAGCACGGTAGCATGGTGGTTAGCACAAATGCTTCACAGCTCCAGGGTCCCAGGTTCGATTCCCGGCTGGGTCACTGTCTGTGTGGAGTCTGCACGTCCTCCCCGTGTGTGCGTGGGTTTCCTCCGGGTGCTCCGGTTTCCTCCCACAGTCCAAAGATGTGCGGGTTAGGTGGATTGGCCATGCTAAATTGCCCGTAGTGTCCTAATAGTAAGGTTAAGGGGGGGAGTTGTTGGGTTACGGGTATAGGGTGGATACGTGGGTTTGAGTGGGGTGATCATTGCTCGGCACAACATCAAGGGCCGAAGGACCTGTTCTGTGCTGTACTGTTCTATATCTATATCATTCCCGAGTCCTGTGATGCAAACTTTGAAGAAACATGGCTAAGTTATCTGCTGTGTTCTGTAATATTATGGCTGGAGCAGCATCATAAGAATAAAAGCTTGTTAATCTATCCAAACATTTGCACAGCATTTCAGAACAACATTCATACATTTCATTTCTAATCATTGAACACTTTTTTCAGATAATGTTTTTGCAGGTTACTCTGTGAGAATGACTTTAAATGTCGAGTTGACAATTTTTTGGTGATCTATGAACTAAGTAGTGCTTTCAACTTTCCAGCATTACTCTTCTTTTAATCCGTTTTCAGTTGCTGATCTTGATCAGGTTATTTTCATATTAATGTCGCATTTTAAATTTATACATCTGCTTCAGTATCCCTGAATTCTTGTCTCTGCCTGTTTTCCTCATGTCTCTGTAACTTTTCATTAAAAGTGCACTTGATAATGAAGATAGATTTTGGATATTTACACAACAGTGTATCAGTACAAACATGCAACTAATTTAAAACACTTAGAAATTTCAGATATACTTACCTTAGGCTCTACAGCTGTCTCATGGCGCCAAGGTCCCAGGTTCGATCGCGGCTCTAGGTCACTGTCCCTGTGGAGTTTGCACATTCTCCCTGTGTTTGCGTGGGTTTTGCCCCCACAACACAAAGATGTGCAGGGTAGGTGGATTGGCCATACTAAATTGCCCCTTAATTGGAAAAAATGAATTGGGCACTCTAAATTTCTAAAACAAAAACAATTTTATTCCAGCTAATTATATTCCAAAATGTGTTGCTTTGTTAAATATTAAGTTCTGTGGATCTATGTGTTAGGACAATGTTGAACAAGAATGGGTCCATATATCCTCCCGACGTCACTGATCTACAAATTCGCCCAACTCATTCACATAAACAAATATCCAACCTACGTTCGCACAATCACTCATTTACAAAGCTGACACCCACATACCCATTCCTCCTCACCTCACAGAGATATGCAGTGTTCCCGGATTGTGGTAAGATATTTTTCTCTGCAGAAATTCTGTGTCGAGGTTACACATTTGTCCCCTGTATTCCCCTGATGATTTTCCTGTAATTTTTGCCAGTGTGCTGATGAGAGTGAAAACATATGTGGAAACAATGAGGTGATGATAATTTACTAAATAGTAAAGAAATACAATAGTTACACCTGGTTGACACCAGCGTTTCTCATGAATTTGTAAGTGCTGCGTCCAGAGTGGAATCATGCAGTGGAAATTGCTAGTTTGGTAATGGTTGGTTAGATCCCCATGGAGGATTTACATTTTCTGTCTATTCTGTATCATGCACCCTTTAACCATCAGAGTAGGATCGTACTGTCAGCTTCACAACTAGGTGCATTAAAAATGTAACCAACTCCAACACTGAAAACCATCAGCTAATTTCAGCCAATTTGAAGCCATATTGTTTACAAAACTTGCTCAAACTTCAAAATGACGGTGGAATTATGTTCAATGACGGTAATGTAAAAACGGGAAGTGAGAATAGGGAAAACAGATGAAGTATTTTTGTTTAAACATTGTACTTTTTGAGCTCAATTTATTTTTATTGCATTAATATTAATATAGTAAAGCTACTGTTGACACCTGTTTGGCACTATTACAGCAATACTTGTGTTTATTTCATTGTAACAATGTGCAAGTTGAAAACTTTACATAGTGATCAGTTCAACAGGACTGGAAGTCCCCATCACCTATTTGCAGTTTGTACATCAATATTCAGTTTGTACTTCAAATCACTGTAGCCTGTTCATAACATATTATAGCATACTGCAATAAGTTCCACCCCTCTATTTCCCCCAACATTTTCCTGTACATTTTCAATACATATCTGCATTGTTGAAACATAGCAATAAATTCCCAGCTTTTCAAATGACTCGCTGTCTTTTTTTTCACTTCTTATGTGAATGTTGACGGTCGGCCTATCTGAATCACCGAAACCTCAAGATGGGGTGTGGCATTCATGATATTTAGCTCTACATCTCTTTCTAAAAATATTTTCTATTTAATTAAGCGTTGTGGTTGATTTGGTATCATTGGTCTTTCTCCCTCAGATTTGTGATTGGAAATATTTCAATTGATCATCAATATGGACAAACACCCCTTAAGTGCATGTTATTTGTTCCTATGGCAACAGCTTCACAAACTACGATGGGACTCCATCTGTGCGCGTCTGCTACTGGGTACACACGAATATGCTGTAGTTACAATGAAACCCTGCTGAGTTCAGTGACGACTAATGGGAATATTTTGACCATCTTTTCCCCTTAGGATGTTACTCAGGGTTATTGCTTTTGTTTTGCACAAAACAACATTATTTTGTCATTTGGCATCTTTCATGGATTAGTATCAGGATTGAGTTGAATGTCAAGAACCCTGCTCATGTATATATTTCTCTTTCCTAGATATATGAAGCTAATTGACTCCCTAGGTACCTATAAATGATTTAATAAATGTGCCTATAAATATTGCTTCATGTTGAAACATTATGGCAGCTCCTGATGTGAGAAAGCCATGCTGGCACTTGATGTCTGCCCCATATCAAGGTAGCTGCCATAATATTAATATGGCATTGATAATAACTGGATCTTTCCAGAGTCACATAATTAGAGCAACAACGCTTTGTATTATATAACAGCTGAACTAACATTTGTGACAGCTCATACGGTGAAAGTGAGAGAGCAGTCAAAAGTCATAAACTGCAACATTTCAGTTGATGAAATGAGAAAATGGTTTTAAAGCCTTGAGGGTTGCAGGATTGCACTTTTTAAACGGGACATGTCCGTATTCAATCAGAATACTGAATTTCTATGTGACCATTCAATCTGATGTGCAGAATTCCTGATCCAGATACTTGATGTTCAGGAACAAAACTTTTTCTCCAACTGATCCCAGTGACTCCTCTAGGCAGGCAATACTATCTCTACACATGCCCTCTGTTCTTCCACTACAAGTTCAATTCAGTTTGCAATGGTCTCCTATCTGCCATCAGTGTTTATGTCGTCAATACGTCCCTGTTCTCTGGAACTGCACCCCTAGCCTTTCTGCATTTTCCCTGCACGGTACGGTAGCACAGTGGTTAGCACTGTTGCTTCACAGCGCACGGGTCCTGGGTTTGATTTCCAGTTTGGTTCACCGTCTGTGCAGAGTCTGCATGTTCTCCCCGCGTCTGGGTGGATGTCCTCCGGGTGCTCCAGTTTCCTCCCACAACTCCCGAAAGACATGCTTGTTAGGTGAATTGGACATTCTGAATTCTCCCTCTATGTACCCGAACAGGCGCCAGAGTGTGGCAACTAGGGGATTTTCACAGTAACTTCATTGCAGTGTTAATGTACGTCTACTTGTGACAATAATAAAGATGATTAAAATCCTCCTCAAATAAAATGTTCCCTTCAACCTGTGCAAGATTTTTTCCCATTTCAACAAGTAATAACATTTTGATGGTTCTGGTCCTTATTTTGAGTGTACAGAAGTATTTTATGTATAACTGGTTAGTAGCTGAAGACCCATAAATACCAGTTAAACCTGCAACAAGTCTTAATAAATTTGTGAGCCTGGCCCTGAATTGAATTTAGTGCTTTATTTGAAGAGGGAAATGAGGCCTATGCTTAATCTATGTGCCTGTCGTGCTGCCTAAAAATGGACCCCAACCAATTTAGCAGTGGCTCGTTTGCCCAAAGAAACTGACTGCCCTCCTACATGGGTTATTTTACTGCACCCATTTTAGACTTGTAAAACAGATAGAACAATATTGACTTTGGGCCCCATTAACTCTCCTTCACTCACACAAAATAATTCAATATATGTGACCAAGCAGAAGAAACTAGATCAATTCTGAAATGTTACAGATTCAAACACATTAATATTGAGTTTGCTATCTATTAATAACATAGTTTGATTGAAGAGAACGGAAGACATTGCTCAATTCTATTGCTTCGATAGGTTAGTTACAGAGTAGTGTGCTCTGTCCTCTAGCAAAAAGAAAACACACATTTATTTCTGGCAGGGTCATTATCCATTTGGAGATTTACTCTTTCAGAAAAGCTTTCTTTAAAAACATTGCTTCAATTATATGTTGTGTATGGTAACATGTGGAAGTCATACCTTGGTCTTAATGAAGCATTTACCCTTTGTGCACAAACTAATTTAAGAATAATATTGACATATTGATAAGTTCTAAGTTTATTGGGCCATCAAAATGAAAGGTGAAAACACTTCATGAAGAGGGGGAATGATGATGACATTGGGGGACTTATCGATAGTGAGGTTCTTGAGGTTAAAGGGAAGTCGGTACTTTTCCTGCTGGTACTTGGGTCGAACGAGTGGAACTCCTGTCTCAATAAAACCATTCCTTTTTCTGTTTGACTTTTTGACATTTTGGAAAGTAGGTTGACACTTTGGCAAGAGAAAGAGCCTTTATAAGACACATGTCATAATGGAATCACGAGGGTGGCACGCTGGCGCAGTAGTTAGCACTGCTGCCTCACAGCGCCGAGGACACGGGTTCAATCCTTGCACCGGGTCACTGTCCATGCGGAGTTTGCTCATTCGCCCCATGTCTGCTTGGGTCTCACCCCACAACCCAAAGATGTGCCGGGTAGGCCACGCTAAAATTGCCACTTAATTGGAACAAGTTAAAAAAAGAAGCATTAAAAAAAATAATGGAGCCTTGGCTGGGACATTTTAGGATTTCTATACCAACTGCTTATATTCACTACAGCAAGTTCGAAATTATCATATCTATTGGCCAGAGAATTTGCAGGGAATCAACTACAAATTATTTCTTAATAATAATCCGGTTACAGTTGTTAATTCTTCAAGCATCATTGCACAACAATAAATTGGAGGACTGGCCCAAGGCCAATGCTAAAGAAGCTCCCAAACTATAGAATCACCTCCCCCCTCCCCAGTATGATATGTATTATTGACAACATTCGAGGGTTTAACGGAGGAAGGGGGGATTCGTACGATTTAATGAACGGCGAGAGGAAAGTTTCGACTGTTTCATTCCTGCCTTGTGGATAAGCCATCATTCTCCTTGCGTAATGCAAAGCTGAGCTGCGTCTGTGCAGTCCGATTCCCCAGCCCAGCCGCGAGGAGGAACAAGAAAAGTTGAAATGTGTTGCAAAAAAAAATGTTTCAAAACAAGAGGAGGATTTGTAATGCAATCTGTAGCGCGATAGGGTTGAGCGCTCCTTTTTATTCAATAAATTTATCAGGGACTCGAGAAAAAAAAGGAACATTATTATGTTGCATCTCAACTTATTTGTTCAGTGTGTACATTCCCCGGCTAGTTTAATGTTGCCACTCTGTCTTGTGCATTTAGAAGACCTTGACAGATCATTCAATTCTCTCCGTCATTTAAATGTTAAAAAATCTTGGCCGGGCAGGAGGAGTCGAAAAATAATATAACTTTCCCTAATGGAGGGGAGGAGGTGAGGGGTAATTCCTGAGATAGGAAGGGGAGGGGGGGAGAGAAAATACACAGACACAGACACACACACACAAATGAATTCACATCCAGGTTTCATTTGCTAGTCATTGACAGCAAATTGCATTCTATTTGGGAGAATGACTATAAAGTTTCTCGCAGGTGGTAATGGCTGAATTTGCAGCCGCAAATTGAAATTTATGACATTGAAAATGAGTATCCAAAAAAAAATGATTTTTTTTTTAAAGGCAGACAACCTTCAAATACGAGGGCAAGCCGAGGAGAAATAAGGAGAACTTGATAGGTGCGCATTGTTGGGGCACATTAACGACAATAATGTTGTCGCTGGCGATGTAAATTGACGTTGCTACATAGTCAATAGACACAGTTGGCTGCTCGCAAGTGGGGAAGTACTTAAGGAGTGTCACTGACAAATGAAATATTTTAGGGACTTAATCAGAATAATGACTTTCATCAGGCGGTGACAAGTATTACTGCTTCATCGCACCTAAAGAGAAATATGATTGCACACATAGATTTTGTGATCAGCGCGCTTGTACCCCAGTGGCCCCTGTGAAAGGCAGGAGAAGGTGGCAGCCGCCGCCTCTGGCTCCCACTCGCCTGATAAATCGCTTCCCAGATAGAAGGCGGACAAATCCCAATCTGCGGCCTGCTGGGTTCATGCAGCTCAGCAGCGGGCTGCCCGCTACTTCCAGCATAAACACTAATAAATCTCAGCACTTGGAAGAGCCATCAGTTAGGTGTTGCGGGGTTCTTTCCGTGAGCAGGCAGAGAGAGAGAGAGAGGGGCTGGAAGAGAAATGAAATAAAACGCCAAGAGCAAGAGGGAAAAGAAAGGAAAGAGGGAATTGGAGGGCGTGGAAGGGGGGAAAGCAAGGAATTAAACAAGGAAACGGGGCGAATGTGGTTCACAAAATGATGAGCAGAGGGAGATATGAGAAGGGAGCACAGACCAAAATGCTAACAGAGGACAGGGCGATCGACAGAAGGAATGGGCAGAGAGGCTATGAAGCAGAAAGAGGTGCGGGAGATGTCAGGAGGAAAACAAATAGGTGATGTGGCTGTTAAGAAATGTGGGTTTCTCGGATTAAATGTAAGAACCACACACAGCCTTCAATGATGGAGCTGTGTCAGATGATAGACTGGTGATGGGGTGGGGGGGCGATGCACTTGTTACACCAATCTACCTGGCTGGGGATGAGTCCATCCCAGGTCACTGAACACAGCAGACCTCAGAGAAACAGCATTTCAGACAGCTGGATCAGGGGTGGAAAAAGAATGGGAATTGCCCATTTAATCCTGTACAAACCACTTCACCTGCACAGTGACCCTGCAATAACACTGTCAGCTACAATGGAGGAGGCTGCAGACCATTGAAATAGAAGACGGGAGGGCGTTCAAGGAGCAGGAGCGTCCAGATAAAACAATATATAAGCTGTTTGATATTCAGGGTGTGAGAAAATACACAGGGAGAAATATGTACACGTATGGAAAATCATACACTGTGTTTAAAACAGAGACGGGGAAAGAAAATTGGAGGGAAATCGAACATTTAAAAAATAACATTAATGAAAGAAAAATAAACAAGAAAAGTGAATAAAGCTGAAGGGGGGAGTAAAATATGAAGGGATGAAGACTGAAAGATTTACAAAAAAACAAGCTAGAAACAAGAGAGTGAGAAACTGAGGGAGAAACAGAAAAAGACAGAGAGCCTGAGTGTGAGAGAGTTAAAGACTGTGTGAGTGAGTGAGATATAAAACATACTGCTAAGAGGTTTAAATCTCATATGTTGGAAATTATGGCTCCCATGATGCCAGCGTAATGAAAATCATCTTCAATTACTGGTGGGTTTAAGACATGATTATTTCATGTGCACAATATTAAGGAAATGACAGCGGAAATTCGTCAGAAGAAATTAATACTTAACAGTTTTAACAAAGACTCCCCAGTGAGCCTTTTTCTCACCCGCTGTGACACAGCCATGCATTTGAGCCTACTTGTTAAATTCAAATAACAGTGAGGAGATAGATGTAAGCGAGAGGGAAAAAAAACTGTCATGTTTAAACAGAAGTAAGAATGACAAAAAGGAAAACGCTGCAGGAACAAAAGGGGAAATGTACAGGTCAAGGGCAAAAAGGCAGCCAGGTATGGATAGGAGATTTTAAAGACATATTTTAGCCACTGCAATGCTCACAATAGCTTTGCATCTGGGTCCACCCAACTATCCCATTCTCTTACTCTTCCTGTCAGTGCGGGGGGGAAATCAAGCTAAGTACACTTTTAAAAAGTAAGTTTGAGTTTTTAAACATTAGGGGCTTCCGACTGACACCGATTTATGTATATTTCAACCCTTTTTTTTCGTTAGCCACTCAGCAGTTTTTAAATCGCATTAATAAATATTCACTCCTGCTGTGGCCATTAAAGCTGAATAATGATTACAGCCCAGGGCGCAGAACTGGGTGGTCTCTCCTTGTGGCTCTGGGACCCTGAATTTGAACCCACTCCAGACATAAGCGATAAGGATCATCTGTTGGCCAGAAGTAAAACAGGGTTAGGGAGGCATTCTTGAGCTTGAGTTCAAATTCACACAGGATACAGACTTACAACGAAACCGATATGAAATCAGAACTAATGCAACTGTAGCAACTTCTCTAAGTGAAAGCCACAGTGTGTGCTCAGCTGGCAACATTGCCATTTATTTAGATGGCTGAGCCATCTTGCACTTCAAAGCGAGACAATGGTGGAGTCACTTAAAAAGCACTTTATCTCTGAGATAGTGAGAAAGAGACTATAAGATCTCCAGGGGAGGATGTGGAAGAACTACAACTGGAAATAACAGTCTGACAGGAAGTTGTATTAAAATGGTCAATGCGACTTAAAGGACAACACAAACAGATTCAGATACATCACAGCATATTGAAGGATATGGTGGGGATATAGAGGAGGCACCAATTGAAACTTTCTGAATATCTTTAGAAAGGAAGCTGTGTGAAAAGAATGGAGGATGACAATTGTTATAATCCTGTTCAGAACAGGGTGGTGATCAACTTGGGAGTTATAGGGGGAGTAAGCAGTCCCTAATTGTGGATACACCTTAAAGGAGAAATGTTTGACTGTGACTTTGACAAGGAAACAAGGGAACTTGGCCATTGCCAGCGTCAGTTTGGAAATTGGACAGGTTGAAATTGGGGAACGCTTAGACATAGGAGGCAGTCAGTGTAGATTTGTAACGGGCAAGTTGTATGAATGTAATTGATTTTTAAAATTAAATCAGCATGTAAATATAAAGCGAATCGAGTGAATGACTTTTCAAAAGCTGTTTGATAAAGTGCGTCAAAAGGGATTTGTTGTTTGTTAAGGGGGTTAAAGCCACATAGTTGGAGTGTTGGTTCGGGAAAGCACGCAGATATGGTAAATCGATTTTTCAAATTGGAAGCAAGAGTCTGGACTTATTGTTACCTATTTAAACAAATGATTTAGACACAGATGAATGCTATTTCACTTTGCCAATGACATTAAATCAGGGGGGCGTGGCGAACAAGGAGAGGTCATGGGGGCGTAGCTTGTTTAGCACATATTAGAAAATGCAACTCAATGTGGAGAAATGTAAAGTTTTCTCTACTCATTCTACTAAACCTCACTTTCTGCTGCCTCACCTTTATGCCAGCGTATGCCATTATATATTCCTACATTCATATTTATTGTGTAAGCTGCTTGTGTAACTTTTGTATACTGCAGTTACTGTCACACCAGCGGTGACTCTACAGCACCTTAAATTTGTGCCTCTCAACGCCCCAGCCAGTATTATAGAGAAATCCCTAAACTCCAATCCCAGGTCAACCTCTCTGCTTTCCAAATCACTGCAACTTTTGCTATTTAAGTATAAAAAAGATCAAAGTTAAGGGGGGGGGGGGGGGGGGTTGTTGGGTTACGGGTATAGGGTGGATACGTGGGTTTGAATAGGGTGATCATGGCTCGGCACAACATCGAGGGCCGAAGGGCCTGTTCTGTGCTGTACTGTTCTATGTATATATTCCATTAATTTTTGAACCAATTGAATGACTTTGAAATGGACACTAAATTGCTTTTATCTGCCCTGCTTTAATGAGTGATCATTTCACTAAACCTTGTCTGAAGCCTTTTGATGCCTCAGGGTAATGCCATGGGAGCTTTACTAGAATATATGCCCAGGAAGAAATGGAGGAGGGCTTCAAAGCAAAGGTGGCAATATTATATAGGTGGAAATGGGTGGTGGAATGTTGTTATGACACCCACGATGACCACGGGGGAATCGTCGATTGATGTCCCCATGGCGTTCCTGGAGTACTGAGTTCCCGCATTGGGCGGGCGGAGGCTCAATCAATCTGGATTCATCAGCGGGACTTTAAAATATGTGACCCAGGCCTGGACCGGTATGGTCGCAGCCTGGGAGGCTAGCATTGTACACCACCGATTGTGGCTTCGTTTTCTTCAAGGAACAAACCTGAGTTTTGTGTTAGCCTGGCCTTGGCTGGAGTTATTCCACTGGTCTTCATAACAGAGAGGATGTAGAGTTGGAAATATAGAAGAGAGACGGAAGGTGAAAGTCTCAGTCATTAGTAACTGGGGCTAGCTTTGCATCCGTGGCTAGTACATTATTATTGAAGTGGAATGCGCCTCTGGTTCCATCTATAGTGAAGCCACCTGTCAGTGAAGGAAAACCCAGCGCTACTCCAGCAAAACAATAACAGGCCAAGACAATAGAAATGTAACTCATACAAATATTTTGCAACTTCTAAGCCAGGTGCGTGAAGTGGTAATAAATCAGTGAACTCTGGTAGGTAAAAACAGACACTCCTATCTTGTAATAGTGTGTTGTATTAAGCACCTTTTTCTAATTACAGAACCAGTTGTGTATCTGTGGAGAGAGAACCAGAGTTAACGTTTCAGCCTGTGAACTTTCACTAGGGTTCTCTAGCTGTCAGGCAACTGGCCCATCTCTGTATTGTTTTGTGACAACAGGTCACCGTCTCAAACAATGGAGGGTTCACAATGTAGAAACCCCATCGGGCTTTGGTGTGGCTGCCAGGATAATAGAACCACTACAGTGCAAAAGGAGGCCATTCGGCCCATCGAGTCTGCACCGACCCTCCAAAGGAGCACCCTACCGAGATCTCGCCACCCCCCCCCCCCCCCCCCCCCCATCCTCAGAGCCCCACTGAACCTTTGAACACCAATGGGCAATTTTTGGCATAGCCAATCCATCTAACCTGCATATCTGTGTTCACCTGCAGTGCCTATTCAAATTAGCATCTGTGCAGTGGCGTTTGTGATCATCTTCTTCCTCTTTCTAACAGAAAAATGAGGGATGCTTATGAAAAACCTCAATAGTTCCTGGGGCCCAGTTTGTGCTGTTTAAAAAAAACTTTTGAAAACTTTATAAATAAAAGGAAAACTGTACCTATGGCCCTGAAGGAGAGGCATAATAGTCTCCTGAAACCAGCTCTAACCCCCCTTGTAACTTCACTTCTGAGTCCTTGTGACTTGCTATGTGTCTTTGTGTCTTTGAACAGCATTCATTGACTGGGAGGGGACATAAATGATATATTGCACTCAGCCATACCCACCCATTCACTGTCATCTACATGTTACAGGACTAATAAGTGTTGGATGTTGCGCTCCACCCCACCTGAGAAGAAAATCTAGATGGCATGTTTTGAGCTAGGTGTTTATTTGGTAGGTCACTCCCCACCCCATTTTACTCTGTTTTCCACCCAGAAAGTGCCAGAATTTTCATCACATTTCTCTCTGTAAATGGCTTGGGTTTTTTCTGGTTAGTGTGAATATTTTGCATTATTGTGGTTCGGCAATAATTTCCTTCACTAATCTTGGTTTTGGCCACAATTGCATCACACTGTACAAATTGTAGAGGCTGAGGATTTATTTGACCTTCTGAATAAAGTACATGGTTAAGACAAGGATGATTTTGTGAGCTACCAGCAAGAGTCTATTCTGCCTGAGGGCCTAAAATTGCATTGCACCCAAATTTGGCCTTCCTGGTGCGGCATGAGATTGGTGGCAGGATCATGCAGAATCAGTCCTCAGGTCTCATTTCTTTATTGCTGACAAGATGTGATTAACAACAAGATGTAATAAACAACATATTTATGGCCTTATAGCACTGGTCAGTTACAGCAGGAACAAATATTGACTGGCTTGGGTATAGGCTGAAATGTTGAGCTGGGAAGTGGGAAAGATAACCTGGGTGGTGGTAGGTGTGGGTGAGCAGTGACTGGCAGTAATTGAACAATTGAATGTGAAGCCAGATGGAGAACTCCTGCTCACTCAGACTCCACAATTTGGTAAGACAAGAATAACACTTACCACTCAGGTGGCAGCCTCCAGCAGTTCCTTTAATGCTGGTGATTTTGCTGCCAAGTGCATGAGAATAGTAACCATGCATGTTCCCATGCATGATGCAGTTGGTCACTATGGAACCTTATAAAGGGGACCTAAATAGGCATTGGATATCCTCTTTCTGTGTACTATGGAATCCAAAGTGCATGCCCATGAACTTACCATTGTGAAAGACCTAAAGCACAGTCTCATCATATATGGCACATCTTGTCTTCACCTTTTGCAGCTTTTATGCAACACGGTCCTCTTTACAAAACTTACATTTTGGTGCTGATTCAATCAGCGGGACTCCAGATCCAATTGATAATGGCAGCGTTGGCTACAGTTGCTACTTCCAAACACTGTTCATGAAACCGTAAAGCGAAACCTCTCCAAACACTCCCACCACCTCTTGGTACATTTGCCTGCCATATCTTGAGCACAGATCTGGGCAGGTAGCTTACATACTAAAACCTTAGCTACGCAGCACAGTGCTACATTGAGCATCATAACTAGAAGACTAAAATTAATGCAAGTTCAATTGTTGCCCACTAGGACACATTTACCCCACTCAAAATTGGTAAAATGATTTTGATTTGATTTATTGTCACATGTACAGAAGTACAGTGAAAATTATTTTTCTGTGGCCGAGGAACGTACACAGTACGCACATAGTAGACGAGAATAATCAACAGAGAACATTGACAAATGGTACATCAACAAAACAGTGATTGGTTACAGTGCGGAACAAAGGGCCAAATAAAGCAAACAAAGCAAATACATGAGCAAGAGCAGCATAGGGCGTCGTGAATAGTGTTCTTACAGGGAGCAGATCAGTGTGAGGGGGAGTCGTTGAGGAGTATTTTAGCTGTGGGGAAGAAGCTGTTCCTATGTCTGAATGTGCAGGTCTTCAGACTTCTGTACCTTCTGCCTGATGGAAGTGTCTGGAAGAAGGCAATGCCTGGGTGGGATGGGTCTCTGACAATATTGTCTGCTTTCCTGAGGCAGCAAGAGGTGTATACAGAATCAATGTGGGGGTGGCAAGTTTGTGTGATGTTTTGGGCTGAGTTCACCACAGTCTGCAGTTTTTTGTGATCTTGGACCGAACAGTTGCCATACCAGGCTGTGATGCAGCTGGATAGGATGCTCTCTATCGTAAATCTGTAAAAGTTTGTGAGAGTCGATACAGACATGCCAAATTTCTTTAGCTTCCATAGGAAGTAGAGACTTTGTTGGGTTTCTTGACTGTTGCATCAACGTGAGTGGACCAGGACAGTCTGTTGGTGATGGTGACCCCAGGAACTTAAAGCTATCGACCATCTCCACTTCGGAGCCATTGATGCAGATGGGAGTGTGTGTCGTGCTGCGCTTCCTAAAATCGATGATCAGTTCCTTGGTCTTTCCAACATTTAGACAACTTGTAAGTTTAATAGAGCTATGTTCAATGTGAAATTTTCAATTCATGCTGGATTCCAGGTTCTTATGAAGGCTTGCAGGTCGTTTAGGTATCAGGCTCCTAAAGCATCCTCAACTAATCCTGATTTATGCTGGAAAGAGTTTTCCAATAATGCAAACATCCCAAACAAACACCATGAGACCGTAAGATATGGAAACAGGAGTAGGCTATTCTGCCTATCATGCCTGCTCCACCAATTAATAAGATCATGGCTGATAGCTAACCACACATAACAACTCCTCAGCTTCAACCTATCTTGGTTTACGTTGAACTATTTCTGAACAGTCTGTTCCATCAGAACCAATTTGAATGGATAAGACTAAGGAAAGTCTAGCATCCCAAAACAAACATAGTTGAAGTACAATAGGCTATTGTCTGCAGCAAAACTGTTTACCTCCACGTCCAAAACCTTTCACACTTCTCGGACGCCATCCCACTGGCGATCAACCCAGATTCAGTAGGAGTTACGTAATGTTGTGTTAGGACCAGTCATACCTTGGGTAGAATGAGGCAAAAAATCTAGCAAAGCAGGATTCAAAACACCAAGAACAATACATTATAGAGAGAGATTGGATCTCTCCACCAATGGATAGAGTGAAGCATTTTCACTCTATCACATGCTGTTGGGAACTCACTGAGGAAGGAATTTGCAGGACCAGCCCATCATCAAAGACAGCACAGTGAAGAGAGCCAAGGTGAAATATTTACAATCAGTCTGACAAAATATTATTATGTTGAGGCCAACAGCACAAGCAATAGTTGCAGGAGAGTGTTTGTCACCATTTCCTCAGGACAATAAAAGGTGAACAGTACATGTGGCCTTGCCAGTGTCAACTACATCCTGCTCAAAATTTCAACAAATCCGCTGGAAAGGCTGCAGATATTTCACTGGGTTGCAAGGCTCTTTTGGGTACAAAGTTTCGGAGGTAACATCAAGGTGGGCATCAGGGCCCCTCACAGTAACCTGTGGTCCATATGAACACAATAAATTAAAAATCTCAGTCCTGAAATATCATTGTGCACATTGACAAGCATTCTCCAAGCATTCCTTCATTAGGCAACAGTCCACAATATCTGTCTTATAATTATTATAATCTTTACTGTCAGTAGTAGGCTTACATTAACACTGCAATGAAAAGTCCCTAGTCGCCACACACGGTGCCTGCTCGGGTACACGAAGGGAGAATTCAGAATGTCCAAATTACCCAATAGCTCACCTTTCGGACTTGTGGGAGGAAACTGGAGCACCCGGAGGAAACCCGTGCAGACACAGGGAGAACTTGCAGACTCCGCACAGACAGTGACCGAAGCCGGGAATCAAACCTGGGACCCTGGCATTCTGAAGCCACAGTGCTAACCACTATGCTACCGTGCCACCCAAGGAAGGAAAGAAGCACTGCTGGATAGTCATTGCGAGATCAGGGCTAACTTCAGCTTCTATCACCATTGGCCTCATCGAGAAACCCCAACAGCAGAGCATAGCCTGGGCTGGAAGCCTAGCTGAGCATCTGTTTGTGGTGTCTCATCTACTACTTTGGCTGTACTTTAAATTAGACCTCCCTGAAAGAGTAAAAGTTCCCAAATTAAGTTTCTGCTATGATGGATGGTTCAAACAACAAATACGTACAATAGTGAAGACCACGTTTATAATACAAATAGTGTCAGAGTGCATGTAGTGTCTCAGTTCATATAAGGTTAGCTGGTGCTGCTTGCACTTGTCAGTACATGATAGTAGTCCACTTTGACTGTTTTAGGCATATTTGACCATAAAGTATCCATTACTGTACTGCATACACCTGCGATGTGTGGGAATTATTAGATGCTCATCATACATCCAGATTAAATCAGGGTGGTCATTCATGGGCAGCACAAAGGCACAGTGGTTAGCACTACTATCTCACAGCGGCAGGGACCCGGGTTCAATGCCAGCCTTGAGTGACAGTCGGTGTGGAGTTTGCATGTTCTCCCCGTGTCTGCGTAGGTTTCCTCCGGCTGCCCCGGTTTCCTCCCATAGTCCAAAGATGTGCAGGTTATGTGGATTAGCCATGCTAAATTTCTCCTTAGTGTCCAAAGATGTGTAGGTTAGGTGGGATCACGGCAATAGGATGGGGGATTGGGCCTAGGCGGGGTTCTCTTTCGGGTGGTAGGTGCAGAATCGATGGGCCAAATGGCCTCCTTCTGCACTATAGGGATTCTATGATTCTTGTTAGTTTAGCTCAGATGGCCAGGGCCCAGTTTAACTCAGTTGGCTCGATAGTTGGTTTGTGATGCAGAGCAAGGCCAACAGCACGGGTTTAATTCCCCTCCCAGCTGAGTGTATTTATGAAGGCCTCGCCTTCTCAACCTTGTCCTTCACCTGAGGTGTGGTGATCCTCAGGTTAAATCACCACCAGTCAGCTCTCCCTGGCAAAGTCTATGGTCATCTGGGACTAAGACAACTTACCTATTCAATCTTTTTCAAGTCATAAAATTTCCTCTGCACCTCTTCAACATTCACCTAGTCAGCAATATATTATTGCCAGGCTTTCTGAGTCTGTGCCATATATCTGGTATACCAAAATATTCAGAAAAATACATCAACGTGATCCATAAAATAGGCTTTATGAATTCCTCATTACATTTTCATTAATAGTTGCAAACGGCAGAGCTGCATGTATGAATTATTCAGGATTTATTCTGTTTAACTGGCAATTTAGGTGTTAGGGAAGTGTGAAATAAGCATTAAAACAGGTGGTTTATTAAAGGAGCATCATGACGGGATAATTTTCATGTTTATATCCTAATAGATTCAGATTGCTACCACCTTCAATTTCCTTTGCTATTTCCTACAAAATAAGGAGATTAGCGTTTCATTCTCAATAAAAGAGCAAATACATCCCATTGAAATAAAGACAAGCACACACAAATGCGCTTTTGCTGAGAGAGATCCAGCAAGGTTCCCATGACAGCGGAACCATGTAATTTTCTTAATATGAATACTGAAAAGTGCACGCAGTGAGCTCCGGCATCTTCACGGACACCTGTGCGTGTCAGCACACAGACAAGGACTCTGACATCAAAGCATACTCGTGCACAGCAGTGGTCCTAGAAGGCAGCTCGCCACCACCTTCTCAAGGGCAATTAGGGATGGGAAATCAATGTTGGCTGAGCCGGCGGCTCCCATGTCCTGTGGAAGAATTGCAAAAATCACAGAGGAGAGACAAATGCATACCTGAACATACTTTCACACAGGGCAGTTTTCACATGCAGGCCACCCATTTCTCACCTGGGTTGAAAATCCTGAGGGAGGGAGGCACTTCAGCCACCGCTCACACACCCAAGAATCTCAGTTTGGCGGAAGCTGTTTTCAAATCCAAATTGAGGTCTTAGGTCATTGAGATATTGCAATTTTGGACTACAAAGTAGTGGAGTAAGCTTCATCTATTTTCACTAGGTGGGGAGTTGCCCACCATATGGATCTTAAAGGGTTCACCAGCAGCCGCTCCACGTGCCGTTTGTCATTTAGACTGCTTCTCCTGCCTCCCAAAAAATATAACTTGGCCCAGTGCAAGCCCATCTGTGCTTTCCACCCCATTGTCCCATCAGCCAGTATTAGTTTCATCTCCCAAAGGTGGGGAAATAGTCAGAAGCTCTGATGGAAAGACATCAGACTGGAACATTAATTCTATCTCTCTCTCTCCTCAGAAATGGCCTGACCCACTGAGTAATTACAGCAGTTTCTCTTTTTATTTCACTATCCTTCCAGTATTTAATTTTTGCTGCAAGGGTCTGCCTTGTTGGCAACCTCAGGGTAATGGGTCACCCATCTAAGACAGAGATGGGGAGGAATTTCTTCTCTCAGAGGGTAGTAAATCTGTAGAATTATTTACTGCAGAGAGCTGGTGAGGCTGGGTCGTTAAGTATGTTCAAGGTTCTGGGTGGCACAGTGGTTAGCACTGCTGCATACAGCACTGAGGTCCCAGGTTCGAATCCCGGCCCTGGGTCACTGTCCGTGTGGAGTTTGCACATTCTCCCCGTGCCTGCGTGGGTTTCACCCCCACAACGCAAAGATGTGAAAAATGAAATGAAAATTGCTTATTGTCACAAGTAGGCTTCAAATGAAGTTACTGTGAAAAGCCCCTAGTCACCACATTCCGGCACCTGTTCGGGGAGGCTGGTACAGGGATTGAACCCATGCTACTGGTCTGCCTCGGTCTGCTTTAAAAGCCAGCTATTTAGCCCAGTGTGCTAAACCAGCCCCTGATGTGCAGGGTAGGTGGATTGGACATGTTAACTTGCCCCTTAATTGGGAAAAATAATCATGTACTGTGTAAAACAAAAAAAGAATTTTTAAAAAGTATGTTCAAGTTTGAGGTAGACAGATTTCTAACTAGTAAGGGAATCAAGGGTTATGGGGATAAGTGGAGTCGAGGAATATAATATCAGATCAGTCATGAATGGCTTAGCATACTTCATGGGCTGAATGGCCTTTTTCTGCTCCGACAATTTATGGTCTTTTAGCTGCGAAACAAAGACTTGTCTGTCCTCCCCCACTTGACAAGCTGCAGCGAAATGCCTGTTTGGCACCCGCAGTTCACCAATTATGTTTGATTGAGGCTTGAACCCAAAAGGTAATTTGGACATCTCGATGATGGCGTCCGGCGAAGGTAGTTTGTGGCAGCACTGCTGACGATGTGTTGAAGATTCCCCATATTCACCCTTCCCTCCTTCACACACTGACTGGACAAGATCTCTAAATGTTTGCCCAGTGAAAACAGCCTTCAATCCTCTTCACTGGTAACACCTTCCAAAGGCAGTTACAGGGCTCAAACTTTGAGTATGAATTAGGCAGCATGACTGAAAAATTTGTCACAGTGGGTTAAATCAATGATAATTACCCTCTTGACATGAGTACTGTTATTACTTTACAGCTTTGCAAACAGGATCAGAGACATGTGAAAACACATGCAGGGGGCAGATCGATACATGATAAAATATAGCTGGGCCTGTTTAAGGTATTAGATGGCGCTTTTCAGCCAGCCTAGCCATTAACTACTGTGTACTGACAAGTGTAAGCAACACTCTCTAATACAGTCAATTCCTGTAAGGGTCATAAACCATTTGGCTGGAACATTTTATATACTTATCAGAATGAAAATACGAATTTGCGTGTCCCTCCAGAGTTTCTGTCAGAATGCGTTGAGATGCTGCATAGTCAAAGTGAGCAATCTCACTCTTGCGTTTCATACTTCACTTATAGCCACATCTCAATGCAGAATCAATTTCCCGACAGAGTTGCCTTCACTGTGTTATGCACTTTTGCAGCTCCATAGTTTTCAGAACTTTTGAAAAAGTCGATGTCCTAAAGGGCATTACACTCACTAGACTGAATGTTGAGGCGGTGATGGAGCCGGGACAGTCATGTTCCAAAAGGTGAGGAGAGTGACTTAGCACCCGGTCCCACCATTGCTGAGGCTGTAGAAATCCTTCCCCTGGGTGTACTGCTGGGGTGGTTTTGGCAGCTGCTTGAGTTATAGAATCATAGATTCCCTACAGTTCAGAAGGAGGCCATTCAGCCCACCTAACCCTGTAACCCCACCTAATCTTTTGGACACCAAGGGACATTTGTTTAGCATGGCTAATCCACCTAACCAGATGATGGGATACATAAAATTCAAATTGTGGCCATATGATGTACATTGGCCCTGACTAATGCTATAGAGAACACCGGGCACAATATGCATCACTAGGTTCTGTTGAGTATCAGCTAGCAGTCTAGCTGAAAGTAAATTTGTGTTTTTTATTTGTGTGCCGTTGGCTTATCCTGCCTGCTCCATATCCTTTGCACGAAATTTCTGTAACATGTTCAGTAACATGCAGTGAAATGCTTTGTGTTATGTGCTCGATATGAATGGGGAAGGGGGAGTGCATTATATGGGTTGTCCGCCTATGCGGGGCCTGCAAATTGTACATGCACAGCAAGAGTGTTTGTGGATTTCACTGGCTTGGGCATGCCAATCACTACCTTGCTACTTGACCAATCCAGGGCCCTCAAGAGTCTTCTGCCATATCAACAGTTGAAAATGTATGTACTTGTTATTTTTGCAAGGGGCATTAATTTTCTTGAAGCACTAACTGGACAAAATGCACAGCTTTCAGTGGTTTGCTCAGTTTCCTTGAGTGGAAATAAAGTACCATGTGTGAGTCAGAGTGCTCTTTTCATCAACCATTTGGCTTTCATGAAGAGAAAACATTTGGAATAAATTCATTTTCAGGTGACCAAAGTGATGTGACGCCAGTGACCATTCTCCAAGAAGCTGCCATGTTTCCATCGTGCAATATCCCCCAGTGCCCACATTATTTGACACAAAAGAAAAACTGGAGCGTTGATTTTAACTGACAGTGGAATTCAGGCTGTTAATTGTCCATGAGGCTTTGGCCTCAACTGCATGCCACTGGTCAGCTCCTTGTCCAAAATGGGTGGGAAGCAGAAGTTTGGGCAGCATAAAGCTTGGTTATGAACAAGGAGCAGGAGTAGGCCGTTCATTCCCTCAAGGCTCCTCCGCCATTTAATAACAGCTGAGGAAGGAGCTGCACTCTGAAAGCTAGTGATTTGAAACAAACCTGTTGGACTTTAACCTGGTGTTGTAAGACTTCTTACTGTACCCACCCAGTCCAATGCTGGCATCTCCACATCATGGCAATTTAATAAGATCTTGGATGATCTGATAGTAACCTCTTGCTTACCACCTCTGCCTTAAAAATACTCAAAGACTCTGCTTCCACTGCCTTCTCAGAAAGCGAGTTTCAAAGAATCATGACCCTCTGAGAGAAAATGTTTTTGCCTCTCGTGTGTTTTAAACGGGTGACCCCTAATTTTTAAAAAATGACCTGTAGTTCTAGATTCTCCCACAAGAGGAAACATTCTCTCTGCATCCACCCTGTCAAGATCCCTCAGGATCTTATGGCTGGATTTTCCAATAATGGGGCTCTGTCCCCACGCCAGCATAAAATCGCTGGCGATTCACTCTGGACTTTCCTTAAGAGAGTTACACCGGTCGGGAGTCCGCGCATGCGCACAGCGGCGGCCTGCAGCAGCCACCCCGTTCAGCATGACGAACTCAGACCGCAGAGCGGCACCAAAAATGTAGGCCCCCGAGACCGCGTGCACCCACGGGTCCATGATACCTGATCGCTCCCCTGGCCATCCATGAGCCCCCCCCCCCCCCCCCCCCCCCGGTGAACGATCCCCCCACACCCCACGAGGGCGGCCGCGGACCCATTCCCGACAGCCGATAGGTGGTTCGAAACATGACATCGGGAACTCGGCCGGTTTTGCCGAGAGAATCGCGGGGGAGGGGGACCTCTGTCAATGGCCCCCTACCCGCACCGTGTAGTTCGGGTGTGTGCGACTCTCCGGTCTGGCGGGAGCGGCGCCAGTCCGAATTTCCGGTTTGCCGACCATTATCGGCGCCCCCGCCGTATATGTTTATGTCAAGACGTTTCTTACTTTTCTAAATTCCAGTGGATGCAAACCTAGCCTGTCTGACTTTTCCTCATAAGACAACCTGCCCATTCCAGGCATTAGTCTGCTAAACCATCTCTGCACTGCTAATGCATTTACATCCATCCTTAAATAAGAAGACCAATACTGTACAAAGAACGCCAAATGTTGCCTCACACGTGTTCATTTGACCGAAACATAATCTTCCTATTTTTGTATTCAATTCCCCTCACAATAAATTATAACATTCTATTGGCTTTCCTAATTACTTGCTGTACCTGCATGCTATTAGCCTTTAGTGATTCACGTAAAGACATCCAGATCACTCTGCATCTCAGGGCTCTGTAACTCTCACCATTCAGATAACATGCTTCCCTTTTATTCATCCTGCCAAAATGGACAATTTCATTTTATCCCATATTATACTCCATCTGCCAGATCTTTTCCCCCTCACATAACCTATCTATATCCTTTTGTAGCCTCTTTATGTCCTCTGAATAACTTAATTTGTTACCTATCTTTGTGACATCAGCAAATTTTGGAAACCATCCCTGCAATCTCTTCATGCAAGTCATTTTTATAAATTGTAAACAGTTGACGTTCCAGCATTGATCCCTGTATTACACCATTCATTAAATCTTGCCAACCGGAAAAAGACCCATTTATGTCTACTCTCAGCTTCTTGTTAGCTAAACAATCTTCTATCCGTGACAATATGTTATCCCCTACATCATGAGCTTTTAATTTCTACAATAACCTTTGATGTGGTACTTTTTCAAATGTCTTCTGGAAATCTAAGCACAGGACATCCACTGGTTCCCCTCTATCCACAGCACATGTTACTTTTTCCACTCAGGCCAGATATAAAATTATAATCAAGGTCCAATACCTTCATTCAACCCCAGTCTGCATATTTAAATAATCCACATCATATTTAAATAAAGATTCTGTTGGCTTCAGATGCTACCTTTACTGCCTCTGAGAACGACAGGCTATAATTCAAAATGTAAGAATCCATACGGGACATCAGCACATAAACCACCGGATCAAGCTCACCTGTCCGAACATCAATGTAAATGGCTTTTAGGAGAACCAGTCTAGCCTTTACTTCTATGTCTGCAGACTCCACTGAGGAACATCAGAGAAGGGTCTTGGGTTGGAAACCTGATGGTCTCTTCCACATCTGTCAATCCAAAGAACAAAGAACAAAGAAAAGTACAGCACAGGAACAGGCCCTTCGGCCCTCCAGGCCTGCGCCGACCATGCTGCCTGTCTAAACTAAAATCTTCTACACTGCCAGGGTCCGTATCCATCTGCAAGAAAAGTGCTTCACCAGGTATGTCAGAATAAGAATTATGTGCAAATGGGCCATGGTTGCATACAATGCTCAAAATAGTAAAGAGCAGAGGTTACTGGAGTTCATATTTGACCAGAAACCCACTGCATAGGCAATTAATTGGCAGACCCATATCTGCCCCTATGTTATATTAACACCAATGAAGTTGATGCGACCATCAATTCACTTGAGACATGAGTAGAAGTTAACCGTGGCTTTAATCAACTGAGAACAGTGCCTGCCTGCGACTGAACCAATACTGAGAACAGCCTACAGGTCGACTGCTCTTTCTACCTCCCTTCAAGGGGAGGAGCCATGGGCGGAGCCCATACATGCCCCAACATGTTCCCCTATGGATAATGCCACACAATGACCCATTGGAGAAGCCCACAAGGGCAACAGCATAGCACAGATACAAATACACTGGTGGATTATTGGTATAATACATTCACCACAGAAGTTGCTGTGAAAATCCCCTAGTCACCGCTTTCCGGCTCCTGTTCGGGTACACAGAGGGAGCATTCAGAACTTTCCAAATTAGCTAAGTTACAACCTTGAATGTCACCATACTTCTACTTCCCAGAAATGTTATAAAACTGACACTTGTGGCGCTCTGTTTAAATGCAGTAAATGATCGACTAGATTTTATAAGTTTAATTCGTAGTAATACTCGGGACAAGGGGAGGGAAACTGTATCCCTGAGACACTAAAGGGCACATAGATTTTAGCACTTGCTGCTGGGTGTGGTAGCTCAGCTAACTTCATCTTTAAAGTCCAACACTCAATACTTGTCTTATAGGCTTTTCTTAGGATGATCAGGTGTTCTAAGATTGGCATTGTAATATTGCTACTGGAATAGCTCCATTTTGGCACAGCTGATGACCGAGTCTAAAATAGTTTGAATTACATAGAATCTGTGGCACAAAGCAGGTTCCTTGACCCAGCTTCGAGCTTCACATGAGCGCCCTTCCACTCGAATTTACCATTCAAAAAGCGAAGGAGGCAGGAAAAGAGAGACTTGGCAGTTTTGCCTGTGGGCAAGTTACTGGAACCAATTGTCAGGGCTAGAGTGACTGAGCACTTGAACATGTGCGAGCTAATCAGAGTCAGCTTGGTTATGTGAAGAGTAAAACACGCCTGACAAATAGTCAAACTTTTTGAGATCACAACCATGGTGGATAGAGGAGCGTCAATGAATATTGTCTGTAAGAACTGTGTGAAGGCATTTGACAAAGTTTCATACAAACGGTTATTAGCTAAACTAAAAGTGCATGGACTTGGAGGTGATATTGTGATTCGGGTCGGCAATTGGTTGAGAGGTTGGAGATAGAGGCCAGCAATTTCAACTGGGTCACAATCCTGGAAAGTCCTCCCTCGTAGCACTGTGGGTGTACCTACACAACATGGACTGTAGCGGTTCAAGAAAGCACCTCACCACCACCTTCTCAAGGCAATCAGAGATGGGCAACAAATGCTGCTGGCCTAACCAGCGAAGCCCACATCCTGTAAAAATGAAGTTTTATAAAACATCTCCATAACACCATTGCAGGCAGCTGATTCCCTTTTGAAGGTTGCATGTTGTGCCAGGAGCTGCGTCGGACACATCCTGGACTGGGCAGCACCTGGAAAGGGCACCCGCTTGAGCAATGCCTCTATGAGGGGCAGCACGGTAGCATTGTGGGTAGCACAATCGCTTCACAGCTCCAGGGTCCCAGGTTCGATTCCGGCTTGGGTCGCTGTCTGTGCGGAATCTGCACATCCTCCCCGTGTGTGCGTGGGTTTCCTCCGGGTGCTCCGGTTTCCTCCCACAGTCACAAAGATGTGCAGGTTAGGTGGATTGGCCATGATAAATTGCCCTTAGTGTCCAAAATTGCCCTTAGTGTTGGGTGGGGTTACTGGGTTATGGGGATAGGGTGGAGGTGTTGACCTTGGGTAGGGTGCTCTTTCCAAGAGCCGGTGCAGACTCAATGGGCCAAATGGCCTCCTTCTGCACTGTAAATTCTACGATAAACTGGAAGTAACTAAGCTGGTGTTATTCTATTGGTTGACATGACGACTGTTGTTCAAATTTGTACCTTTCACACCCATTATGTAAATTCACAAATTACTTACAAGAAACAGTAATTCAGCTGCCAGAGGGGCCCAGCACAAATGTTACTTGAAGGGAGCACCCAACTTGCAAAGAGGGTGATTTATAAGAACTTCTGCTAATATAAAGTGTCTGGAGTGTTGTGAGGTATTGATGGAAGTGCTGTGGTGAGTTCCTGTTTTTGGCAAGGTGTTTCAGTGCATGCTCATAGTAAAGGCAGAGTATTAGGTGACCTGTCCACATAGGGCTGCAACAGTATGGGGGTCACTACGGTAGTGCCTCTGGGTCTGCAACATGACAGAGATCGGGCAGTGGCTGCAGAGAGGGAACGTTTTCACAATAGCCCAAGGTATTTTTGAGCTAGGCTCCTCTCTGCTCCTTAACAGCGACAGACGTCTCCCTAGTAGGCCTACCAAAGCACCCAGCATTTCAGTGCGCATGTCTAACAATGTTCTCTTGTTAGACATGCATACGTCATCTCATCAAAATTTTCATCTAAGGACCCTGTAGCAGAATGGATCTGTGACCTCACCATCCAGTGAACAGGCAAAGGAACAATCATTTACCCCAAGCTTGGTTGCAGCCATACCTGGTAACCAGCTGTGAGTGGCTGATCATGTGAAGAGGTCAGTAGTATTGTGATGCTCACTTTCCTCCGCCTGGGGCTGCTGTGACTCCTGCTGTCAGGTAGGTCTTGGATGAAAGCAGGAACTCCGAAGGGGAAGGTTGGTGTGAAGGAAGGGATGTGGGCTGGGAAACAAGAAGTCCATGATGGCATGATCATCAGCTTGTTCAACTTGTCAAATAGCAGAATGACGGTGAGAGTTTGAGAGGGAGCATGGAATAGGAACATGCCATCATCCTCAATATTGTCGGACAATCCAGATACCATGGGCTCTGTTAATGGCAGACTAGGAATTGTGGAGGAGCAAGAGCAAAGGTGTCCATACATACAACACGTTGAAAGCTAGGACACAGAGTGAACAAAAGGACTAATGAATTATTTGCCTTTATTCAAAGGAATTGGAATTCAAATGATGAATTTAAATGTTTCAGTTATACAGAATTTTGGTCAGATGCAATCTAGAGTACTACATTTAGTTTTGGGCAATGCATCGCAGGACAGCAGTGGAATGAATACAGCACAGATTCACTTCAGTTAAAACAGGGCTTAAAAAGATAAATTACAAGCTAAACTTGGTTTGTATTCTCTTGTGCTTGTTTGGTTGAGGAGTGATTTAACTGAAGTGTTTAAAATGATAAAGATATTCAAGAGGGCACAGATAAAAAAAACTACAGTGAATGCTACGAGTAGACACAAAGTTAGAGCAAGTGAAATCAAGAATTCCGAAATTCTCAAACCCAATAGATTCTGAGGATGGATTCTCCGTCAGCAGGATCCATCGTTTCGCCGGCAGCGCACTCATGCCCACAGATTTCCTGACGTATGGGGGTGCCCACAATGGGAAACCCCATTGGCCGGCTGCCGGCACGGAGGATCCTTCTGCCGGCAGGGACGCACCGTGCCAGAAAATGGGCGCGGCGGGACAGAGAATCCCTCCTCCCGGTCTTTTGGTCAATTGAAATTTTTAATACTGAGATAGATTATTTCTTTGTCAGATCTTAGTTGAAAGGTTATGGGCGCGATCTACCTGAATGGGAATAGAACATAGAACAGTAAAGCACAGAACAGGCCCTTCGGCCCTCGATGTTGTGCCAAGCATTGTCCGAAACCAAGATCAAGCTATCCCACTGCCTGTCATTCTGGTGTGCTCCATGTGCCTATCCAATAACCGCTTGAAAGTTCCTAAAGTGTCCGACTCCATTATCACAGCAGGCAGTCCGTTCCACACCCTTACCATTCTCTGAGTAAAGAACCTACCTCGGATATCCCTCCTATATCTCCCACCCTGAATCTTATAGTTATGTCCCCTTGTAACAGCTACATTCACGCGAAGAAATAGTCTCTGAACGTCCACTCTATCTATCCCCCTCATCATCTTATAAACCTCTATTAAGTCACCTCTTATCCTCCTCTGCTCCAAAGAGAAAAGCCCTAGCTCCCTCAACCTTTCCTCATAAGACCTATCCTGCAAACGAGGCAGCATCCTGGTAAATCTCCTTTGCACCCTTTCCAATGCTTCCACATCCTTCCTGTAATGAGGTGACCAGAACTGCGCACAATACTCCAAATGTGGTCTCACCAGGGTCATGTATAGTTGCAGCATAACCCCGCGGCTCTTAAACTCAAGCCCCCTGTTAATAAACGCTAACACACTATAAGCCTTCTTCACGGCTCGATCCACTTGAGTGGCAACTTCAGAGATCTGTGGACATGAACCCCAAGATCTCTCTGTTCCTCCACATTCCTCGTAACCCTGCCGTTGACCCTGCAATCCGCATTCAAATTGTTTCTACCAAAATGAATCACCTCGCACTTATCAGCATTAAACGTCATCTGCCATTTTTTGGCCCAACTCTGCATCCTATCAATGTCTTTTTGCAGCCTACAACAGCCATCCACCTCATCCACTACTCCACCAATCTTGGTGTCATCAGCAAATTTACTGACCCACCCTTCAGCCCCATCCTCCAAGTCATTGTTAAAAATCACAAATAGCAGAGGACCAGCACTGATCCCTGTGGTACACCGTTGGTAACTGGTCTCCAGTCTGAACATTTTCCATCCACCACCCTCTGTCTTCTATGTGATAGCCAGTTACTTATCTAATTGGCCAAATTTCCCTCTATCCCACACCTCCTTACTTTCTTCATGAGCCGACCATGGGGAACCTTATCAAACGCCCTACTAAAATCCATCTATACGACATCAACTGCTCTACCTTCATCTACACACTTAGTTACCTCCTCAAAGAATTCAATCAAATTTATGAGGCAAGACTTACCCTTCACAATTCCGTGTTGACTATCCCAGATTAAGCTGCATCTTTCTAAATGATCATAAATCCTATCCTTCAGGACATTTTCCATTAACTTACCGACCACCGAAGTAAGACTAACTGGCCTATAATTACCAGGGTCATTCCTATTCCCTTTCTTGAACAGAGGAACATCATTCCCCACTCTCCAGTCCTCTGGCACTATTCCCGTGGACAGTGAGGACCCAAAGATCAAAGCCAAATGCTCTGCAATCTCATCCCTTGCCTCCCAAAGAATCCTTGGATATATCCCATCTGGCCCAGGGGACTTGTCGACCCTCAGGTTTTTCAAAATTGCTAATACATCCTTCCTCAGAACATCTACCTCCTCCAGCCTACCCACCTGTATCATACTCTCATCCTCAAAAACATGGCCCCTCTCCTCGGTGAACACTGAAGAAAAGTATTCATTCAATGCCTCTCCTATTTCTTCTGACTCCATGCACAAGTTCCCACTACTGTCCTTGACCGGCCCTACCCTCACCCTGGTCATTCATTTTTCTCATATTAGAGTAAAAAGCCATGGGGTTTTCCTTGATCCGACCCGCCAAGGACTTCTCATGCCTCCTTCTAGCTCTTCTAAGCCCTTTTTTAAGCTCATTCCTTGCTACCTTGTAACCCTCAAGCGACCCAACTGAACCTGTTTTCTCATCCTTACATACTCTTCCTTTTTCCTCTTGACAAGCCATTCAACCTCTTTTGTGAACCATGGTTCCCTCACATGGCCATTCTCCCTGCCTGACAGGGACATACCTATCAAGGACACCCAGTTTTTGTTCCTTGAACAAGGCCCACTTTTCATTTGTGCCTTTCCCTGACAGTTTCTGTTACCATCTTATGCCCCCTAATTCTTGCCTAATCGCATCATAATTGCCCCTCCCCAATTATAAATCTTGCACTGCCGTATGGCCCTATCCCTCTCCATTGCAATAGTGAAAGACACCGAATTGTGGTCACTATCACCAAAGTGCTCTCCCACAAACAAATCTACAAACATTTGGGCCGGTTCATTACCCAGTACCAAATCCAATGTGGCCCCCCCCTCTTGTCCGCCTATCCATATCTTGTGTCAGGAAACCCTCCTGCACACATTGTACAAAAACTGCCCCATCCGAACTGTTCGACCTATAGAGGTTCCAATCAATATTTGGATAGCTAAAGTCACCCATGACAACTACCCTGAGACCTCCACACCTATCCATAATCTGCTTAGCAATTTCTTCCTCCACATCTCTATTACTATTTGGGGGCCTATAGAAAACTCCTAACAATGTGACTTCTCCTTTCCTATTTCTAACTTCGGCCCATATTAACTCAGTCGGCAGATCTACTTCAAATGCCTTTCTGCAGCTGTTAAACGATCCTTGATTAACAATGCTACTCCTCCACCTCTTTTACCACCTTCCCCACTCTTACTGAAACATCTATACCCCGGAACTTCCAACAACTATTCCTGTCCCTGTTCTAAACATGTCTCCGTAATGGCCACAACATCGTAGTCCCAAATACCAATCCACGCTCCAAGTTCACCTACCTTATTCCGGATGCTCCTTGCATTGTAATAGACACACTTCAACCCACCTTTCTGTCTGCCAGTACACTCCTGCGACCTTGATACCCCCCTCAGTACCTCACTATTCTCAACATTGGCTTCTGGACTACAGCTCTTTTTCCCAGCCCCCTGACAAATTATTTTAAACCCCCCCCCCGAAGAGCCATAGCAAATTTCCCTCCCAGGATATTGGTGCCCCTCTGGTTCAGGTGCAAACCATCCTGTCTGTACAGGTCCCACCTTCCCCAGAATGTGCTCCAATTATCCACGTACCTGAAACCCTCCCTCCTACACCATCACTGCAGCCACATGTTTATCTGCACCCCCCCCCCCCCCCCCCACACCCCCCTCCCCCCTCCTCACACATATCTCTGCACCTGCACAGGGCAGCCTGCGACCCGATCCCCATCACGGGAAAATGCCAGTTTACACTGTCAGCCAGGCACCCTGGCAGTGCCCTGCTAGCTGGTGGTGCCACCTGGTCACCTTGGCAGTACCAGGCTGGCATCAGGTGGCACTTCCAGGATGCCAGGACAGCAGTGCCAAGGTGGCACCAGCAGTTTTAGGCTGCAACCCTGCCCAGAGGACAAGCACCTGGGGGGTCTCCAATCTCCTGGGAGACCCCTACAAGTACCATTCCATCTAGTCCTCGACTGTGGACACGAGCTCCAAGGTGAAGGGGTTAGAGTCCTATTGCCTTGGTTCGATCATGGAAGTGCATATTAGACTGAGACTAGCTATCTCACTCTAATATGCAGATTTGATAAAAATGATCTGCCCACAATGGACAGGATTCACATTGCGACATCTTGTGATGTTGTGTTAGATCTCGCGAGGCATGGCAGGTCCGGTAGATTCCAGAAGAGGGATCTCCTAGCATCTACTGGCTGTGTCGCACTGTTCCATGCTGCCTTTCTGGTATAACACGGATGGTAAATCGTGCCCTGTGTTGCCCCGAGGTGAATAAATGGAGTTTAGGTTCCGATCTACCATAATCCTGTTCCAATGTTGCTAATGACCTCTGTCCATTCTGATTCCCTGGGTAGAATAGTATAGTCTCCTGCAGGTGGGTTTGCAGGATTATGCTGCCCCTACCTGCCTGCCTCTGGTTTAATGGACAGTGGGTGAGACCTCAGGTGGCCTGTCACCCTTACACCAATTGATGCCTGGACACTTAAGGGCAACTTCCTGCCCAGCTGCAATTATTCAAGCAGTGCGAGGAGGTCAGTAACCAACAGGAAGCCTGCGCATAAGCCAGTTTGCCCCTTTGGCAGAAAAGGAAGCGAGCTCTCCTTTACAGACTCCCTTTTCCATTTGGTAGCTTGCTCAAGGCCTGTCCGTTTCCCCAGCCAGGGGTCTCCTCCTCCACCCATGGCCTGTGCACTCCCGACCACCACCCTCATTGCCCCATCTTCTTCAGGACTGGTCCCAGCATTGCCACTGCTCCTGGCGCACAGCTAGAACAAGAGATCTGCCACCCAATCAGATGGGTGACAAGCTGTTGGAGGTGGGAAAGTCTTCCCAGATTGGGGCGGTAGATCTGTCTCCATTTCTTTAACACTACTCAGAGCGGGACAGCCTATTGTAGCGAGGGTGAGTTCTGGGGTGGCTTTTTTGACAGCAAGGCAGGAAACCCTGCCACCCTTAAAACCCGACCCCATTTCTCCTCTCTCTGTTCTCGCTCATTAATGTACTAAACTCTACTGGAATGTATCAACATTTCCTGCTTCAATCACCCCATATGGCAGCCAGTCCATATTTTTTCCTGTTTGTTTGGAAAGGATATTTTCCTAGATTCTTTATTTGTTAGTTTGTGGCTGCTGATTTTATGCCCCATTGTTCACAATTCATCCCTCGGTGAAAATATGTCTTTTGAGTTCGCCCTATTGACCCTCCTCATAATTTTAAAGACCGATCTGACAGGTCTTCTCTTAGGCTTCTCTTTTCTAGAAGGAAGAATCGTGACTGTTCAATTGTTCATGATTGTTGCATCCTCTCAATCCTGGTAACATTCTTATAAAGCTTTTCCTCATGTCTTCGATATACATTGTGTTGTATACAGACCAGAACTACACGCAGTACTCCAAGTGTGGTCTAACCAAGCTTCATCACAAATATAACATTACCTCGCTGCTTTTGTCTTCAGTTCCTTTAGAAATGAGGAGTCTGAAGGCACACATCCATGATCAAATTGAACCATGGCCATCATGAATAAAACGGTTCAGACAGCAATTACTTTAAATATTTTTTCACAAAGTGTATCACTTTTTATTTCCCTCATCATTGCAGGACTGAAATACAATGAAGGTGTATACTTATTCAATCTTAATGCAATATACAATCACATAATTACTCATTTTTTTGAAACGTAAAAGATCTTGGGGAGGATTTGATAGGGTGGGTAATACTAGGGACATGGTATAAAAGTAAGAAGACTCCTTTTTAAGACAGAGATGAAGAGAAATCCAAACATTTGTTGGTGTGTGGAATTGACTTCCCCAAAAGTAGTGGAGGCTGGGTCATTGAATTTATTCAAGGCAGAGTTAAATGGATTCTTTGATAGACAAGGGGGCAAGGGTTATGGGTGGCAGACAGGAACGTGGAGTTGAGTCCACAGCCAGATCAGCCATGATCTTACTGCACAGTGAAGCAGGCCTGAGGGGCCAAATGGTCAACTCCTGCTCCTCTAATAGAAAGAACAGTGAGGATTTACTTCTGTTTCATAAATTTCCTGTGATGTCTCAAAGGCATACTTCCCAACAAGAAACAAACTTGAGGCAGTTTTTTCTCAGGCAACTGGGTTCAAAAATTTAATTATTTGAGGATTAGAAGATTTTAATTCCAAGAAACAGATGAAAACTCATGTAAGGATATAGTACTTGTCACCTGGATCCCATTCAGAATTCAAAAGGACACCTCCATCCTCGTGTTCAGATAAGAGTGCCATGAAATTAGCCTGGTATATAAGAGCACCATTGAACCTCAAGGAATCTTCATGGCTTCTGAGTTGGCTTCAAATTCCTGGTTCTCAAAGGGAATCTTGCTGCACCACTAAGTCCTCTATCAGGGTCAACAGAATCTTCTGACCTCGGTCCAAATGCAAGTCTTGGAGATTAAATGACACGACGCCATGCAGTCCAAATCATGATTGATTACAAAAAAAAAGGAAATAATTTTGCCCTGTCAGAAAAGCCACGTAATACATGACTGTGATTCTTTTATAGATCCATAACTGGTTTCTACAGTACTGTCAACAGTGTGAGAGCAGTTTATTCTTAAGGCTCCCAATTTATTGTAAATCTAATCTTTTGCCGGCAGCCTGCCCAAAACTGCAGCATGGTGATAAAAGCAATGGCATCTTTTCTTTGGTTCCAACAAATGCTGCTAAGAGCTTTCTTTGTTTGGATATATATTTGTTCCTCCTACCTGCTTGAGGCAAACAAATGAAAGTAACGTAAACCACCTTAAAAGCAGACTAATGGATCCTGGCAAGGACAAACGGTTTATTCACCAGTAGAATTTAATCCTTTCCGCATCTTTATATTCAGATTAAAGCCAAAAGAGGATTTACAGAAGCCAGTACTGTCTTGCAAAGAGAGCGAAAAAAAAGGGGGGGAAAAACGTACGGCTCCACTTAACATGTAATTTTCTTGTCTTGAATAAACATTAGGAATAAAGAGAGTGCTGGTTTAATCTTTCAAACAATTTACAGCTTAGCAAATTTACCTTCTTTGTCTGCCGACAGTACTTTGAAAAAAATGTGAGCTATTCCAAAAACCCTTAAAAAGATTCTCGCTATCCGAAGAACAAATGAGACTATACACAGTTACAGGTACAGTATAGTCATATAAACACACTCTTTACATGCACATACATTCACTATTTGACGTATACAAACAGGTACATTGAAATCACATACATACTCATCATCAGGCAGGCACATACACACACACAGACAACTCAAACTGTAAAATATTGGTACTATGAAGAGAATTTTATTTTTAGTACAGCTTATTGCTCTTAAAACTTCACAGCTCAAAATGTTGAGAGGAGGTTTATTAAGGGATCTGTTGAAGTGTATATTAGACCTGTCCCTGGTGGGGGTCTGTGTTAAATTCCATCATCAGAGCCTATTACTGATCCATCAAACACCCCTGTAATTCTGTCTAATGGCCTCATTTCCCTAAGTGTCACTCGTGTCACTCAGCGAGGTTGTGCTGATTTTGTGCAGGAACGAGCCAGGGCTTGGCACTGTTTGCAGAGGAGAGAACCAGAGAGAGAGAGAAATCAATAGCACCTCTACATGACAAAGGCATACAGGCCTGTAGCTGGGGACTGGAAAAAAAAACTATCCAATACTCCATTAGCTATCTGCACTATTAGTCACTTCAGTCAATCTGAAATCTTTGAGTGAAGGCTGAGGAGAGACCAGAGAAATAAAGTGAAAGAAAGACTACACCAGAAAATGTGTTGGTAGACTGAAGGGTTTATTATAAAACATATTGCCATTAAAGTGGTCATAAAAATCGTATAGAAAAATGGATTATTGCATTAAAAGTTCCAACAGTTCCTTTAGCTGTAGCTGATAGAAGGTACTTTGGGGGGGAGGAGGTGATAATTTCCCACCCCACTCTCTCTCTCTCTCTCTCTCTTTCTTTCTCTCTCTGCCTTCATACCATAAATACAGCAGGACCCCTCCAGGCTATTGGCACCCAGGCTCTCATTTCTGTAGTGGATAATTGACTCTGTTCAGCAGATAATTCATAGCTTGCATATGCCGGCTAATACATCAGAGCTCAGAGACTCAGGAGAGCCGGGAGCAGAGACAGAGAGGGCGAGAAAAAATTCAGATGATAAATGGCTGCATTACTGGTTTATGAATGAATTATGTCCAGCAAATACCTTGAGCAGGAGAGTCTGTCAGCTGTTATCTGTACTAATCTGGGACAAAATATGACTATTTTCACATTAAAAAGAAAAACCTGCACAGGAATTAAATCGAACAATCGGGCCATTAAAAATGTATGTTGGAGCAGCCTTTTTTTTTGTAAAGGTTTTCCCATTTATCAAGGCAACTTCAGTTTTCGTGTAGTTTTTGTCAGTTAAAACAGATCAGGATTACTGGGAAATGGCACAGAAGAGAGATTCCTTCTCGCTGAAATATTAGCGTGTACTCCTAGGCTGCTCTTTTTATTTTCATTTTATGTTTGTCAAAGTGATGGGTGGAGAAGGGGGATTTTTTCCATCATGCACAGAGTGACAGCCTAAATTTGATTCCCCAACTTAGTCAGTTGAGATTTGTGGCATGTGCACCTTAAGCTTAACCTTAGTAAAACACTCGTGGAAGGAACATTTTTTAAGCTTGTGGCTTCTCTTCAAAAGATTGCTAAACCAGCTAACTTAATTAATTTAATGTTCTTCACTTAAATACATGGACAATATATCAACTCTGTTCTTATCTGTGATTAATAATTAACCAGAATGTATATTCTTCCTGGATCATTGTCAAATACTTGCATGTTTTTTGAATGTACACGCATATTAAATGTATATGAGGTAAATGTATTCCCGTTCAGCACTCACCTCTTCAATCTATATCTATTAAATGAAATGTATAGTTGTGAAATGTATCGCTGTTAGCATAACTTCTGTTAAATTCATGTTCATGTTGAGGGTATAATCTTGACTATATATAGAGCTGTTGTTAGCTCCTGGGCAGCTAATAGAAAATACATGAAAAGAGTCAAAATTCTGATCAAAAAGATATTCCGACATTTCATATTCTGAATATAGATAGAACTGGCCAGTTTATTTTCCTTGAGATTTGGATTGGTAAACTAAAGCAGTACCATAACTCCCTTCCCTCTTCCAAATCCTCTCAATAATCCAGCATTATTCTACTAGGTAAGGATAATCTCAGGTTATTCTTTTCAAAGATTGAGGGCGCGATTCTCCGCTCCCCACACGGCGTGGGAGAATCGCGGGAGGGCCCCCCGACACAATTCACGCCCCCCTCGCGCCCCCCGCGATTCCGCCCCCCCCCGGCTCGGAAGAATCGGCGCTCGCCATTTTGCACGGCGAACGGCGATTCTCCGACCTAAATGGGCCGAGCGGCCCGCCGTTCGCAACCGTTTCACGACGGCGGCAAACACACCTGGTCGCTGCCGTCATGAAACGGGATTGAGAAGCCCGTTTGTGGCTTGTAGGTTGCCTAGAAAGGAAAGAGCACCACGACTGTGCTCGGGAGGGAACAGGCCCGCGATCGGTGCCCACCGACCGTCGGGCCGGCGTCCAAATCGGATACACTATTTCCCCTCCGCCACCCCGCACGATCAAGCCACCACGTCTTGCGGGGTGGCTGAGACGGCCACCGCCCATGCACGGGTTTGTGCTGTCAGCGTCATGACGTCAGCCGCGCATGCGTGGGTTGGAGCCGGCCAACCTGCGCATGCGCGGCTGACGTCATTAGGCGCGCCGGCCGCGTCATTCTCGGCGCGACGCCCCCACGGCCGAGATTTACGGAGCGCCGCTCCTAGCCCCACCGGGAGGGGAGACTAGGGGATGAGGAGCGGCCTCCGAGGCCGTCGTGAAACTCGGCCGAGTTCACGACGGATCTCCCGATTTTTCCCGGGAGCGGAGAAATCCGCCCAAAGTATGTTACTTGATCCATTTAATCTATTCCCCTAACTTTACCTCCAATGTTAAATGTTAAGAACCCTAAGCTCTTTTGTCTCAATGACTGAGACCATCTACTCAGCTGAATTGCCACATTTCTCTCTATTTTCCATCAACTTGACTTCCTCATACTTGCCCAATATCCGTGTTCTGAGTCCATGTCACTCCACCGCTCTCCCTCAGGCCTTCATCAGACTCTACTCCTCCAGGAGATCCATTGTCCTCAGCCTCAACCTCTCCCAATTAAATCATCATTACATAGTTACCTCTCTATCTACCAGTGACCATAATATGATCAAATTCAATGTTAGATTTGTAAAGAGGAAGTTAATACTAGATTCTGGCAAGATTAACGGAATGCGATAAAGATTGATGACAGTAAGCCAATTAAACCAGTTATCTAGGAAAACTACAGATAAGCAATGAGAGATTTTCATAAAGAATTGAGCTTAATACTAAACCACTATATACCAACAAGGGAAAAGAACACTTAAAAATCAAATAAAACAGCCATGATTGATTGATAAAGGGTTATATTAAACTAAAGGAAAGAATGCATGAAAATGTCAAGAAGAGCATTAATTCAGGGGACTGGAAGAAATATAAAGAATAAAACGGAAAAGAGAATACAAAAATAAAGATATCAAGATTAACATAAAAGGGTTTTATAGAACATAGAACATAGAACGATACAGCGCAGTACAGGCCCTTCGGCCCACGATGTTGCACCGACATGGGAAGTCTAAAACTAAAGGCCATCTAACCTACACTATGCCATTATCATCCATATGCTTATCCAATAAACTTTTAAATGCCCTCAATGTTGGCGAGTTCACTACTGTTGCAGGTAGGGCATTCCACGGCCTCACCACTCTTTGCGTAAAAAACCTACCTCTGACGTCTGTCCTATATCTATTACCCCTCAATTTAAGGCTATGTCCCCTCGTGCTAGCCACCTCCATCCGCGGGAGAAGGCTCTCACTGTCCACCCTATCTAACCCTCTGATCATTTTGTATGCCTCTATTAAGTCACCTCTTAACCTTCTTCTCTCTAACGAGAACAACCTCAAGTCCATCAGCCTTTCCTCTTAAGATTTTCCCTCCATACCAGGCAACATCCTGGTAAATCTCCTCTGCACCCGTTCCAAAGCTTCCACGTCCTTTATATCTTTGTTCACAGTAAAAGGGTAGCCTACAGATGGTGAAAAGCCATTGTGTGGGTGTCCGAGGGTGTTGGGGAGGGGGAGTATATGTTTAACTGTGTAAGTGGCCTGAAAACAGGGAGGGTTGTCACATGAATGTTTCCAAACTCTATTCTCAAAGAGACACACTTTAAAATCTGTATTCATACAATGCTTTCCATCAGCTGCTTTTATTAAGAATCCAGCTCCTTGTTTTCCTATTACTGTTTCAGGCTTCATTCAGCTTAAATGTTTTGACACAAACCTCCAAGATTCAGCCACTAATTTCCACAATTCTTTCAAACAGTGTCTCACAAACTAGTAAATTCTCTCAAACCTTAGAATGATTTCAGATATCTTTCTGGCCTCTTGTGATCGAATTCCTTTTCAGTTCTCAGTGACTTTACCTAACAGTATCCAGTTCTAGTCCCTGTTTTCTCTGTTCCTTCTACTTCAGACTTCTTGGAAACTTCTCTTTATTTCTTTAGTTTCCTTAACTCGCCGTCCTTTAGATTTCTGCACTTGTTTCCTTAGCCATTACTCCATGGCATGACTTTTCTTCTAAAAGAGCTGAGGGAGATGTTCCCTGATGTTGCAGCTCCAATCAGAGTCTCTACAACCTGAGAAGGCCAACAGCCCCAAGGCTAGTGCTGGACACTGCCACTGTTCGAGAGGGAATGCAAGGGCACCTCCATCTCGATATGCCCTCTGAAGAGGTTAGAAATCAAGTATGTAATTGGTGGTCAAATAAAATAGGAGCACTTCCCCCGTCCCTGTGAAAATTCCACTTTCTTGGGGCACTTTCTGAGTGTTAATGTGTGGACTAGCTTCTCTATATACTGTGGTTTGACCTTTTGTTCTTGCAAGAGATTCATCTAGAGTATACCAATTCAGAATTCCAGTATTGGTAATGTGAATGTGCAGTAGGGAAGAATGGGTTCTGATTGGTGCATTTTCTCCCAGACTCAGGAAGTATAGGATTATGGGCAAAGGGGAGCGGGCACTGAACTTTGTCAGTAAATATTGACACATACTGTGTTAACTGAACTCTTCGTTGCTGATGGCAGTGTGAAATGTTGATTGTTGGCATGCATGGGAACTTCAGTTCATTGAGAGCTTTAAGAAATACAAGACCTGGATGTTCTAAAAGCATCTAATATCAATATGTTGAGCAGCTCGAATAAGATGTGTGAAGTATTTGCCAAAGTATCCTCAAGTCCGATGCTTGAGGCTTGAAGTCCATCAAATGCTGATTGTTGTTTTATGTGCTATAGCAACATCAGTAAGTAGACATGCCAACCTCAAAAACTGGCAACAGCAAACCAGCAACTTTAAGAAGTCTGACAGGATGCCAAAAAGTTGACATCTCAAACATTCTCTTATTTATATGCCTATGCAATGTGAAAGCAAATAGTTACAAGATCTTTGTAACTTAAACCATTGATATACGATAGATATCTTTGATTGCATTGGAAGAAGGAATTACGCATGAAAAGCTAAAGGATGAAATCCAAACACTGAAGGGCAAAACTGTTGGTGCATTTTATTCCATCCTGGAAAATTTTGATATGTTTTTACATGAACAAAATGATGAATTCACGTTAATTTTAAGTTTGTTTTTGAATACTTCACAATTGACAAATATTTAGTTTAATAACTTCGGAAAAACAAAGTGACTATAACCTCCACAAACCTCAATTATCACATTTCCCCCAGCTCCGAAAGAATGGACCCCATGCAACTTCTCAGACTTCAGAGAGACGTTCATTTCTTCATTAAAATAGCATTCTTCCCCTGTCGTCCTCAATTCAACCAGACAATTTCTTCCCCTTCACCAAGCTCAAATTGGCACTACCATCTTGCTCACCTATTCTATAGTGTACAGGTGTAAAAATGCAATAAAAATGTTTTAAAATAAAATAACAAAGAGGAAATGGGGTCAGGGGAGGGGGGAGTTAGGGTCTTGTGGGTTATTTCCAATGTTTGGCTTTTGTGAATTGTATCTGGTCTGTACAGACTTGTTTATTTTGTATTGTGTAATTAAAACATTTTCCAAAATAAAAGTTTGTACTATTCTTGCACTCCTTTTGAACACTTTTCTAGTCTGTGCCGTTCTTCTTCCACCTTGCAAGGCACTGCACAAAATGATACTCCTGTGCCCACTCCAATCTACACAATCCCCACAATCCAAGCTGGAAGTTTTCAATCTCCCCTCCTTTAATAGTTTATTATTGACAGTCTCCTTCCTGACTCCCTGTTGCACAAGTTGACACTCTCCTACTCCCAATTCCAGCTTCGGAACCCTCCTGTCTCACTTTCATTGCCCCTTTCTATCTTTATTACTTCTTGCCATTCATTTAACCCTCCCTTTATTGTGCTCTTGCCTCTTTCTTTCCTTCATTGCTATCCATTTCCCTTACTTTGTCAATTCTTCACCACATTACTGCCCATTATCCCTCCTTTTTCCCATCAATTGTTCTTTGGTGAGCATTTTGTTTTTACGAGAATTGTCACCCACACTTTACAGCACCTGTGACCCCTCCTTTTTCTTGCAGGATGGGGTAAGATTGTGCTCAAGGAAGAGAGGTGCGATTTGCAAATAATGTCTGGCAGCAGTCATTTGCTCTCAGAGTGAAATTGTGACAATTGGAATGTATGAATAAATGAGATGATCTGCCCAGTGTACAAATATCATACCTTGGGACATTAATAACAACTTTACAGTTGTGATTTTTTTTTGTCCTTCAGCACTGTGCATGATGGCATGTTTTCCCATGGAGTTAAGTGAGACAGTTGACAATAGTTCTATATGAACACCAAGCCAGACGCAAGTCTTAGTCAACCATATCTCATGTTCCCTGGATGTAAAGGTATTTTCGAATGCCTCATGGATCACAATACTCTTAATATCCTGGACAACATTTATCCCTTAATCAAAAAACTGATTAGCCTGGTCATCCCATTTCTTTCCCTGCAATATTTTCTCTGTTCCAAATTGGCTGCTGTATTTGTCTACATAACAAAAGTGACTATAGATCAAAGTAGTTAATTGGTTGCAATTTGGGATATCCTGGGCACATGTAAGGCCCTATATAAATATATATTTTTCTTTGCTTCTTTCAATAAATCTGCAACTAATTAAAAATATTCTGCTCATACCTGTTCTGTAAATAATATGGGACATCAAAGTGTGTTCATGTCAATTAATTGCTGGTTAAGTTGAAGGACCCCAGTGCATAAGCCACAGGACAAACAGTATTGCAGCCAATAAAATTTTAAAGTTGGTGAATAAATAACTAAAGAAAAATGATTTCAATGAATTGCTACTGCTGTTCTTAAGCTGCCACTTGTTAACCTCTTTCCTCAGTTGGCAGACGTTATCTTCTCATCCAATTGTTGCACCAGTGTTCGATGGTCACTGGAGAACTGCATGCTGATACTTTTATCAATAATATTGGGAAGAGGTGGCGTTGTGGTATTGTCACTGGACTAGTAAACCAGAAATACAGGGCGGAATTCTTCGCTCCCGGGAAAAATCGGCCGAGTTTCACGACGGCCTTGGAGGCCGCTCCTCGCCCCCTATTCTCCCCTCCCGGCGGGGCTAGGAGCGGCGCTCCGTAACTCTCGGCCGCGGGGGCGTCGCGCCGAGAATGACGCAGCCGGTGCGCATAATGACGTCAGCCGCGCATGCGCAGGTTGGTCGGCTCCAACCCACGCATGCGTGGCTGTCGTCATGACGCTGACGGCACGAACCCACACATGTGCGGTGCCCGTCTTTCCCCTCAGCCGCCCCGCAAGACGTGGCAGCTTGATCTTGCGGGGTGGCAGAGAGGAAATAGTGCGTCCGATTTGGACGCCAGCCCGACAATTGGTGGGCACCGATCGCGGGCCTGTCCCTTCCCGAGCACAGTTTCTCAGCACGTGCAGCACCACAAATGATCTTGCTATCTAACTGGGCTCTGCTGTTTTTTTTCCCTTGATTGGGAACACAATCGCCAGGGCCACAACTATCTCATTTCAGGAAGTTGACTTGCGGATCAGGCCGCCATTTTGAAATGCCGCCCCAATTCTTCAATCCCACCTCTGTTCCTCCACTGGGGCCCCTGGGCCCCAACCCACCCACCCCCACCCCCCACTGTCCCAACATACATCTTAGGGGTCCCCCTCACACCACCTCTTAAGAGCACAGCACTCCCGGGCCTGATCCCTGGCATGGCCAACCTGGCACCGGGACACCATATTACTGCCAGCCTGGCATCCTGGCAGTATCCCGTCAGTCTGGCGTGACACCTGGGCACCCTGGCAGTGCCACAGTGGCACTGCTAGCATGCCTGAGTGGCAGTGCGAAGTTGCCAGGCTGACAGTGCCAAGGTGCCTGGCTGGCAGCGGGAGTGCCAGGGTACCACCCTTCCCAGAGCTGGACGACCCGTGGACCTCCAATGACCTGGGACAAATCCCCCAGGTGCCATTACGCCTGGGCCACATTTGTGTGTACCGGTGCTAAACTGCCCCATGGTGAGATTCCCTAGGCGAGGCCATTAGTTTCTGGGCGCTGGGTGAATCCAGCATACACATATTTAAGTGCGCCTAATTGCTCACCCGGGATGTCTCGCGAGATTTCACGAGGCGTTCCGAGCATCGCAAATCTTGCGAGAGGCCTCTGGCAAGATTTACCGCATCACTGAGTCGGGTACAACAAGGCCATTAGGCCGCGACCCTTATTTCTAATGTTTTCCAAAGCAAGCATGAATCCCTTAAAACAACCTTTTTTCCCAACAATGTCTACATCACCAGTGTTGCAACATTTCACCTGCAAACTTCATATTTCAAGGGCAATCTGGGACGGGCAATAAATGCTAACCTTGCCAGTAATCCATTTCATGTACAAATAAAAATGGAGCAAAGCTAAAACAAAGTAAGCACTTGAAACATCAACAAAGGCAAAATGGATTTAAAAATAGATCATTTCTACTGTTGGAAACAAATTAAGGTTGAAATAAAAAAGTACAAGACAAATAGAGATGACAGAGTGATCAGGTTTAGGATGTTTTATGTCTTCTATTTCATTTACAACCTTTAACACTTTATATAATGTTAATGTATACTTGCTACTATAATGCAAACATTATTTCACAGTGTGTGATCTGAAAACTTACTACACTTGTTAGCCCAGGGAGACAGCAGTTCCTAAGAGCTGTCAACTCGTAAGGGTTAAACCAATTTCAAAATAGCAGAGCTGACAAAAATATGCCAAGCTGTCATTTTCTGCAGTTTCATCTGTATGCAGTATGTCTACACTAACTCCCTCTTAATATATAGTTGGACATATTGTTCACTGTTCAATTAATATTTGTTGGTGTATTAAGGTGATATTTGATTTAGTTGATGCTAGAATTATTATGTGAAATATATTGCAGTTGGTATGAGAGCTGATACATGGAGAAATTGCCTGGCTTTGCAGTATAAGTTGGGATATGAAAGGTTCCAATTTATTTTGTTGAGAGTTGATGCTATTATGAACTTAAGAGTAATATTGATCACACTAGTGCACAAACTAACCCGGTTGGAGTCCGAGAGTGTGATTTTAAAACCAAGGTGTTGGTGGAGCAGGAGCCAAGGTGGATCAGTGACCACAGAAGCGACGGATGAATAGGACTTGGGGTGAATTAAGATATAGACAGCAGGATTTTGGACAAGCTCCCATTTATGTAGAATGGAAGAAGGGAGGCTGGACAGGGAAACATTGGGATCATTGTTAGATCCTTGAAAACTTCACTGGAATGATATGGAGAAGTGAAAAGAGTTATTGCACGAGTCTCGCTATGACTGGATAGGTAAGAGTGGAAACAGGCAAAGGCAATCCCACTGAGGTGAACAATGAAGAGGTGGAGATCGGTTTGGTTGACTATGTCAGAGGCAGATTGAGGAAGGCCCTGTGGAATGATAGAGAGGCCCACTCCTCTAGTGATCTTTTAGTGCAAAGCTTACTTCACTTTGGCAGCTATCAATCAGGGGATTGGGCACTGAACTACTCTGTCACTTGCTGCACCTAACATAATTTCCACTCACAGGGCAGCACGGTGGCGCAGTGGTTAGCACTGCTGCCGCACGGCGCCTAGCTCCCAGGTTCGATCCTGGCCCTTGGCCACTGTTCGTGTGGAGTTTACACATTCTCCCCGTGTCTGCATGTGTCTCATCCCCACAACCCCAAAAATGTGCGGGGTGGGTGGATTTGCCATGCTAAATTACCCCTTAATTGGGAAAAAAAAATTGGATACTCTAAATTATAAAAAAATAATAATAATTTCCACTCACCTCCTCCTGCTAGCTTTGCCCATGTACATCTGTATTAATTTGTCACTGCCCATCGACTGAGTTACCTCTCTGTTGAGTTGTATCTTCAACAAAGAGGGCATCAAATGGCGTCCATTTTATGTCTACTGCAAAAACGAAGAAACGGTGCTCATAAAGAACAGTCCTTGCCAGCTTTGCTCAGTACTAGCACTCCCACCTCTCAGTCAGCTTGTGTCTTCAAGCTCTATTAAAGCACATAATCTGGGCTGACTCTTCAGAATTCTACTGCAGGTACACTGCACTGCCAGAGATGCCTGGCACAATTTTCCGTTCGCCGTAAGCACAAATCTCATGATGGCGGCTAAATTTCACGAGAGGGCCATAACAGGATTTGCGTTGGGGAGATCTTGATTTGAGATCTTTTCTGTCCCCGCCAGTGATATGATCAGGTTCTCATCCTCTGTGGGCATGAATTTGATTTCCGTAAATTTATATGGATTTAAATCTCATTACTAGGCTTTACGCTGCAGTTTTCGAAAATGAGAACAAGTCGTGGTGACAACGCCGGGGGTGTAGAGGTGCCTTCAGACTTCAGGGTTGAGGGTCGAGGCTGCGCATTGCCACCTGGCACCCTGGCAGTGTCGGGAACCGAGGTGGGCTATAAGGTGGGCGCTGCCAGGAGGCAGTACCAGGAAGTTACGCTTCTCCATTGAGGGAAGGGGGTTCCCGTTATGTGAGTTGGGGGGGAGAGGGGTGCCCACTGGTGAACATGTAGGGGTGAGAGAGGGGGGGAAGAGTGTCCCCCAATACTACTGTGATGTGGGCGGTGAATCACCCAAAGCTTGAGGGGGTGGCCATGGGGTGGTGGAGTGGGACAGAATTCATTTTTTTTGAAAAATCGGAGAGCCCTTTAATGATGGTGCCCAATAACTGTCTAGTCGGCTTGGCAACTTTAACAGACCGTGTCCCACCAGGGTGACGGGGCAAACCACGCCCCCTGATTTTATTCTGACAGAGTGGCAAAAGACCTGGACAGAAAGCCTGGCTGTGTGGGCAATAAAGTTGTGTTTTATATTCTCTTTCATGGGGGGGGGGGGGGGGGGGGGGGGGGGGGGACTGCCCTGCTAGCATTAAAATTGAGCTAATGAGTGAGATGGTGGTAGGAACTGCAACTGTCGAACCAATCACACATAGTTCGATGAACTTCGCATCTGTGAATAGTTGAGGGTTGGGGTTTTGGGAGGAGGAAGTTTTGGTTCTTTTCTGGGTACCGATATGCATATTTGGGTCGGATGTTAATTGGAAGGGGGGTAGGGAGAGGAGGGAGTGGTTAGTCTGCTGATGATGATTACGAGATTCTCATTGTCTCACCCTGTAGGTCGGTTTGGCGGCCATCTTGGATGGGCCTTGGGCCCATTTTCTTTGAGGAGTTGCTTGGCAGCCTCTAGTAGTGGAAATGGCTGACTCAGGGATGAGGGAGGGCAATCTGGAACGTAAAGGGGTTGGGAAACCTAGTAAACAGGTCAAGAGCATTTGCTCACCTAAAGAATCTAAATGCTGATGTGGTATTTTTGCAGGAGAACAACTTGAGGTTAAGGGATCAGACCAGACTACGGAAGGGGTGAGTGAGCCAAGTGTTCCATTCGAGCTTTGATTGAGCAGCGATCTTAGTTAATAAACAGACTTTTCTTTCGCCTACTAGAACTGTAGTGGGTCACAATGGCAGATTTGTGATGGTCAGTGGGCAGGCACATCCGTTGTACTGGTAAATGTCTACGTTCCAGATTGGAACAATGTGACATTCATTAGAAAATGTTGATTTCCATTCCTGACTTGGGCACACATCAACTGATCTCTGGAGGGGATTTGAACTGAACACTGGATCCTAAACTAGAATGACTCTGACCTGAATCATTTGCTCTCTTGGGGATGGCAAAGGTCCGCTTGGCCTTTATGGAACAGGTGGGAGGGGGCAGATCCTTAGCGGTTTTTATATCCAGGGCACAAGGAGTTCTTATTATATTCCCACGTGCAGTAATTCTGTTCCAGGATTGACTTCTTCTTAATGGCTGGCTCCCTTCTACCCTGGGTGTGGAGAGCAGAATACTTGGCAATTATTATATCAGACATTCTCAATACTTCATGGATTTGGCCTTGGAAACAGTTTCGATTTGGCGTCCACCGTTGAGATTGGACATAGCACTGTTGGCAGACAGGGTGTTTTGTGAACACGTGTCCAGGACCATCGAGGAGTACACCAGGTAAAATAGGAATTACTCTTTCTCTCCCTCCACACTGTGGGAAGCCCTTAAGCCGATTGTAAGGGGAGAGGTAATCTCCTTCAAGGCACATTTAGATAGGATGGTGAGGGCCGACTGGCGACGGCACGTGGCGTTCTCCTTGAGACGGAGCGTCAATATTCGTCAGACCCTACCCCAGAGTTGGTTGTGAATAGGAAGGAGCTGCAAGCCCAGTTTGATTTGCAGTCCACTTGGACGACGGTGAGCCAGCTACGGCACTCGAGTGATGTTTGTTATGAGTATGGGGAGAAGGCCAGCTGTCTTCTAGCCCACAGGTTGAGGTGGCAGGCGGCTTCTGAGAGATTATGCAAATTAACAATCCGGGTGGCAGTTTGGTTTCCAAATCAAATGAAGCCTATATGGTCTTTGAGTCATTTTAGAGGAACCTCTATAGGTCAGGCATTTTCAAAGTGGGGGTCACGACCCGCGGGTGGGTCATGGGCAGGTGTTGGGAGGGTCGCTGAGCCATCCATCGCGGCATTCCCGATTGCGGTAATTCACGTGCAACAGCCGTAGCAGCTGGCTTTTAACAATGCCGGCTGCGAGCGGCTTTGAAAATGATGACCGCGACCAGCTAAAAACGTACGGATGCACTGCGCATATGGGCCCGCTCATCAGTGCGCATGTGGCCCGGGAGTGTTGGGACCTGAACCCGGGGTCATAGTGCGATAGCGGCATAGTGGCGGCTGACTGTGTGGCAATTATCAATGCTGAACAAAGCTATGACCTCGATCTGTTTTGCATCCCTAAACATTACCCTAATGATCTGGAGAGAGTATATATTCCACATGGTTTAGCACAAGGATTGATCATGGACAGAACCGAACATTTTGCAAGGGATATAATGAAAGCCATGGGAAATCATCACATCTCACCCTCTCTGAACTGAAGGGTGACTATAAATTTTTTTGCTGACTTTTAAACTACATGAAAACATTGAATCGAAACAGTAACCAGTCAATGCCAATGACGATGGGCTTCACCCGCTTGAAGTGTTACTGTAATGATCAGTCAACAGGGGAGCTACTCAGAGTTAACGAACTGAGGTACGAAATCCACCTTTTCCTCCTTGAGAAATTGTCCTCTCTGGCTGATTCTTGATGAAACTTGGATGCTAACTATGTCTTACCTCTCCTCCTGTGATTGAAGTGTGATCATGAGAACCAAGCACGCTCATCTCTCGCATTAAAGGTAAGAGCAAATAGCGGGTCAGTCGGCTTGGGTCGCGAGGTCGGCCAGTGTGGGTCCCGAAGGTTGGTCGGTTTTAACAATGGGTTCCCGGAAAAAAAGTTTGAAAAACACTGCTATAGGTCAGAGCCCCCGGAGAATAGGTTAATCATGTTGGCGCTTTTAGATGGGGTGTCCTTTCCAGTGGTGGAGAGAGAAAGGCAAGAGGAGCTGGGGGCCCTGTTGAGTCCAGAGGAAGTACTGAATGGCATTGGATTGATGCAGTCGGCTAAAGCCCCTGTTCCTGATGAGTTTCCCGTCGAATTTTACAAGACGTTTGCAAGCCAGTTAACACCATTCACATGGTTAATGATTCCTTGTCTTGGGGTCCTTGCCCCCTATGCTCCCCAGCCCTCTATATTCTTCATTTTGAAAAAAGACAAAATCCCACAGCGTGTGGTTCTGAAAGACCCGTTTCTCTTTTTTTCTTTTAAAAATAAATTTAGAGTACCCAATTCATTTTTTTTCCAATTAAGGGGCAATTTAGCATGGCCAATCCACCTACCCTGCATATCTTTTGGGTTGTGGTGGCAAAACTCTCGCAAACACGGGGAGAATGTGCAAACTCCATACAGACAGTGACCCAGAGCTGGGATTTAACCTGAGACCTTTGTGTCGTGAGGCTGCAGTGCTAACCACTGCGCCACCGTGCTGCCCCCCCCCCGACCCATTTCTCTTTTGAGCATCAACACCAAACTGATAGCTAAGGTGTTGATGCTACGTTTGGAGCCATGTGTCCCAGAGGTGATAGCGGATGACCAGACTGGTTTCATTAAAGGTCTGCAATTATCGGCTAAGGTACATCGGTTATTGAATGTTGCCCTTTCCCAGTCTCAGGTTTCCGAACCGGAAGTGGTTGTGTCTTTGGTCGTGGAGAAGGCATTCGACAGGGCAGAGTGGGAGTACCTCTTCAGGGCCCGGGGTGATTTGGGCTCAGGCAGAAGTTCATTTTGTGGGTTTATCTGCTTTATAGTGTCCCTACGGCCAGTATACGAGCAACACTTCAAACTCAGGATATTTTTCATTGAGTGAGGGCACTAGGGAGGGATGTCCTTTGTCACCACTCCTGTTTGCACTGGCAATTGAGCCGTTAGAATAGCGCTGGGGTCCTCAGATAAATGGGGTGGGATGGAACGGAGCGGGGGAAGGAGACAAGAGAGCAGAGGGTGTCTCTATATGCTGATGACCTGCTTCTGTACATTATGGTTTCAGTCTCCTCTATAAATGAAATAATGAAGCTACTCAGGAGTTTGGCCTCCATTTCGGGATAGAAGCTGAACCTGGAGAAGAGTGAATGTTTTCCGGTTAACCCCCCCGCCGAGGGAAACTGATCTGGGGGCATTACCTTTCGCCTTGCCAGAGGTGACTTTTGTTATCTGGGTATCTGGCCCGTGACTGGTCATTGCTCATAGATTGAACTATACTAGTTTGGTGAGCAGGGTGAGGTCTGACTTGCTGAAGTGGGATAACCTCCCTCTGTCCTTGGCAGGCAGAATACAGACTATAAAAACAAATATTCTCCCCAGGTTTTTATTTATTTTTCAGTGTCTCCCAATTTTTCTCCCCAAGTCCTTTTTTGCTAAGATTAATAAGTTTGTGGCCTCTATTATTTCGGCAGATAGGACCCCTAGAGTCTGTAGTGCATTCAGAGGGACCGGCAGTCGGGAGAGTCTGACGTTACCCAACTTACTTGTTTATTATTGGGCGGCCAACATCAAGTAGGTACTGGGATGGTTTTGGGAGCTGGGCCAATTGTGGGGGCAGATGGAGTCAGGCTCCTGTAGGGGCTCTAATCGAAGGGTTTTCGCAACGGTCCGCTTCCCTTCTCTCCGATGAGCTACTCTTCGAACCTGGTGGTGGTGTCCACTCTTAAAATATGGTGGCAATTTAGGCAGCATTACTAATTAGGATCCATGTCATTGCTGGCCCTTATCTGTGGCAACCACCTATTTACTCCGTCGAGTTTAAGTCATGGGAGGGGAAGGGCCTTGAAAGTTTTGGGGATCTATTTGTGAAGGGATGGTTGGCTAGTTTGGAGGTATTATCAACAAGGTTTCAACTTTCGGGGATGGACTTGATCCATTACCTCCAGGTACGTGATTTTGCTTGGAAGACTTCCTACATTCTCCTTGTCTCTGCAATCCTTCTTGTTGCGTAAGATTCTACCACTCGCAGGATCTGGTGGGGGAAACATTTCCAGCATCTTTGGGCAAATCTTTTCAAGATTTGATGAGATTATATGAGGTATGGGAAAAATGGGTGGAAAAACTGGGACGAATTTTAGATGGAGACGTGTGGTCTGAGGCCCTTTGCAGGGTGAACTCTGCATGCATTGGAAAGGATGCAAAGGAGATTTACCAGGATGCTGCCTGGATTGGAGGGTAGGTCTTATGAGGAAAGGTTGAGGGAGCTAGGGCTTTTCTCATTGGAGCGAAGGAGGATGAGAGGCGACTTAATAGAGGTTTATAAGATGATGAGGGGGATAGATAGAGTGGACATTCAGAGACTATTTCCTCGGGTGGATGTAGCTGTTACAAGGGGGCATAACTATAAGGTTTGGGGTGGGAGATATAGGAGGAATGTCCGAGGTAGGTTCTTTACTCAGAGAGTGGTTAGAGTGCGGAATGGACTGCCTGCTGTGATAGTGGAGTCGGACACTTTAGGAACTTTCAAGCGGTTATTGGATAGGCACAAGGGGCACACCAGAATGACAGGGAGTGGGATAGCTTGATCTTGGTTTTGGACAAAGCTCGGCACAACATCGTGGGCCGAAGGGCCTGTCCTGTGCTGTACTGTTCTATGTTCCTCCTGTGCACAACTTATTCTCATTCAGCTCAAGGTAGTGCATAAGGCTTACCTGACTAAAGCTAGGATGAGCAGTTTCTTTGGGACCTGCTAATATCACCCAGATGTTCTGATCATGTCCCAGGATAGCCAATTTTTGGGTCTCCTTCTTTAACACCATGTCAGCGATTCTTAACATTGATCTGAAGCCTTGTACTTTGAACTTGACCTTGTCCTTTGGTGGCTATTTTCAGGGTATCGGACACACTGGGGTTGTCGAAGGGGGGAGGGGGTGAAGGCGGATGTTCTCGCCTTTGCCTCACTAATAGCCCTGAGGCGAGTTCTTCTGGAATGAAGATCTTCTGCTCCACCCAGTACCTCAGTCTGGTTGGGTGACCTTATGGAATTTTTACATCTGGAGAAGGTCAAGTACACCATCAGGGGGTCGGTTGAAGGGTTCTACCTGAGGTGGCAGCCATTCATTTCCTACTTTAAATAATTAATTACCATCAGCTGTTGGAAGGGGGGTTCTTACTTCATAGTTGCCATGGTTGGGGAAAGAGTATTTCTTTCCTGGGTTAGCTTTGCATGGTTTGTTCTGTTTTTCCTAATACTGCATTTTGTAATATCCTTTTTCCATGTTGTTATTGTATTTTGTTTGTTACAAATGATAATTCTTTAATTAAAATATTGAAAACACAGAAAACCTGCTGTGATTCTGGACACATCTGTTTTCGATCAGAATCTGACACTTTGCCGTTTGTTTTGGAAAATTTCACCCGCTGTCTTTAGATTGAGACGTACAACTGACGGTCCACACTGTGGTCTGAAGTTGATAGAATTGATCCTGTGGATCTATTCAATAGAAGAGATGGATGAAGTATAATGTGCTATATTGGATATCGGGTTGTTAATGACTTAATTCTAATTTTTTAATATGCTAATTATATACTGTGTACATTACACAGGAAGTGATGCAATATCACATGCTTTGCTCTCCCATAAAGTCTCAGATTGGTGCAGTAAGGTGTATTCCAATAAAGCTCATGCTTCCTCTATCTCTCTGCAGACTCATTATGTATTTTGAATAAGTCTAACTAGACTAAGAATATGGTAATTGGGTGTGTTCCCCAGTGTCCTGTCCAACATTTACCCCTCAATTAATACCATTAAAACAGATCATCTGCTCATTTATCTTAAAGCTGCCTGCGTGAAAATTGGCTGCTATATTTACCTATTGTGACATTACTTCAAAAGCTTTTTATTGGCTATAAATGCTATGATCACCTGAAAGGTACAATAAAAGTGGGCTGCAAGGTGGCACAGTGTTTAACACTGCTGCCTCACAGCTCCAGGGACCCGGGTTCAATTCTGGCCTTGGGTGACTGTGTGGAGCACTTTCTCCCCGTGTCTGGGTTACCTCCAGGTGCTCCGGTTCCTTCCCACATCGCCAAAGATGTGCAGGTTAGATGGATTTGCCATGCTGAATTGATCCTTTGTGTCCAAAGGGTTAGGTGGGGTTACTGGGTTATGGGGATAGGGTGGAGGCATGGGCCTAAATAGGGTGAATCTATGGGCCAAATAGCCTCCTTATACACTATAGGGATTCTATGAAGTGTAATGATTGGGCAAGATAATCCAGAGGAAGTATAGCACCAGGTTACTGCCACCGCCAAAAATGTAAGTTATCCCTTTTGTAGAACTCCTCCCAGTCTTCTGCTGCAGAGTCCATGAAGCAAGGTTCACTGATCTCATCGACGATTGCTGCCAATATTCATGCTGTCACATCGATCAGTGGGTATATTGAGGTAGTGCTCAGGAATAGGACATGGTTGAAATGCACACAAGCAGATGTTGTTGTCTCTCTATATCTGCATCCTGCTACCATCCCACTTCAATGACAGCAGCAGACATAGCCACTCAAATGCTACTTTCTGAGGTACTGCTTCAATGTAGCTAACCTGTAGCTCAATAACGATTTGACTGGCAGCATGCACCTCATTGCCTGTAGATGTTGCAGACGTGCTGCGAGCCAGTGCTTAAGAAGGGAGCTTTGATTTCCTCAGAATTAACCTTCCCTTTATTGGCTGAAGGAATCAGACACGGTGGATTGTTTTGAAACAACTTAATTATGGTTGTCATGGGTGTTGACTAAATATTGGACCTTGCAGTTCATACATGTTCAGTTATTATGTGTGCTGTACCATGTGGAGTTACAATAAATCCCATGAATGGGTCCCTAGGGGAATTCTGCCACTCAGAAAAAGTTTAGTGTTCGGTCACCTTTGCTGCTGGATGACCATGAGCGAGTTGCTTTCTCTGGTAAGAAAGCATTATCACTTAATGAACACAGGTAAAGATTGAGGTCACTGGTATTCTATTTTGCACCTTCGACTGAATGGTAAAGGTTGAGTGCTGTTGTTACCTGGCAGCCGCTGGTCATACCATATATTTGGTCCATTTGGCTGCAAATCAGATCCAGGATGCAATAGATCTAGGAGTAAAATACTCAAGATGCTGGAAATCGGAGTAAATGCTGGAAATACTCAGTAAATGGGCAGCATCAGTGGAGAGAGATGCGGAATTAATTTGCTGGATTTTCCCTGCAGGATTCTGAACCCCACCATCAGGCTCAAATGGGGGTCAGAAGCCTGCAATGTATCAGAAACAGTGGCCGCGCTTCATCCAAAAAATGACTAGGTGTCATTTTGGGTGAGTTTAGGAGCTTCGGCTGTATCGGCGAGATCGCAACCTGTACTCACCCACACTTAGCACAAAAAATGACCCCCCCAGATGAATCTTGCCAGGCCTGGCTCCCTCACTATCTGATTCGCCCGCCTCGCTCCTCAGCTGCTTGCTGCTAACAAGGGGGAGCTGCTTTTAAACGCTTCAGCAGTACTCACTCCCATTTCATATGCCTTCTTTACAACCTTGTCTACTTGAACTGCTGCCTTTTGGTACCTGTGTACCTATACGCCAAGGTCTCTCACTTCTTCATCTACCCATCTTAGGTAGCTCTCTTTCCTGTTTATTGTGTAACCCCTACAACTGTTTGACCTCACCAAATGCATGACCTCACACTTCTCTGTGTTAAAATCCATCTGCCACTTTACCACCCATTCCACCAACCCATCTATATTGTTTTGGATATTATAACTATCACACTAACACAATCCACTACGTGGTCAAGCTTTGTGTCATCTTCAAAAATCCCAATCGTGCATCCCATAGACTTTGGAATGGGGCGATCAACATTGAGTATATTTCCAGCATGAGAATGCTTAATTTGCATGTCCGCCCATTTAAATTTATTACAAGTTCATTGACATATTAAATTGGCATTTCAACCTGTTTTCAGTAAATAATAATAATAATCTTTATTGTCACAAGTAGGCTTACATTAACACTACAATGAAGCTACTGTGAAAAGCTCCTAGTCGCCACATTCCGGCGCCTGTTCGGGTACACAGAGGGAGAATTCAGAATGTCCAAATTACCTAACAGCACATCTTTTGGGACTTGTGGGAGGAAATCGGAGCACCCAGAGGAAACCCGCACAGACACAGGGAGTGACCCAAGTCGGGAATCAAACCTGGGACCCTGGAGCTGTGAAGCAACAGTGCTACCCACTGTGCTACTTTTCTGCCCATTTTCAGGTTTCAGGTGAAGGAGCTGGCCTCTGAAAGCTAGTGATTCCAAACAAACATGTTGGACTTTAATCTGGTGTTGTAAGGCTTCTTACTGTGCCCACCCCAGTCCAACGTCGGCATCTCCACATCATATATTATGGACAGAGATCTATTTGATTTCAGGTAGTATGCTCCTGAAATGCAACAATAATTAGGAAAGTAGATGTCCTAATTCAAGCAAATTGAATGTCAAAATAAAGTGCTGGGGAAAGAGGGATTGCCCACTTTTATGAGCATACGTACACAAGCTTTCCGAATATCTTATTGTTACTTCGCCAATCATTGCCATAAACAATTCCAGAAAGTGGAAAAGCAAGTTTTTGGGATTCACACCAAGACGCATAAGTGAAATGATGCATAACGTGGCACAGTGGTTGGCATTGCTGCCTCACAGCTCCAGGGACTTGGGTCCAATTCCGACCTCAGTTGACTGTGTTGAGTTTGTACATTCTCCCCGTGTCTGCGTGGGTGTCCTCCGTGTGCTCCAGATTCCTCCCACATTCCTCCCAGATGTGCAGGTTAGGTGGATTGACCATGCTAAATTGGCCCTTCATATTCAAAAGGTTAGTTAGGGTTACTGGGTTACGGGGATAGAGTGGAGGCATTGGCTGAAGTAGGGTGCTCTTTCCAAGGGTCGGTGCTGACTCGTTGGGCTGAATGGCCTCCTTCTGCACTGTAAATTCTATGATACAGCTTCCCACTAATGCCATGGATTGGGATAAATGGACTCACTACATATTAGGAAGATGTCTCCAAACCAGAACATCACAGTGTAAAGTACTTAGCTTTACTCTCCCCGATCAAAGGCTTTTTTTGTATGAAATGAAATCACCATCGTTGTCATGGATGGTGCTTGCATGTTACTAATGAGTCAATAAATTGTTACCAACAGACAGTTTTTCTGTAATAAAATTCATTTGGGCTTTAATAATTAATTAAAGCAATGCTTCTCTGGGAGCGACAAGGATCTTGAAAGATATTATTTCTTTCTCTCTTTGATACGTATTATTCTTGGCTCTTCTTAGGTCACTACTCTGTTATTACTTTCCCTTTAAACTTTTTAATTTGCCTTCTTTTTGTGCTGTAAAATTGAACCTAAAACATTGACTATCGAACAGGCACCAAAGAGCATCCACCGTATAAGCCCTTGTTTCGTGAGGCGGCATCGGGCCTGTGGAGCCTAAACGTGCAGCAGGTAGAGGCGGTAAAATTTGGTGCCTGACCTCTTTCCTTTCTCCCATTTTGCCGTGCACCTGATTTAATGAAGCATAATTTGTTGGAGAATCTTGAGCCATGCTCCCGACGTAAATAGCTCCATTTAGATATTAACATCTAACAGTAAACTTTGGGCTTTTGAACTTTTCTGTAGAAGATTTTGTGACAGCCGAACGTATAAAACCTGAATAAATTGGAGTTCTGAGGCCTGGTCTGCTGAAGCAGACATCTTAAAAGAAGGAAGATTTCTGAAATTTCCTGGTTGGAGTTTTTTGTTGTTGCCCTTTCTATCTACTCTTTACTGTATTTTTGTTCCATGCATTAGTTGATTTTGCTACATTGCCTTCAATGTACACCCTGGGCTGGAGTTTCATGGTCCAATCTGGGCCAGAAGAGAGATGGATGGCCATAGAAAATGGTGACATAACTGTATGGCCAGATTTCCCACCTTTGTGTCTACATTCAGTGAAATTCATGGAGTGGGGGACAGGTCTCCGAACTGGCCTGAAATCTTAAACAGGCTAATTGAAGTAGTTAAGGGCTTTTTAAAAGCCCAACTCTGCAAAAGGTTTCATCCTTCCAAGGGAATTTGGAATTCAACAACTGCCTGCCTCAGCCCAGCTGAAGGGAGGCAACGATCATACTGGAGATGAGCCATGAAAGTTTCAAAAGGTAAGTGTTCATGCCTTCTCTAAGTTCAAAGCCCTTTGAAGTTAAAGTTGCAGCACTGCTCAGGGAGGAGCCAGCATCAAGAGCTTTGCAAGTTCAAAGCTTGCCCCCTCCTGGCGCATTGTGCCTAAGATTACTTGGATACTACCTGAACCCCAGGAACTGTGCAGCTGGATATCGACGCCATAAAACCATAAGACATAGGAGCAGAATTAGGCCGCTCAGCCCAACGAGTCTGCTCTGACATTCAATCATGGCTGATATTTTTCTCATCCCCATTCTCCTGCCTTCTCCCAATAACCCCTGATCCCCTTATTAATCAAGATGCCTTTGAATTCAGGCTTGGCATTGAGCATCAAAAGGCCAGAGGAAAGGTATGGGGTACATTAAGGAGAGGTAGACACTACCTGGAGAACAGGATCTACAGGCAGAGATGAAAGTACCTGGAGATGACTGAGAATCAATGCCAAAGTAGACTGTGACTCTCTAGGCAGGTGATAATAAGCTTCTGTTGCCTCAATGGTGCGGACATCGGTGGCTTCTCACAGGCAGCTAGGTGCCAATGCATCACCCAGGTGACAGATGTGGCCCACCTTCATAACCTTGCCCGTCGCCTAAGGTGTGGTAATCCTCAGGTTAAATCACCGCTAATCAGCTCTCCCATCTCCAAAGGGGAAAGCAGCCTATGGTCATCTAGGACTATGGCAACTTTACCTTTAGATGTCCTCTTCACTGAGGCTGAACAACATATCAGAGTCACAATGGCTAGGGCATCAGAGGCTCAGAGGGCACCAGGTCCATTTCCTACCTGGTCAGGTACTGCCCTTCAGTACCTGCCTTTATGGTCACTATCACTGTGGTCTGGTGCACTCCATAACATGGACCTCCAGAAAGGTGTGCATGGTTGAGGATGGGGGAGGTTCAGGAAGTAAGAGAGGATGAGAAATTGGAGGCAGAAGGAGATGACAGTTAACAGGGATGCGGTCTTACTGCATGACAAGATTACCTCCTCCTGTCACCTTCTAGTAAGTGGATCTGCCTCCTCTTGAGGCTGCCAACCCTCTGACTCCCCTGAGACATTTGACTTCCCTATGGTGCAGTAGAAGACTTTGGCACAAACTCCCTCCCTCAGCACAGCCAGCAGCCTCAGTATTGGCCCCTGTGGGTCTCTGAAACTGGCCTCAATTCGTGCCCCCACCAGCTTTAAATGGATAAGAAGCTTTCTCCACAATAATAAAGAGCTCACCCCCACAAAAATCTGAACTTGAATCGGGTTTTCCACTGGAGGCAGTGGGTTTCTGACACAAATACAGACCTAGGGCGAAATTCTCCGACCCCAAGCAGGGTCGGAGAATCGCCTGGGGCCGCCTAAAATCCCGCCCCCGCCGTGGCAGAGATTCTCCGCCACCCGGGAATTGGCGGCGGCGGAATCTCGCCACTCCGATCGGAGAAGCCCCTCGGTGATTCTCTGGCCCGGATGGGCCGAAGTCCTGCCGCTGGGAGGCCTCTCTCGCCGCCGAGGTTTGAACCACCTCTGGAACGGCGGGATCAGCGGCGTGAGCGGGCCCCCAGGTCCTGGGGGGGCGGGGGGGGGGTGATCGAACCCCGGGGGGTGCCCCCACGGTGGCCTGGCCCGCGATTGGGGCCCCCGCTCAGACTCCGGGCCAGTGCCCTGGGTGCACTATTTTTTTCTGCGGCCGCCACGGCCTCCGCCATGACGGAAGCGGAAGAGAACCCCACATCGCGCAAGCGCCGGCCGGCGAAAGCCTTTCGGCCAGCCCCGCTGCCGGGGGCGCCGGTTTTTTTGCGCCAGTCTTCTGGTGCAAACCGCTCCGGCGCGGGGCTGGCCCCCAAAGGTGGGGAGAATTCCCCACCTTTGGGGAGGCCCGACCCCTGAGTGGTTGGCGTTACTCCCCTACTCCGGCACCCTCCGTCACGCCGGGTAGGGGAGAATGCCGCCCCTAGCTCCTGTTTCCCACCTCCAGAGTGAGAAAAGGGCCTCTGGTCTCACCAGGCCTATTTTTCCAGCATAAAGAAGGCGAGGTCCATCAAGTGTTGGGCTTGAGTTTTTGGAAAGTTGCAAGAGGGATGCAAACAGTTTGCAAAGAGATATTGATAGGTTAAGCAAATGGGCAAAAAGTCAGCAAAAGGAGTATAATCTGGGAAAATGTGAAGTTGTTCATTTTGGAAGGGAGAACAAAGTAACAGAGTATTAATTAAATGGAGAAAAACTTCAGAAAGCTGCAACACGAAGGGACTGGGGATACCTGTGCATGAAACACAGAAAGCCAGCACACAGGGGCAGCAGGTAATCAGGAAGGCTCACGGAATGTTGGCCCTTATTTCAACAGGGTTGGAGTATAAGAGTCGGGAAGTCTTGCTGCAACTGTACAAGGTACTGGTGAGACCATATCTGGAGTACTGTGAGCAGTTTTGGTCCCCTTATTTATGGAAAGATATTATTTCATTGGATGCAGTTCAGAGGAGGTTCACTAGAATGAGCCCCGGTATGGAGGGATTAATAATAATAATAATAGTAGCTTATTGTCACGAGTAGGCTTCAATGAAGTTACTGTGAAACACCCCTAGTCGCCACATTCCGGCACCTGTTCGGGGAGGCTGGTGCGGGAATTGAACCCACATTGCTGCCTTATTCTGCAATACAAGCCGGCTATTTAGCCCACTGTGCTAAACCAACCCCTGGATTGTCTTATGAACAAAGATTAAACAGGTTGGGACACTACTCATTGGAATTTAGAAGAATGAGAGGTGATCTCTTTGAAACATATAAGAATCTTAATGGGCTTGATAGTGTAAATGCTAAGAGGATGTTTCCCTTCATGGGAGAGTCTTGGACCAGAGGGCATAATCTCAGAATAAAGGGGTGCCAATTTAGGATTGCGATGAGAAGGAATTTCTTCTCTCAGAGGGTTGTGAGTCTTTGGAACACCTTGCCACAGAGAGCCGTGGCTTCAGAGTTCTTGTGTATATTTAAGGCTGATAGAGATAGATTTGCGAATGATATCTCCTCAGGGTTGTGAGTTTCTACCATGGGTCTGAACAGGCCAATTCTTGACCCGCAGATCTTTGAGCACATGGGGCAGGACGTCACATGTGCTCAAGAGTGCATGATTCGCTTTTCATTCCTTCTCTGCTGCCGTTCTGCATCCTCACTGATACACTGTGATGATATTTCTTGGACATCCAAATCTTTCAAGCACGACCCACAGAGCCTCGCAATTTACTGAGTGAAATGTGTGAAATGTTTTGCTCAAGGAGATGAAAGCAGTGAAGAGTTCCTGGTGTTGTTCTCAATGTTTTCTTTGGATTTTTCTGGCAACAAAGACCATGTCAGGGATTCCTCCAGAAGGCTCGAGCCGCACCCGTGTCTCTGGCAGAATTTCCTTAGGCACAGGAAGTAGGCGATTCAGGAGAATGGGTGTCAGGATTTTCCCTGCTAGGGACAGGAGAGAAATATCTTGAAAGTTTCCACAGCCTGATTTATCTCCCTTCTCTAAGATTGTTACAATTGTGGCATTACTGAGGTTGGGTAGTTGTGAGGGGGGGTGGGGGGGTGGGGGCAGTGTTGTGGGGGGGTGGGGGGGGGGGGGGGGTGGTGGAATTATTTTTCCTTCCAAATCTTTGGGCTAAATGCCTGAAGTCATGATGTGAGCAAAAGCCTACCAGCTTTGAAGACCTCAGCTGGAATACCATCGAGGCTGTTTTCTCCCATTTGATTGCATGTTGCAGCTTTGCTATCATTGGTGCTGCACCCATGGATTCTACCTCAGGTTACAGGGAGATAGCCAGGAGAGTATCAGTTGCTGCAGTGGATTCACAATTCAGCAGTTGTTGAAAATGTTCTTTCCAGCATCAATGAATGGCATTGTCTTCCTTAAGAAGATAAATACCGTCCTGTGAGCAAAGGGCATATACACCCAGATACCTGTATACATCTGCTAGATATAGGGTTAACTTTCGATAAATGCAGTTCCAGGAAAATTCAGATCCTGATGTACAATTGGGCTGACATGTTTAATCATTGCCAAGACACACTCAGCAATTCAGACCTCTGATGCAAGCAAAAACTGCTCTCCAATTATGTATCATCATTGCTGAGCAATACTAAATATAGTCATTTCACTAACTGTATTACCCTAGAGATGTTGGCATTTTTAGAAATCAAAGTATTTTTTGTGTAAAGTGCATGTTCATGTTCAATATTTTCTGGTTTTCCAGCTTCAGTTGAATTACTGAATAAGTGGTTTAATGGATTGTGCCACAATGTGGAAAATTGCCCTGGTATGTCCTGTTCACAAAAGGCAGGGAAAGTCCAGTTCAAACAATTATCTCCTCATCAGTTGACCTCAATCACCAGCAAAGTGATGCAAGAGGTCATCGACTGTGCTACCAAGCGGCAATTACTTACCAATAACCAGTTCACCAATGCGATCTGCCAGGGCACCTCAGCCCCAGGCCTTGGTTCAAACATACATTTCTGACATGTGGTGACAGTGATTGCCCTTGACATCAGGATAGCATGTGTGACACCAGTGTGGCATCTAGGAGCCCTAGCAAAATGAAGTCAATAAGAATTAGGGGAAGTGCCTCCCCCCTCCCCCCACCCCACTGGTTGTCGTCACACTAACACAAAGGAAGATGGTTGAAATTGTTGAAAGCCAATTATGTCAGTCCAGGAGTTCCTCAGGGCAGTGTCCTAGGCCAAACCATCTTTAGCTGCTTCATTAATAATCTTCACTCTATCATAAAATCAGAACTGGGATGCTCACTGATGATTGCAAAGTATTGATTTCTATTCCGATAATGAAGATTTATGCTCACATACAGCAAGATTGTGTACAAAATTCAGGCATTGGTTGATAAGTGGCGAGTAATGCTCGTGCTATGTATGCAAGCACCAGGCAACGACCATCTCCAACAAGGGAAAATCTATGCAGCTTCCCTTGCTATTCAGTGGCATTCCAATCGTTGAATCTCTTACCATCAACATCCGGTGGTCACCATTGACCAGAACTGCAACTAGACCAGACTCATAAATACTGTGGTTAGAAGACTAATTCACCTCCTGACTGTCCAAAGCATATCCAACATCTAACAGGCACAAGCCAACATATAATAGAACTTGTGTGGGTGAGTGCAGCTCCAACACTCAAGCATGACGTCATCCAGGACAAAGCAACCCACTTGACTGGTGCCCCAGTGCAGAGTGGCTGCAGTGTGTACCATCAGCATGATGCATTGCAGCATCACACTAAGGCTCTTTAATGGGACCTTTCTATCCTGCACCCTCTACCAACTAGAAGGACAAAGGACAGACTCATGGGCACACCACTACCTGCAAATTCCCTACCAAGCTGCACCAATCTGACTTGGAACTATATCACCATTCGTTCATTGTCAGTGGGTCAAAATCTTGGAGCTTCGCCATAGAGCATAGAGGGTTTACCTACATCAGATGAGCTCCAGTGGTTCAATAGGTGGTTCACCTCCACCTTCTGAATGGCAATTATGGAGAGAAAAGACAGCAACGTCCATACCTTTACTTTGGTGTGAAGTTCATACCAATCTTGATCTTTGTTTTTGGCCAAATACTTTCATATGTTTCAGGGTTTGGTTGAAGTAGGGATTATATTTCAATCTCCTTTTACTATGATCAATAGGGGATTATTTTTGGATGTATTATAATATTGCTGCACATGACAACCTGAGTAATTCTTACCCTCCGGAGTCAGCAGACAGGGCCAGGGAAAGAAAGAGGACTTGCACCATCTACTGGTGGGAAATAAAGCAAGCACAATGACACCTCTTGCATACTTCTATCGCTCTTCAATCTTAATACCTCCTGTTTTCATTTAGCAGTCTATAGTTTCTGAAATGGCATTTGAAGGAAAATGCTTTTAAACTTATTGTGATCATGAGAATATTTCTGAAAATATTTTTCACCGGGATGCTGCCAGCTATTTGACCAAAAGTATTGAGGATGGAAAGTGTGTACATTGCAGAGCGTGTACATTGCAAAATGTATACATTGCAGCAGAGTGTACACAGCAGAGTGTGTATATTGCCGAGCCAGTATGTATGTTGCAGAATGTGTACATTGCAAAGCATGTATATTGCAGAGTGATGTGTACATTGCAGAGTGTGTACATTGCAGAACATGTGTACTGCAGAATGTGTAAATTGCAGAGTGAGTGGTACATTGCAAAGTGTGTACATTTGCAGAGTGTACATTGTCGAGTGTATATATTGCAGAGAGTTTGTATATTGCAGAATGAATGCGCATATTGCAGAGTGTGCGCACTATAGAATGGATATATTGCAGTGTAGGTGGTACATTGCAGAGTGTGTATACCGCGGAATGTGTACATTGCAGAATGGATATATTGCGGTGTGGGTCTACATTGCAGAGTGTATGCAATGCAGAGTGTTTTTATTGCAAAGCAATGTGTATATTGCAGAGTGATGTGTATATTGCAGAGTGATGTGTATCCTGCGGAGTGTGCATATTTCAGAGTGTGTATATTGCAGATTGTGCATATCGCAGAGTGTGCATATTGCAGAGTGTGCATATTGCAGAGTGTGTATATTGCAGTCTGTATTGCAGCGTATGTATATTGCAGAATGTGCATATTGCAGAGTTTGTATATTGCAGAATGTGCATATTGCAGAGTATGTATATTACAGTGTGTATATTGCAGAGTGTGTATATTGCAGAATGTGCATATTGCAGTCTATATTGCAGAGTGTGTATATGGCAGAGTATGCATATCACAGAGTATTGGGGTTGGTTTTCTCAGTTGGCTGGACAGCTGGGTTGTGATGCAGAGCAAGGCCAACAGCGGAGGTTCAATTCCCGTAATGGTTGAGGTTGTTCAAGAAGGCCCCATCTTTTCAACCTTGTCCCGCTTGTGGCGTGGTGCTCCTCAGGTTAAATCATCACCAATCAGCTCTCCCCTTCAAAGGAGAAATTAGCTTATGGTCATCTGGGACTATGGTGACTTTAGTTTAGATTGCAGAGTGTGCATATTTTAGATTGAGTATACTGCAATGTATGCACATTGCAAAGTGTGTGTATTACAGAGTGTGTGCATTGCAGAGTGTGTAAAATGCAGATTGTGTATACTGCAGAATGTGTATACTGCAGAGTGTGTACATTGCAGAGTGAATGTGTACATTACAGTGTGTGCACAATATAGAGTGTATATATTGCAATTGCAGAGTGCGTGCAATGTAGACTGTGCGTACTGCTGTGTGTGTATATTTCTGCGTATGTATATTACAGAGTGTGCATATTGCAGTAAAAGTGTGTACATTACAGAGAATGCATATTGCAGAGCGTGCATATTTCTGTGTGTATGTTGCAGAGTACGTATATTGCAGTGTGTGTGTACATTGCAGAGTATGTATACTGCAGTGTGAATGTGCATATTGCAGAGTGTGCATATTGCAGAGTGTGCATATTGCAGAGAGTGTATATTTCAGAATGTGAATATTGTGGAGTGTGTATATTGCAGAGTGAGCTTTGCACACAAGCAGTGAGAAAGAGAGCATATCTGAGTGAAACACACCACAGTGAGTGTGGGTATCGGGAATTTGGAGCAAAGGTGCTTATTGCACAGCGGAAAGAGGAGCTTTTTGCTTTTTCTCCTTCTAACTTTTAAATCTTCAGAGAGTGGTTTTGGCCTGCTGCAGCAGTAGAGGATACAAGGGACAGAGCTGATTGGTAAGTCGTGAATAAGGATGGATAAGTATTTACTACTTTTATCACTTCTAGTTTGAAAGGGCAGCAGGGTAACACAGTGGTTAGCACCGTTGCTTCACAGCTCCAGGGTCCCAGGCTCAATTCCCGGCTTGGGTCACTGTCTGTGCGGAGTCCGCATGTTCTCCCCGTGTCTGTGTGGGTTTCCTTCAGGTCCTCCGGTTCCCTCCCACAGTCCAAAGATGTGCAGGTTAGGTGGATTGGCCATGCTCAATTGCTCTTAATATCCAAATAAGGTTAAGTCGGGTTACAGGGATAAGGTGGAGCTGTTGGTATAGGGTGGAGGTATGGGCTTACGAAGGGTACTCTTTCCAAGGGCTGGTGCAGACTCAATGGGCCGAATGGGCTCCTTCTGCGCTGTAAATTCTATGATTCTCGATGATTCCAGGTGTTTTTCTGGTTTATTGTTTGTAAGGGCTATATTTGGTAGTAGCGAGAATCAGGAAAATAGGGCCATAGAGAATTGGAAATAATCTGATATCAAGGTTTAATTTAAAGCGGTAAGTCATGGCTCAAAGCCATGGTTTGTTACTTGTGCTCCATGTGGGAAGCCAAGAACATTTCCAGTGCCTGGGGCAGATATGTGTGCAGGATGTGTTTCCAGCTGCAGCACCTGGAAGCCTGCGTTTCGGAGCTGGAGTCACTGTGGAGCAACTGCGAAGCAGAGAGTACTGTGGAAAGCACATAGCGAGAGGTGGTCACACTATAGGCTCAGACCACTGATGCAGAAAGGGAATGGGTGACCACTAAGCAGAGCAGAGGACTAAGCGGGCAGTTCAGGAATCTCCTGTGGCTATTCCCCTACAAAACAGCTGTACGACATTGGATACTCTTGAGGGGAACAACCTGTCAGGGAAAGGTGGCAATAGCCAAATGTATTGTAGCACGATTGGTTCTTCTTGTTTTTAATCATTTATGGGATTTGGGCGTCGCTGGTTGGGCCTGCATTTATTGCCCATCCTTTGTTGCCCTTCAGAAAGTGGTGGTTAGTTGCTTTCTTGAACCGCTGCAGTCCTTGAGGTGTAAGTAAACCCACTGTGCTGTTAAGGAGGGAGTTCCAGGATTTTGCCCCAGTGACAGTGAAGGAGCGGCGATATATTTCCAAGTCAGGGTGGTGAGTGACATGGAGGGGAACCTCCAGATAGTGGGGTTCCCAGGTATCTGCTGCTCTTGTCCTTCTAGATGATAGTGGTTGTGGGTTTGGAAGATGTCGTCCAAGGAACCTGTTATATTACTTGGAGTAATATATGTTACTCATTTGTTTATGCCGAGATGTACTTGACTTTGATGATGATGAATACTCAAAGTCGTCTAGCGATAACAAATAATTTATTGAGTAACTAATTAATTAACTTGTGAGTTTGATTCTTCAACACTTTTACGAGTAGTTAACTTAAACAAGATAGAATTAGATTAACTATGAATATTATACTTTGCACTCTGAGCTAACTATACTTCTGTTCTCCAGCCACAACACACCTGAAGAGAGCGGGAAAACAGATTGAACTTGTATTTATACTCCCTGTTAGTGTTGCCCTCCAGTGATCTTCTGACTGTACTGACCACACATTAACCCTTCATGTATATACATATACAGACATCACTACAGAACCTTGGTGAGTTACTGCAGTGCATCTTGTAGATGGCATATTTGGCTGCCATGGCGAAACTTGGCTGTTCGTCAGTGGTGGAGGGTTTGAATGTTTGTGGAAGGAGCGGCAATCAATCGGGCTGCTTTGTCCTGGGTAGTGTCAAGCTTCTTGAGTGTTGCTGGAGATGCACTCAACCAGGCATGTGGAGAGTCACTCCTGACTTGTGCCTTGTAGATAGTGGACAGGCTTTGTGGGGTCAGGAGGTGAATTACTCAACTTGGTTTCCAAGTCTTTGACTTGCCCTGGTAGCCACAGTATTAAGCTAGTCCAGTTCAGTTTCTCATCAATGGTAGCCCCCAGGATATTGACTGTGGGCGATTCAGAGATGGTAATGCCATTGAATGTCAAGGGGAGATGGTTAGATCCTCTCTTGTAGGGGATGGTCATTGCCTGGCACTTGTGTGGCGTGAATGTAACTTGGCACTTATCAGTCCAAGCCTGGATATTATCCAGGTCTTGCTGCATTTGGACATAGACTGCTTCATTGTCTGAGGAGTCGCGAATGGTGCTGAACATTGTGTAGTCATCCGCAAACATCCCCATTTCTGACATTATGATGGAAGGAAGGTCATTGATGAAGCAGATGAAGATGGTTGGGCCGAGGACACTACCCTGAGGACGAGGGGAGGGGTACAAAGTGTAGGAATGTAATACTTACAGCTTATTCAATTGTAAGGGGAATAGCTAGGCATTTCTGTGGCCGTAAATGAGACTCTAGGATGGTATGTTGCCTCCCTTATGCTAGGCTCAAGGATGTCTTGGAGCATTACAAGACATTTTGGAGGGGGAGGGCGAAGAGCCAGTGGTCGAGGTGCACATCAATACAAATGGCCTAGGTCAAAAAAATGAATGAGCAGAATACAGGGAGTTAGGAAGAAAGTTCAGAAGTAGGATCTCAAAGGTAGTAATCTCAGGATTACTACCAATACCACATGCTAGGCAGAGAAGAAATAGCAGGATATATCAGATGAGCACATGGTTGAAGAGATGGTGTGAGGCAGAGAGTTTCAGATTCCTGGAACATAGGGACCGGTTCTGGGGCAGCTGGGACCAGAACATACTGGACGGGCAGGGCCGGCTCAAGGCACCGGCAACTCGGGCTGTCGCCCGGGGCGCCATGTGCTCGGGGGCGCCAGAGACTCGGGTCCCGCGCATGCGCAGTTGGGCCGGTGCCAACCAGCGCATGCGCGGTGGCCGCTCGCCCCCAGGGCGGCCCCCCAGCTCGGTCCGCCCCCCCGCTCGGTCCCCCCCCGCCCCCCTCGGGTCCGCCCCCCTCGGGACAGCCCCCCCGCCCCGCCCTCGGGTCCGCCCCCCCGCTCGGTACCCCCCGCCCCCCCCCGGTTCCGCCCCCCCGCCCCGCCATCGGGTCCGCCCCCCCGCCCCGCCCTCGGGTCCGCCCCCCCGCCCCGCCCTCGGGTCCGCCCCCCCGCCCCGCCCTCGGGTCCGCCGCCCCGCCCTCGGGTCCGCCCGCCCCCCGCCCCGCCCCCCCCCCGCGTGTCCGCCCCCCCCGCGTGTCCGCCCCCCGCCCCCCTCGGGTCCGCCCCCCCGCGGGTCCGCCCCCCCTTGGGTCCGCCCCTCCTCGGCCCCGCCCCCCCTCGGCCCCCCCCCCCCTCGGGTCCGCCCCCTCCTCGGCCTCGCCCCCTCCTCGGCCTCGGCCCCCCCTCCTCGGCTCCGCCCCCTCCTCGGCCCCGCCCCCCTCCTCGGCCCCGCCCCCCTCCTCGGCCCCGCCGGCCCCGCCCCCCCAAGGGCGCCGAAGTTCAGCTTGCCCGGGGCGCCAGCAACCCTAAAGCCGGCGCTGTGGACGGGTTGCACCTGGACAGGTCCAGGACTGATGTCCTCGGGGAGTATTTGCAGCAGTATTTGCGGGGGTGAGGGGTTAAACTAAAATGGCAGGGGGATGGGAACCTATGAAAGGAATCAGAGGAGGGGGAGTCAAAGGCAAAAACAAAAGACAGAACGAGGAATAAGAAAAGTGACAGGCAGAGAAACCAAGAGCCAGATTCAAACAGGACCACAGTGAAAAATAATGGGAACGGGATAAGGAATGTTAAAAAGACAAACCTAAAGGTTTGTGCCTTAATGCACGGATCATTGCAATAAAGTGGATGAATTAATGGCGCAAATAGATGTAAATAGGTATGATATCGTCAGAGTTGTGGAGACATGGCTACAGGGTGACCAGGGATAGGAATTGAACATCCAGGGGTATTCAGTATTTAGGTAGGGGCAGACAAAAAGGGAAATGCGGTGGAGTTGCATTGGTGGTTAATGTGGAAATTAACACAATAGTGAGGAAGGATATTAGCTCCGATGATGTGTAATTTGTATGGGTAAAGCTGAGAAACACCAACGAGTAAAAGCATCATTAGTGCGGTTCCATACAGACTCCCAAACTGATATTGGGGATGGGATTACAATGGGATTAGAGGTGCATGCTATAAAGAAACATCTGTAATTATGGATGATTTTTATCCACATATAGATTGAGCAAATAAAATCAGTAACATTATCGTAGAGGAGGAATTCCTAGAGTGTGTACAGGATGGGTTTCTGGAGCAATACTTTAAGGAATTAACTAGAGAATAGACCATCCTAGACTGGCTATTGTGTGATGAAAAAGGAATAATTGGTGATCTAGTTGTGCTCATCCCTTGGGGACAAGTGACATGATATGATAGAATTCAAGACGGAGAGTGATGTATCTGATTCTGAGACTAGGGTCCAGAATTTAAATACAGGAAACTACGATGGTATGAGGCACGAGTTGGTTTTGATTGTTGGAGAACGTTACTTAAAGGGGTAATGGTGGATAGGCAATGGCAAACATTCAAAGAGTGCATGGGGGAACTGCAACAATTGTTCATTTCCATCTGGTTCAAAACTAATATGGGAAAGGTGACCAAACCATGGCTTACAAAAGAAATTAGAGATAATGAGCACAATTTTCCCACCGCGCAGCGCCCAGTATGGGAGAGGCCAAAAACAGGTTTCGCACCAGGCGCCAAGTATTACGTGATGCACCTGACCCATGGTGCCTGCCATGATCTGAATCATGCCTTTACTGGGTCTCCGGGGTGCCAGACTGGCACTGCCTGGGTGCCAGATTGGCCCTGCCAAGGGGTGGGGCCTGAGAGGGGCCATGCCCGTGAAAGGGGGATATGAAGGGTAGAGGATTAATAGGAGGGGGGACTCAAAAGGGGTGGGCTGAAAGGTAGGGGTGCCTTAAGGCTGGGGGGGGTGGGGCTCTCAACATCCCCATAGTGGGGTATGCTCACTTGGGAGGGAGGGGATGCCCAAATGCCTCTGAGAATGGATGTGTGTGGGGTTGGGTCACCCTCATGCTTGAGTGGTATGGGGGGGCAGGGTAGGGTGGGTGGTGAACCCAGTAAATAATTCCGGCCTACGTCTGGGTGAATATCAGCCTGGATCGCGGCCAAACACCTGGCGTAAATCATTCCCTGAAACCCACTGAAAATGACACTTAGGGCGCAACTCAGTGACTCCATTGCGCCCGACGAAGGTTCAGGTGCAACGAGTGAATTGTGCGCAAGCCCCGAATTGTGCTCCAAGCCGGGTGCTGGTCAGATCGCGAGTCACATGACTCGCTCTGCCCAGCGCAATCTGGAGCTCTCTCAGCCTCGCTGGGTGAGATCCAGATCTGAATATTTAAATGAACCTAATGGCTTATTTAAATACCAGGACATCAGATTCACCCAGTACCTGGGACTCAACGGCCGCACCTGCGAGACCTCGCAACCTGGGCACCCTGGTATTGCCACCCAGGCACCCTGGAAGTGCATGGGTGCCTGGGTGGCTCTAAGGGAGCCAGGATGCCAGACTGGCAGTGCCACAGTGCCCAGGTGGTAGTCTGGCACTGCCAGGGGACAGGCCCGAGGGGGCCTGGCAAAGTTATGGGGGTTCCCTGCAGCCTCCTCAAGGTTGGGAGGGAATAAGAGGGGAGTAAGAAAAGTGGTGAGCCCTGAAAGGGGGAAGATCAGGGTTGCCAGATAAAATGACACCCCTATCTGCGAAGAGCTTTTCCTTTAGAATGGGGAACAAAGAAATGGCTGACCAACTAAATACATACTTTGGTTCTGTCTTCACAAGGGAGGACACAAATAATGTACTAGAAACGTTGGGGAATGCAGGGTTTAGTGAGAGGGGGGTACTGAACGAAATCAATATCCATAGGGAAATGGTGCTGGGGAGATTGATGACATTGAAGGCCAATAAATCCCCAGGGCCTGATAATCTAGATTCCAGAGTAAATCAGGAAGTGGCCCGAGAATTAGTGGGTGCATTGGTGGTCATCTTGCAAGATTTTTTAGACTCTGGAACAGTTCCTTCAGATTGGAGGGTAGCTAATATAATGACACTATTTAAAAAGGGAAGTAGAGTGAAAGAAGGGAATTATAAACCAGTTAGCCTGACGTTGGTAGTGGGGAAAATGCTAGAGTCCATTATAAAAGATTTACTAGCAGAGCACGAGGAAAATAGTGGCAGGAACGGACAGAGTGTGTATGGATTTATGAAATCATGCTTGACAAAATCTGCTGGAATTCTTCGAGGATGTAACTGCGAGACTTCATGAGGGGGAGCCAGTGGATGTGGTTTGGACTTTCAGAGGACTTTCGACAAAGTCCCACATAAGAGATTAGCGTGTAAAATTAAAGTGTTGGATTGGGGGCAGTGTCTTGAGGTGGTTGGAAATCTGGATGGCAGAGAGGAAACAACAAACCTGATTCTCTGGCCTCCCCTTGTGTTTCTTGGTGGTGGGAGGTGACCCACTGTTGGCTGGAAGGGAGATCTTTTTTCCCATTTCCCATTGAATCCATCCCACGCTGCTGCTAGGAACTCTAATACAGAGGTGCGCTATCGGTGAATCTCGTTGATGTGAACAGCCAGAAGATCTCACCATTTCTGAATAGCAGGCAGTGACTAATGGGGTACCACAGGGATCGGTGCTGGGATCCCAGCTAGTTACAATATATAGTAATGATTTAGATGAGGGAACTAAATGTAATATCTCAAAATTTGCAGGTGACACAAAGCCTGAGGGAGGGTGAGCTGTGCGGAGGATGCAGAGATGCTTCAGTGTGATTTGGACAAGTTGAGTGAGTGGGCAAATGCATGGCAGATGCTGTTTAATGTGGATAAATGTGAGGTTATCTAATTTATAAATAAGGCACATTATTATCTGAATGGCTATAGATTGAGAGGGGAATGTGCAATCAGAGCTGGGTGTTCTCGTACACCAGTTGCTGAAGGTAAGAATGCAGGTGCAGCAGGTGGTGAAGAAGGCAATCGATCTGTTGGACTTCATAAGGAGAGGATCCGAGTGCAGGAACAGGAATGTCTTGCTGCAATCATACAGGACCTTGCGGAAGCCACACCTGGAATATGGTGCACAGTTTTGGTCTCCTTATCCGAGGAAGGATGCTCTTGCTATGGAGAGAGTGCAGCAAAGGTTCCAACTGATTCCTGGCATTTGAGGATAAATTGAGTCGATTACGATTATATTCCCTGGAGTTTAGATGAATCAGGGGGATCTCATAGAAACCTATAAAATTCTAACAGAACTAGACAGCGTAGATGCAGGAAGAATGTTCCCAATGGCAGGTGCCCATAACCAAAGGTCACAGTCTGAGGATACGGGGTAGGCCATTTAAGACTGAGGTGCAAAAGATCCTTTTAAAACCTCACCTACATCTTCTGGCTCCACACACAGATTGTCATTTTGGTCCCTAATGGGCCCTGCCTATTCCCTGGTTACCCTCTTGCCCTTAATCGACTGCCTGAACAGTGCTAATGGATTATTTTGACATGGGTGCAACCAGTGCGAAGTTTTCACCGAATGACATTGTGTTGCATGAATTCAACCATTGGAAAATTTAGACAAACTTCAGAATTACATTTTACAGACTGGAACTACCAATTGAAAAAAAGACCATCAACTAATTTGTGAAAGAGAAGTGATGGTGCCTGCAGTAAGGGTGACCCAGTAACTTTCGATCTCCGGGTAGTCATATCTGGGAAGTATCCCAGACGATGTTGCTAGAGCACACCGCTCCCCCCGCTCCCCCGCACCCCCCCCCCCCCCCCCCCCCCCCACCTCACACAACAATGGTCCCCATGCAAGGACTCTGTGGCAGTTACCTATCAAATTCAAATTTCACTTCACAATTACTCTGCTCCTGGAACTGTCCAATACTCGGATTTCAATCAGACTTCGGATGGTTCTGACTCTTTTAACAGAATAATTACTCAGAAAAGGTGGAAGGATTAAAACCGCTTCCAATTCTGAATTAACTATACCATTGACCCCTCCACACCACTCTGACCCCCAATGGGATCCCCTAACTAGACCACCCATTAAACTGGACCCACCTCCCACATTCCAACCCACCTAACTACCCTTCCCGCAACTGCCTCCATGTGTCCTCCCCCCTACACCGTGACTATCCTCACCAAACCCTGACTAACCCCCTGCCCCTCTAACTATCCCACCCCGACCCCTCCTACCCTTCCCAACCCATCTTGCCTCTCCTGACCCATACTACATCCCTCGACCCAGACAATATCACTGACCCATCCATCCCCCCCCACCCTTGTCCCATCCTACTGCCCTCTCCCATGCCTGCCAACACCATTCTACCCCTCACCCACTTACCTTACACATTTACCTTCTCCCAGGCTTCTCAAAGAGGTTGGGACCTTCAAATATACCTGCCTTATGGCAGCTGGTGCCATTAAAAGGGGTGTGACTTCACATCCCCCAACACTGTTGCCCTTTTAGTGATAGACAGCATAGTTTTGTTTATTATTGAAGGGGAGGTCATGTCTCACTAACTTGATGGGGTTTTTTCAGGAATTGACGAAAATGATTGATAAAGGAAGGGCAGTGGATATTGTCTACACGGACCTCAGTAAAGCCTATGACAAGGTCCTTCATGGCAGACTGATACAAATGGTGAAGGCACATGGGATCAAAGGTGAGCTGGCAAGATGGATGCAGAACAGCTGGAGACATGGGCCAAGAAATGACAGATGGAGTTTAAGCTGGACAAATGTGAGGTAATGCATTTTTGAAGGTCTAAAACCAGGTGGGAATTACACAGTAAATGGCAGAACCCTTAGGAGTGTTGACAGGCAGAGAGATCTGGACGTACAGGTCCACAGATCACTGAAAGTGGCAACGCAGGTGGATAAGGCAGTCAAAAAGGCATTCAGAATGCTTGCCTTCATTGGTCAGGGCATTGAGTAAAAAAATTGGCAAGTTATGCTGCAGCTGTGCAGAACCTTACTTAAGTCACACTTGGATATTGCGTACAATTCTGGTTGCCACACTACCAGCAGGATGTGAAGGCTTCGGAGATGGTGCAGAAGACGTTTACCTGGATATTGCCTGGCCTGGAGGGTATGAGTAGAGGTTGGATAAACTCGGATTGTTTCCACTGGAACGATAGAGGTTGAGGGGCAACCTAATAGAGGTTTATAAAATTGTGAGAGGCATGGACAGAGTGGATAGTCAGACACTTTTTCCCAGGGTGGAAAAGTCAATTACATGGGGACATAGGTTTAAGGTGCGAGGGGCGAAGTTTAGAGGAGATTTGCGAGGGAGGTTTCCTTACACAGAGGATGGTGAGTGCCTGGAACTCGCTGCTATGGGTGTGGTGGAAGTAGATGCGATAGCTGCATTTGAGGCATCTTGACGAATACATGAAAAGGAAGTGCAGAAGGTTTTAGGTTAGATGGGCAGCATGATCGGCACAGGCTTGGAGAGCCGAAGGGTCTGTTCCTGTCCTGTACTGTCCTTTGTTATTTGCACTAAAGGGACTTGAGAACCAGCTACATTGAATGTATCTCACCAGGCCCGAGTCGGAGGTGCAGGCGAGGAACGTGCAGCCCCCGACTAAGGTAAATAAAACGGAGTGAAGTCACAATGTGACTGTGGCCCCTGGATCCCGTTGAGCACAGGCTAGAGTAAGATGCGTTTGAGAGAGAGAGATGCGTATTTAGAGTTAAATAATGTGGGAAAGCATAACTAAAAGTATAATGATAGCAAATAAACATCCAGAGAAGTTATGGTAAAAGCTGATCTTGAAGTGGTATTTACATTAACAACTCGTTGTCACCACCTAGTGGTGACCAGCACCTGCTGCCGGAAGCCGAGTCTGTATCTAGCAGTCTGGGGTTTTAGAAGACAACTTTTTCTTTTATCAGTTACCTTGTCTGAAGTGTAGTGTAAATGCCATTTACAAAGCAACAATATGTATCAATATATTTATCTTTAGTCCTTCTGTGTGTACATTAACAAAAGTTAGATTATAATGCCAATTTGCTAACATGGTATGATGTGGGTGTCACTGGCTAGGCCTGTATTTATTGCCCATCCCTAATTGTCATTGAGAAGATGGTGGTGCGCTGCCTTCTTGAACCACTGCAGTCCCCGAGGTATAGGTACATCCATAGTGCTGTTAGGGAGGGAGTTCCATGTTTTAACCCAGTGACTAGGGCATATTTCCAAGTCAGGACGGTGAGTGGCTTGGAGAGAACTTGTAGATGGTTGTGTACCCAGGCATCTGATGCCCTTGCCCTACTAGGTGGTAGAGTTTGTGTGTTTGGAAGATGTTTTCAAGGTTACCTTGGTGAGTTGCTGCAGTGCATCTTGTAGATGCTGCACTGCTTCTACTGTGGGTCAGTGGTGGAGGGAGTGAATGTTTGTGGAAGGGGTGCCAATCAAGTGGGCTGCTTTGTCCAAAATGGTGTTGAGCTTCTTGAGTGTTGTTGGAGCTGCACCCATCCAGGCAAGTGGGGAGTGTTCCATTACACTCCTCATTTGTGCCTTGTAGATGGAGAACAGACTGGGGAGTTAATTACTCACCACACAATTTCAAGCCTCTGACCTTCTCTTGTAGCCACATGCTATAACCTACCCTGATACTATTGGCTGAGGACAATTGGTTACGTCCTTGAGGAATATGAGCTCCCCCAATGAGGGAATGGGGGAGATGGGGCAATCATAAGCAGCACAGCTGTATAAATAGAGCTGGCCAGTGTAGTACCGGCTAGAGAGGGAACCACGAGTGAACCGCTGGCACTGTGTACATATTGTGGTAAATAAAGTTACTTTCTGTTTGACTCTACAAGCCCATACTGGAAAACCACAAAACGACAGTATTTATATGGCTAGTCCAGTTCAGTTTCTGGTTAATGCTAACCCCCAGGATGTTGACAGTGGGGGTTTCAGTCATGGTAACGCCATTGTATTAGTGCTGCCATAATCTGAACAGCCTTGATTACTTCCAGGAGGTGCCAGTAATAGATCCGTGATAGCACGCTGAATCAGAAGGCTATGGGTTCAAGTCCCACTCCAGAGACTTGAGCCCAAAGTCCCTGTTGGAAATGCTGTCTTTCAATTCAGAGGTTATGAAGAGGTGTCTCTCCTCTTAGGTGTGCTTCAAAGATTCTATTCCATATTTTGAAGAGGATTGGGAAGTTTTTCCCAGTACCCAGGCCAACTTTTATCATAACATTACAAAAGAGAAAAATATGCATCTGGTCAAAATCTCGCGACCCAGACTCTCATCCATTGTCTACACCTCCGGCTGCCTTGGGAAAGCGGGCAGCGTAATCAAAGACCCCTGCCACCGGGTTATTCTCTCTTCCAGCCTCTTCCATTGGGCAGGAGACACAAAAGTCTGAGAACACCCACTAACAGGTTCAAAAACAGCTTATTTCTCTGTTACCAGACTCCTGAATGACCCTCTTATGGACTGAACTGATCTCTCCACACATCTTCTCTACTGTTGTCAGCACAATACTCCGTATGCTTCACCCGATGTCTGTGTCAATGTATTTACATTGTGTATCTATCGTATGCCCCATGTTTTTTCATGCATAGAGCAATCTTCCTGGACTCTACGCAGAACAATACAATAAATCTAAATCTAAATCCAATCATATTGCTCTTTGTAGGGACTTAATTGTGCACAATTTGGCTTCTGTCTTTCTGCATTATATCACAGGACTACACTTCACAATGGGCTGTAAAGCACTTTGAGACATGAATTTGTGAAAGGCAGCAATAAAATGTAAATCTTCTGTCGTATCCCACATGGACCAACGGGGTGGGAATGCTCGTCTTCCTTGTGTTCCTTGTGGAGTATGAACTCCCCCGCGGGGTATCTCAATTACCCAGTGTATATAACGTCAGCCTGTAAGGCACCGACCAAGGGAGTATCCAGTAGGGGCTTACTTGGGAGTGTAAATATACTGTTTGCAATAAAACTTTGTTCTTATTTTGACTCGGTTTGGACACCCGTGTCCTTATTAAATCTTCCTTTTCTAATACATTCAAACACCAGAGGACATGCGTTTCTTTCGTTCAAGATAGAGATGGATAATTTTTTAGATTTTGATGGCATTAAGGGGTATGGGGAGAAAGCAGGAATATGGCATTGAGATCGAGGATAAGCCATGATCATATTGAATGGCAGAGCAAGCTCGAAGGACCGAATGGCCTCTCCGGCTAATTTTGATGTTTCTTATGCCTGGTGAGCTGGGAACACAACATCTTGCAAAATTCCCATGTCATCCCAATGGCTCATATTAAAGTCTCCAAATCTAAACCTCTTGGGCAGATCCCTCATCTCTATTGGTTTGGCTAACCTTAGCCAGGCTCTATCCCCTTCCCATGAAGTCAGACACCTGAAACTCCTGCAGCTGCTGCAGGTTAGGGAAGGGAGCTGTTCGGAGCCCTGATTTACTGGAGGTTACATACTGAGTGTCACTGAGTAAGGACAGAATCATTCTCGTTTCTAATGGCTGAATAAGTTATTGGTAGTCAGCATCAAGACTCACACAAGAATAGAGGTATCTTTGAAAACATTGCCAGTGGAAGCATTCCTCCATCAATACCTTCAGGAAATTAATTTGTGAAAAGAATTAGGCGAGAGAATTGGAGAGAAAAGAAAAGCTGAGGAGAGATGGACTTTTATATTTACAACGATGTGGAGAAGCTGCAAGGGAGCAGGATAACAGAAAGCCTAGAAAGCTCAGGGTCGCGAGATCCAGCCAACACTAAGAGATAAGGATCTCATGGAGGCAGGGGGTCAGACAGGAAGCTTGGCATCGGAGCTTGCTGGGCAATTAGGCACTTCAGGAGAGCCTGCAAGTGGTGGAGGGGCGGTGAATACCTCCTTGAAGGGCCACGTGTTTGGGGGCTGGAGGGTGGAGCATTCCTGCTGCTCCTGGCCCATAAGGAGTGCTTTAAAAAGCACAAACCTGCTGCAGCTAAGAACTCCCACCTCGTCAAGGATGTGCTGGCCTTGGAAAGGGTCCAGAGGACGTTCACAAGAATGATCCCTGGAATGAAGAACTTGTCGTATGAGGAACGTTTGAGGACTCTGGGTCTGTACTCGTTGGAGTTTAGAAGGATGAGAGGGGATCTTATTGAAATGTACAAGATACTGCGAAGCCTGGATAAAGTGGACGTGGAGAGGATGTTTCCACTTGTCGGAAAAACTAGAACCAGAGGACACCATCTCAGACTAAAGGGACGATCCTTTAAAACAGAGATGAGGAGGAATTTATTCAGCCAGAGGGTGGTGAATCTGTGGAACTCATTGCCACAGAAGGCTGTGGAGGCCAATTCACTGAGTGTCTTTAAGACAGAGATAGATAGGTTCTTGATTAACAAGGGGATCAGAAGTTATGGGGAAAAGGCAGGAGAATGGGGATGAGAAAATATCAGCCATGATTGAGTGGCGGAGCAGACTCGATGGGCCAAATGGCCTAATTCTGCTCCTATGTCTTATGGTCTTATGATCGCTGCTGAGAGCTCTGAAAATCATAGCCATTAAACTTAAATGAGACCGTGTCAACTGCATTGCCCGACATTTTGTGATTCTAATGAAACCGCACAGGCATCAGAAGTGTTCCTCTGTCCAGAGATGCTACCTGATCTATATTTTCCATTTTTATTTCAGATTTATAACATCCACAAAGTTTGCTTTTGTGGGAACCTGGTTTAATTATAATGTGATTATAATCCTACGTCTCTGTAGACGAACGGCAACCAAGATGGCCATCTGCAAAGGATGCTGGGAAAATTAGCCAAGTACAAGTACAAGCAGGCTGCAGTCTGAATGAATGTTGATGAGCAGGCTGCAGCCTGGATATTGCAATACACAGGAAAAAGGCCATCTCCAGGCCATACCAGGGACAATAGAACAACACTGTCAATCATGAATGTCTACCAGAGACAGTGGTACCTATACTCCTTATTTGGAAGGGCCTATGTTCCCCTAACACCTGCAGGCATGGCTGGTGAGTGCACACCCCAAAATCGGTTTGGCAGCCCTTGATTGGACTTAATCACCCGATTGGCAATGACCTAGGGACCGCCCAAAAGGGCGCAAAACCCAGGAAGGTTAAAAGGTGCCACACCACCTTAGAATCTCTCTCTACAGCAGTCAGCAAAAGGAACACAACTACGGTGACCTTGACCGGCCACCACCAGAGGGACCATCACATCACCAGTAGGAGGAACCAGAGCCAGAGGATCAGACCAGACTGAAGACTAAACCTCGAGAACGACAGAAAGCAACTCATGGATAAAGGCTTCTGTTTGGGTACTTGTCAGTCACTCAAAGTTTAAGTCAAGGTTTGGTATTGCACTTTATCATTCTGTAGAATAACTTAGACTGATAGTGTCATTGCCGTTAACATTGTGTGTGTGAATAAAGACTATTGATTTAAAATGTCGACTCACAGTCATTTGTCCACCGCTTCCGGGTTAAAGACTCACACTGTGCGCAACATCTCCAAGATGGAACAAGATGTGCACGTTATGTGGATTGGCTGGGGTTACGGGGACAGGGTGGGGGATGGGGCTCTGTAGGGTGCTCTTTTGCAGGGTCGGTGCAGACTCGATGGGCCGAATACCTCCGTCTGCACTGTCAGAATTATTTGAATTCTATGTCTCACAACCCACCAGCGTACAAAAGGGATGGGGGGTCTGCTGGTGGTCCTGGATGCAAGTTCGATCATTTTTCATTTTTAACCTCCACCTACTCTCGCCCCACCCCAACCTTCTCTATCCATCATGGAGGAATTAATATCAAGTCCATTGTAGTTGCAAATCCACGGACATACTGCAGCAGGGAGTAACAGGGAGGGGATCTGCTCCTCCTCATGGAGAGAGTAACAGCACCACCTGCTGGTCACAGTTGAAACTTCGCAATTTTATTTTTGATCATTTCCAGTTCCTTTTCAGGCTATTGTCGGGTTGAACACATTGGGTGGGATTCTCCAATAATGGGGCTATGTCCCAACTCCAGCGTCAAAACGCGGGCGTTTCACTCTGGACTTTCCTGAGCTCTGGCTGCTGATACAGGGCCCTGCACTTCCCGTTGGGAGTCCGCGCATGCGCACCACAGCGGCTTTCGGCGGCCGGCCCACACAACATGGCGGACTCACACCACGGACTAGCCCCTAAAATATAGCCCCCCCCCGCAGAGATCGCACGCGCCCGCAGATCGGTGGCCCCGATCTCTAGCCTGGCCGCCCGTGAGACCCCCCCGCCCCGCCCCTGGTGAAGAATCCGCCGGCCTCCCACCAGGGCGGCCGCGGACTGACTGCGCAGCCACCACTGGCCGTTCCCGACAGACAAAACTTGGTTAGAACCACGCCGTCAGGAACTCGGCCAGGTTTCATCGGAGAATCGCCACGGGGGCCTCTGTCGATGGCCCCCTACCCGCGCCGCATAGGGGAAGGAAGAATCGCGAGAACGGCGCCAGACTGGATTTTGGGGTTCCTCCGCCCCCGCGCCGATCGCAATTACGGCGCGGAGGCTCGGAGAATCCCGCCCCGATTTTAAAAGCCAGGACTTGTCAATTCCCCCACCATGGTGTGTTTCCCGACAGTGGCACAGGCGAGCCACACAAAATGCCCGAGGCATTGGCGGGACCGAAATACCCCATTGGCTGCCAATGGCGAGTCACCTCCGCCTGGGGGGAGCGGGGGGCGGGGAGGGGGGAGCGGGGGGCGGGGAGGGGGGAGCGGGGGGCGGGGAGGGGGGAGCGGGGGGCGGAGGGGCGGGGGGGGATTGGAAAACCCTGCCCTCTAGTCTATGCAACCATTCTTCAGAATTTTAACCGATTTAGTTTTGCTGTCATTCTGGTCAAACTCCGCTGCATCTCCTTCAAGCTCAGAATGGTCTTCACGATTTGCAACCCGCAGAATTGAATGCAGTGTTCTGAACAGAATCTAACTGTAACATAACCTCCATACCTTTATCCAACGTGCTTGAGATAAAGGCCATCACGACATTGACCGTTCAAAATACTTTTTTATGCCTGTTTAATAGCAGGAGCTGATTTAGCACAGTGGGTTAAACAGCTGGCTTGTAATGCAGAGCAATGCCAGCAGTGTGGGTTCAATTCCCGTACCTGAACAGGCGCTTGAATGTGGCGACTAGGGGCTTTTCACAGTGACTTCATTGAAGCCTACATGTGACAATAAGCAGTTATTATTCTTTTAGATCAGAAATGGGGTATGTTGAAGAGCTCGCCATATTCCCATTAGTGGCACCGATTACTGCTCTTCTGCCCACGCCAGTAAATTAAAATGCCTCTCATGAGCAAAATGTCAGCAGGAAGATGGAGTGGAAATTTGTCCTTTGGAACGATTTGTGTACCAAATTAAAAAGTCAAAGTTAACATTTTGAAATGTCAAACTTCTTTGAAGTTGTCAGTTTAGACGGTGACTATGGTTTATGCATAGCAGCCTCAGGATCAGGACTCACCACATCCAGATAATTTGTTGCCATTCTCACTGTTTAATTTCACAGATATAAAATATCAAGATAGGTGAATAAAGGTAATCCCGGAATTTGGTTAACCCTGTGCTATCATCAAAGGTACATTTTGAAGGTATGAACAATTTAGCAGTGGAACGAAGCTCAGTTATTGGGCTCCCGTGTGGATTTCTCAGGACAGTTCCTGTTTCTCAGGACAGTTCCTATAACCACCCAATGTGGTGGTTCTATTTTTAGGTTTTACGAACAGCAGTAATTGGATTTTGGACTTTCTTCCTGCACACTGTTCATAGAGCAGGGGCCCAGTACTTCCTGTGATAGAACATTGGACTTATTCGAAACATTCAACTGCAATCCTTCTCAATTATACATCGAGTCTTACGGCATAGAAGTAGACATAGTACAATGATGTGCAGGTTAGGCGGATTGGTCATGCTAAATTGCCGCTTTGTGTCCAAAGGATTAGGTGGGGTTATGGGATGGGGGCATGGGCTGAGATAGGGTGCTCTTCCCAAGGATCGGTGCAGACTCAAAGGACCGAAAGGTCCTTTCTGCACTGTAGGAATTCGATGATTCTATGATAGAAGGAAGTCAAAAGGACCATTCTTTTGCGTCAGCTGCTTGAAAGAGATATCCAATTAGCTCCACTCCCTTCCTCTCCCCCCATCATCCCATGATTATTTCCATACCAAGTAGATACCCAATTCCAATCGGAAAGTTAATAATTAATTGAGCTTCCAGCACCCTTTTAGGGAATGCATTCCAGAGCATAACAGTACACTATGTCACAAGTACCATCTGAATCTTCTGTTTGTTTTAATCTGTGCCCTTGCGTTGCCGATCCTTCAGTCAGTGGAAATATTTCCTTCTTGTTTAATTGATCAAAATCCTTCAATGTTTGTTCACTGTCTCTAAATATCTAATTGTTTACTGAACAGTGAGGTCGATGCTCATGTGATGGTGCGGATGTGAAAAATGATCTTCTTAACATAAGAACTGCATTTGGAATCACTACCTACCTGTATAACTAGTCGGTTGGCAGTACAGTACAGTATTGCTGAAAAAAGGACACATATCGTGGAAACTTTATGTCGTGCACTCATCAGGACAAGTCACAAGAATACCAAATGTAATGGGGACAATCATTCCACAGAATTGTTACAGTGCAGAAGGAGGCCATTTGGCCTGTCGTCTCTGCATGTGCTCTCCGAATGAGCATTAGGACATAGTGTCATTCCCCTGCCCTTTCCCCATGCCCCGGCACATTGCCGTTTCTATTCAAATAATCATCTATTGAATGCCTTGAATGCCTCGATTGAACCTGCCTCCACCACATTTCCAGGCAGTGCATTTCAGACCCAAACCACCCATTGTGTGAAAAAACGTTTTCTCACGTCACATGTGCTTCTTTTGCAAACCACTTAAAATCTTTGCTCTCTCATTCTGGATCCTTTTTCGAGTGGGAACAGCTTCTCCCTGTCTATGCTGTCCCCTGATGATTCTGAACACTTCTATCAAACCTCCTCTTAGCCTGCTTTTCTCCAAGGAGAACAATCCCAACCTCTCCAATCTATCCTCATAATTGAAGTTTCTCATCCCTGGAACCAATTTTGTAAATCTCTTCTGCATTCCCTCCAATGTGTTCACATCCTTCCTATACTGTGGTGTCCAGAATTGCACACAAATACTCCAGCTGAGGTCTAATTAGTATATTGTACAGGTTCAGCATAACCTCCTTGTTCTTGCGCTTTATTGACTGCTCTCTCCACCTGTCCTGCACCTTTATTGCTTCATGCACAAATATACCCAGGCCCCTTTTCTTCTGCACCCTTCCAGAACCGTACCCTTTATTTTATATTGTTCTTCCTATCAAAATGAAACACCTCACACTTCTCTGTATTGAACTTCATTTGCCAGCTATCTGCCCACTCAACCAAATTTTGAGGTTCTGCTCTGTCCTCCTCACAGTTTACAATGCTCCCAAGTTTGGTATCATCGCAATCTTTGAAACTGACTTCTGAGATTATTAATGTACATCAGGAAAAGCAAGAGTCCCAATACCGTGGTGTTGGGCCCCTTTAAGGGGCGATTAGCTGATAGGGTCACATGACCCAGAAAGACGAATCGGGTACCAAGGTGGGTTCACATTGGCAAGCACGTGCTTTTGCCTCATATCGATTCCGGACACGGATTGGCAACCATGAGGCTGCAAGATTCTGCAAGAGAGTCTGTTGTAAATAAACGTCAGCTATTTCATACCTGGCTGGTGAGCCAATGTTATTGCAGTATCCAATGACCAAATGGAAATCTTTTCAAGTGTACATGTCCGGTTACGTGCTACAACAAGTTTATCCAGGAATGGGAAGAAATGTGAAATAGGGGAATCAACATCAAACTTGTTTAATTTATGTGAGTCTTGATGCGGGGCTGAACATCCTGAGATTGTTCATGTTTCCAGAGGAGATGGTTCAGGATAAATATTATTCACTAATCAAGCTTCTTCATAATAAATTAATCAACAATAATATGTTTGAGATGCCACAAACTGTAGAACCAGTGTTGTTGAAAACTCACCACTATTCTCAGAATTCCCCCTATACCAAAAAGGGCCGACATTCTAAATGGTGAACAGGGATTCTCACTCCCTGACTCCGATGCAGACTTCGGTGGGTGCTATTCAGGCCAAACTATGCTTTCAAGTTATCCCCCGGTATAACCCATACCTTCACAGAAGATTTCATCTACTTACCACTTAGTAGCATCGATCCTGGGTCCCGTATTGCTAAGTAAGTAAAGTAGACTTTGGAATAACCACTGTTTCAGGTTAAAAGTTTTAAGTTATTTTATTGTTATATATTTTTTTCTTTTAAATGATGCAATCACTATCTTTACAGAAAGGTAAAAAGATCTTGCTTCTGGATCCTTCTGGTTGGTTGAAGGGACCTTCAGGCCCACCTTGACAATCAATCTTCTTTAAAGTCTGGTCTTCTTTAGATGTATTCGGTTACTGGTGAGCTCGGTTGCTATGTCCTATCTTTCCCATGAACCGAGCTGTGAGAGCTGACTCTGCTGACTGTTTCTGAGCTGACTCTGAGCTGACTGTGCCTCCTCTTTAAATTCTGGTCTTCCTTAGATGTAAAAACTGTTTTAGCTCGGCTACGTGGCTCTGACCCTTTCCCATGACCGAGCTGACTTTAAGCTGACTCTGCTTGCTTCTCTTGTTCCTTCTCTCCTTCTCTCTGAGTTCTGGTAGTTCCTGCCCTGGTCTCTGGGTTTATATTCTCTTTCTAACAGTTATTACGTTTTTATGACTTTATTGTAAAGTAACTTTTATTTCACTTGGATTGTAAAAAGGTACCTTTAATCTAAATTTTTCTAACACAACTAAGTATTCATTTTGGGCATGGCCTCAGCTCTCAGATCTGATTACATTGTCCTTTGTGATGTTCAAAATGCTTTGATTTCAAGAGGTGTTACTTGTAATTCCTGTCATTTCTATAGTTTTATTTTCCAATTGTGTCCCCAGCTCATAATTTTGACTTTAATTTTGGCTTGAAATTATGTTTCTCGTAGACTGATAGTCTCCAATTTTCTTTAATTTACCTGATATTGGGGTAGCACAGTGGCGCAGTAGTAGCACTGCAGTCTCACGGCGCTGAGGTCCCAGGTTCGATCCCGGCTCTGGGTCACTGTCCATGTGGAGTTTGCACATTCTCCCCTTGTTTGAGTGGGCTTCACCCCCACAACCCAAAGATGTGCAAGGCAGGTGGATTGAACACGCTAAATTGCCCCTTAATTGGAAAAAATGAATTGGGTACTCTAAATTTTTTTTTTTTAAATTTACCTGATATTGGCAGAACTTCACACCTAGAATTGTCACCAAATTCAACTGAACCTCATCCTTTCCTTTCCAGCTGCTTACTAAAATAGTTAATTTCAATGAAGGTGTGAAACATTGCTTTTAGCGTAATGCTAAAATCCACTTGGTTATAACTTGAAAGGTTTACATTTATCACTTAACTCAACTGAAACCCTCATCCATGCTTTTCCAGATGCTTAATTTCAATGAAGGTGTGAACCATTGTTTTTCGCTTCATACAAGAATCCTGTTTGTTTGTTTGCTAAACCTGTTTGGGAGAAAGAATCTGCATTTTATAATCCTGCTCTTTGTAGCTGCTGTTAACCCTTCGTGGGATCTTTCCCTGTATCCTCTCATGCTTCTTAAATCAGGTATTGCCAGACTTCCATGTTTCAAATGACACATCCTTCTATATTTTCAATTACACCAGGAGAAACAAGGCTGGATATTCCTTCGACTCTGAGGTTTCAGTGAGGTGGGATTTCCGTCTGTGCCTCTGACTGCACCCCCCCCCGCCCTGCTATTTCCTTAAGTCATGGCTCATTACAAATGACAAGCAGGCTGCCTACCACCGGGGTAGATCCCGTGATTGAGAAGCAAAACAATACCAGTGAGTGTTGTCACTTCACCAGAAGAGGTGTCCAGCAGAAGAGCCCCACAGAGAAGAAGTAGGCGGAGTATAACTGGTTGGGCTCTCCGAGCTGCAGCCATTTCAGCAGCAGCTGCAGGAGGCTACATATCCCTGTATAATAAAAGCTCGATTACACTCGACTCACGTCTTGTCGTAACTGATAATGCATCAATTTATTACGCAGAGATTTTACAACGATGGATCTCTGCATCATGCCGGATCGTCAGCAGCTGCACCCTCAAGCAGACAACGCCAAGGCGGCCTTCGAACATTGGCTAGCTTGCTTTGAAGCCTACATCGGATCTGCGACAGAACCACCCTCAGAGGCACAGAAGCTCCAGATCCTGTACACGCGGCTGAGCTCCGATATCTTTCCGCTCATCCGGGACGCGCCTACCTACGCTGAGGCCATGGCGCTACTGAAGGAGAGCTACACTCAGCAGACCAACAAAATCTACGCCAGGCGCCTCCTGTCCAAGTGGCGTCAACTCCCCGGTGAGTCTGCGGAAGATTTCTGGCTTACCCTGCACGCCCTGGCGAGGGACTGCAATTGCCAGGCTATTTCGGCCTTTGAACATTCTGAACTTCTAATTCGAGATATGGTCGTTACAGGCATAGGGTCAGCTTACATCCGCCAGTGCTTCTTAGAAGGGGCTACCCTCGACCTCGTGGCGACCAAGAAGCAAGCGATCTCGCTCACAGTCGCCTCCCGCAATGTACAGGCGTACGCACCAGACCACACGGCCCACCCCTCCTGGGCATCGTGGACCCCACCAGTGACCACGCAATCGTGGACCCCACCAGCGACCGCCCCCAGCCAACCCCAGGCCTGTGCCGCGCAGCAGCCAACCAACCCCGGGGGACCCAAGTGCTACTTCTGCGGACAGGCAAAACACCCCCGGCAGCGCTGCCCGGCGCGGAGCGCACTCTGCAAGGCCTGCGGGAAGAAAGGACATTTCGGTGCTGTGTGCCAGGCCCGCTAGATCACCACTATTGATCTAGGAACCTCTGTTGGGAGGGCTGAGATGCTTGTTTCTTGGTCGCCACGAGGTTGAGGGTAGCCCCTTCTAAGAGGCGCTGGAGGATGTAAGCTGACCCCTACAGCCCCTTACTGTCTGCGGTCTCACGGCCCTTATGGTCGACCCACCTTCTCTGTTTGCGGACTTCACCCCGGATTGCAAACCCGTCGTCACCAGGAGCAGACGGTACAGCGCCCAGGCCAGGACTTTCAACAAGTCTGAGGTCCAGCGGCTGCTACAGGAAGGAATTATCGAGATCAGCAACAGCCCCTGGAGAGCTCAAGTGGTAGTTGTGAAAACTGGGGAGAAAAACAGGATGGCCGTTGACCACAGTCAGACCATCAATCGGTGAACGGTGAATCGGTGATATGGTCAATCAGATTGCATAGTACCGGGTCTTCTCGACAGTGGACCTGAAATCTACCTACCACCAGCTCCCCATTCGCAAGGCGGATCGCCCATTTACTGTGTTTGAAGCTGACGGCCGCCTTTGCCACTTCCACGATGCTAACCTTTCCAAATTCCTCCACACCGCCAAACACCTGAACCTAACCTACAACAAGGAGAAGTGCGTGTTCAGTATTAACCGATTAGCCATCCTCGGCTATGTGGTTGAAAATGGAGTTCTATGGCCCGACCCCAATCACATGCGCCCACTTATGGAACTTCCCCTTCCCCACTGCCCAAGGTCGTCAAACGATGCCTGGGGTTCTTCTCGTACTACGCCCAGTGGGTCCCTAACTATGCGGACAAGGCCGGCCCACTCATTCACTCCACCGTTTTCCCACTGACAGCCGAGGCTCACTAGGCCTTCAAACGTATCAAGGCCGACATCGCCAAGGCCGCGATGCACGCGGTCGACGAGACGCTCCCCTTCCAAGTCGAGAGGGATGCATCAGACTTCGCTCTGGCCGCCACCCTCAAGCAAGCAGGCAGGCCCGTGGCATTCTTTTTATTCACCCTCCATGCCTCCGAAATTCGGCACTCCTCTGTCGAGAAGGAGGCACACGCCATAGTAGAAGCTGTTCGACATTGGAGGCATTACCTGGCCGGCAGGAGATTCACTCTCCTCACTGACCAACGGTCGGTTGCCTTCATGTTCAACACACAGCGGGGCAAGATCAAAAATGATAAGATCTTGAGGTGGAGGATCGAGCTCTCCACCTACAATTATGAGATTTTGTATCGCCCGGGTAAGAACAACGAGCCCCCCCCCAATGCCCTATCCCGAGGTACATGTGCCAGCGCACAAGTGGACCGACTCCGGACCCTGCATGACGATCTCTGTTACCCAGGGGTCACCCATTTTTTTCACTTCGTATAGGCCCGCAATCTGCCCTACTCCATCGAGGAAGTTAGGGTTATCACCAGAGATTGCCAGGTCTGCGCGGAGTGCAAACCGCACTTCTATCGGCCAGACCGAGTGCACCTGGTGAAGGCCTCCCCATCCTGCCCCTTTGAATGCCTCAGTGTGGATTTCAAAGGGCCCCTCCCCTCCACCGACTGAAACACATACTTTCTTAGCGTGGTCGATGAATACTCCAGGTTCCCCTTCGTTGTCCCATGTCCCGATATGACGTCCGCCACCGTAATCAAAGCCCTCAACACCATCTTCGCTCTGTTCGGTTTCCCCGCCTACGTCCACAGCGACCGGGGATTCTCATTTATGAGCGATGAGCTGCGCCAGTACCTGCTCAACAGGGGCATTGCCTCGAGCAGGACGACCAGCTACAACCCCTGGGGAAACGGACAGGTGGAGAGGGAGCATGGGACGGTCTGGAAGGCTGTCTAGCTGGCCCTTTGGTCCAGAAATCTCCCGGCCTCCCGCTGGCAGGTGGTCCTCCCTGACGGCCTTCACTCCATTCGGTCGTTCCTTTGCACTGCGACTAACGAAACCCCCCATGAATGTCTCTTTGCCTTCCCCAGGAAGTCCACCTCCGGGGTTTTGCTCCCAACGTGGCTGGCAGCTCCAGGACCCGTTCTCCTCCGCAAGCACGTGCGGCTCAACAAGTTGGACCCGTTGGTTGAGAGGGTTCAGCTACTTCACGCGAACCCGCAGTATGCCTACGTGGCATTCCCCGACGGCCGCCAAGACACAGTCTCCCTCAGGGACCTGGCGCCAGCTGGGTCCCCCTCTGCCCCGGCGCCACTCTTCCTCCTCCAGCGTACCTCACCACAGTCCCCGCTCCAGGACGATCCATCCTCCCCTTAGTCCCACCCGGGGATGAAGATGAGGTCGACATGCTCCCGGAGTCACCGACGACCAAACTGACGCCTGCATCGCCACCGGGACTGTGGCGCTCGCAACGAAGGATCAAGGCACCCGATCGTCTGAATTTGTAAACTTTTTCTAAAATGTTAACCTATGCATGTAAATAGTCTTCCACCACCCCCGCTGGACTCTTTTTTTTAACTGGAGGTGAATGTGGTAGTCACCACTGTTGTATTGTATATATCGCATATGAGCTGTATTACGGTAAGGCTCCTGTACTACAGGTACGGGGGTAGATCCCTGCCTGCTGGCTCCGCCCAGTAGGTGGAGTATAAATGTGCGAGCTCTCCGAGCTGCAGCCATTTTGGCAGCAGCTGCAGGAGGCTACACATCTCTGCGTAATAAAGCCTCGATTACACTCTACTCACGTCTCGTCATAATTGATAGTACATCACCGTCCACAACATTTGCAGCAACAGGTGAGGCAGGGCAACCTGCAGCAGCTGCCATGGAAATTCGTAGTGGGAATTCCAGCTAATGCCAGGGAAATGAATGTGTGAAATGGATGACCAGCGGAGGCATGTAATGTGGAAAAGTGTAAGGACAAATTGGTTACGTATTTAAATGAATGAGCAATATGTCAGTACAATTGTATCTTTGGTGTCAGTCAGATGAACTTGCTGCCTTTTTACCCTTTAGGTGAACCACAAGCTGTTTCTTATATTGACCAAATGACCACACAACCAGTATGTTAGCTCAAAAACACAGTTTATTAATAACACAGGACCTGTATCTCTATGCAACAACACACACGGCTCCGTACTAAACTACACCTAACGACTGAGATGACCTTTACTTAACTTCGAGTGACCAGCACTGTGTGAGATAAGGCCTTTATCCGGGTCCACGTGGTCAGTTGGAAGTTGGTGGGTTCGTCTCAGCTGGGCTCGTCCTTCAGGAATGGTCGCGGGTCCTTGAACTTGATTGTTCTGTTACAATTGGTCACGCACAGGCCGGTCCCAAAAGAGGCCGATCCCTAGTGCGCAGGGCTTGTTATCCTTTGTCGCTTTCGCGCCATTTTGGGGGGTCCTTACTCCAGGTCCAATGGATCGATAGGGTTTCGATCACCCTCATCGATCTCAGCCAATTAGGGGGTGGATACCTCGATCGCTGGGCGGCTCCTAGTTATCATTGTCCCAGGCACGTAGGCCTTTTCAATTAGGCCTTTCTGATTAGTCTGCTATCGTTGATGGTCCTGAATGCGAATGCGATTGTCTTGGGGAAAATGTTGATTGATCTTTTTTTAAAATGCATTTTATTCAAATTTGTATCAAAGTAGCTTGCAGCAAATAAACACCCCGGGAAACATTATTCCCAACAATCAACTATACAGTTTGTACAGATTTTTCTCCTTTTTCACCCCCCCTCCAGATCACCCACCCCCCACCCCTCTGCGACGAACAGCTCCTCAAACACGGTCACAAACATCCCCCACCTTTTCTCAAACTCCCCTGCTTAGCCCCTTAACTCATACTTTATCTTCTCTAACCGCAGGAAGTCGTACAGGTCACCCAACCATGCTGCTATCCCCGGTGGCAATGCCGGCCGCCACTCTAGCAAAATTCGCCGCCGTGCAATCAGAGAGGTGAAGGCCAAGACATCGGCCTTCCTCCTCTCCATGAGCTCCGGTTTCTCTGAAACCCCAAATATCACCACCAAAGGGTCCAGGTCCACTCCCTCCTCCACTCTACTGGCTAAGACCACGAACACCCCCGCCCAGAATCTTCCCAATTTTTCACAACCCCAAAATGAGTGCACATGATTCGCTGGCCTCCGCCCACACCTCTCACACTCATCTGCTACCCCCTGAAAGAACCCACTCATTCTTGCCCGAGTCATATGCACCCTGTGCACCACCTTAAACTGTATCAGGCTCATCCTTGCACAAGAGGAGGTCCCGTTTACCCTTCGCAGTGCCTCACTCCATACTCCCCAATTGATCTCCATTCCCAACTCCGCTTCCCATTTCTCCTTGATCTTCACCACCTGCTCGCCTCCCTGCTCCCCCAGCCACTTATATATATCCCCAATTCTTCCCTCCTCTTCCACATCCGGAAGCAGCAGTCACTCCAGCAGGGTGTATCCTGGCAATCTAGGGAACCCTTTCCAGACCTTTCGTGCAAAGTCCCTAACCTGTAGATACCTGAACTCACTACCCCATGGCATCTCTACCCTCTCCCTTAGCTCCTCCAGACTGGCGAACCCTTCCTCCAAAAGCAAATCCCTCACCTTGACCAGCCCCATTTCCCTCCACCTCCTGTATACACTATCCATCCCCCGGCTCAAACCCATGATTCTCACACAGTAGCGTTAGCACCGACATCCCTTCCACCCTCAAATGCCTCCTCAGCTGATTCCATATCTTCACCGTGGATTGCACCGTTGGGCTCCCTGAATACCTACTCAGAGCCAATGGCAATGCTGCCGTCACCATAGCCCTCAAACTAGACCCCTTAGAAGATTCCTCCTCCATCCTAACCCACTCTAGCCCTTCTCCTTCCCACCACCACCGCACCTTGTCCACATTCGCCGCCAAATAATAATGAAGCAAGTTTGGCAATGCCAACCCCCCTGCTACCTCTGCCTCTGTAGCAGGGTCCTCCCCTCCCTCGGCATCTTCCCCGCCCATGCAAAGTCAGAGATGATTGTGGTCCACTTTCTGAAAAAAGGCCTTTCGTATAAAGATCTGGAAAGCCTGAAAGATAAACAAGAACCTCGGCAGAATATTCATTTTCACCACTTGGACCCGCCCCGCTAATGTTAAGTGCAGTGTATCCCACTACTTAAGATCCTCCCTGGCCTCCTCCACCAGCTTTGTTAAGTTCCACCTATGGAGCCCCGTCCAGTTCCTCGCTACCTGAATCCCTAAGTACGTAAACCTATCCCTCGCTACCATAAATGGCATCCCCCCTAAATTAGCCCGCTGTGCCATCTCGTTCACCGGGAATACCTCGCTTTTCCCTACATTCAGCTTGTATCCCGAGAACCCTCCAAACATCTCCAACAGGTCCATAATCCTTCCCATACTCTTCAACGGATCCAAAACATAAAGCAAGAGGTCATTGGCATAGAGCGACACCCGATGCTCCCTCTGTCCCCATATTATCCCCTGCCACTCTGCCGACCCCCTGAGAGCTATCGCCAATGGCTCTATGACCAGCGCAAACAGCAGCGCCGACAGCAGGCACCCCTGCCTCGTATATGGTGATTGATCTTTAATGAACTGGGAGTTTCTGACCAGGTCTGGTTTCTTTGCACAATACACAGAGGCTGTGTACCTGTCTGTGCCCCAAATTGACGACAATTCCCATAGTCCTTTGTAGGTGGCCATTTGAAATGGCTACATTCCGTCCTTTTGATCCTGAACGCGAAGCGTGGTGGATCACAGTCTTGATCCCGTAGTCTATCTTATCAAGCTGGCCACTGGTCAGTCAGTTCAGGTCCTACTCTATTCTGTTCTAGAATTCATTGTACAATTTTACCTAATACTTTGTCACATACATTCATTAAATCAATTCACTACTAATGGCTATTTTATATCTAAATTAAAGTCATATAAATTAATTTAACTTAAATTCACATTAAACAGTTGGTTGCTAACTAAACATTCTATGCTACACTCATGCTGCTGTTTTTACATAAAGAACTTATCGACAACACAAAATCTACAAACTTAAACAGCAGCACCACATTCTTCCTTCTTATCACATTTCATCACTACAGAGGGTCCATTTAGCAGCGGTTGTTACCGTTTTTTTATAAGTTGTACATTCTTAATAGAGCTCTTTGGATTCCAAAGAGGGGGGGCTCGAACTGTATATATAGGGGCCTGGGGGCTTTTGCCTTCCATTTACGGAGTTTGAATGTGAGGACTATACTGTAGATTACTGCAATCAGGAGGAGGGTCTCTATTATGTAAGAGAGTGGGTTCCATTTTGCAATGCCTTCCCACCAGGTGGGGGTTTCAGTCTCTATCTGTGTGGTAACCTGACTGGAGGTGGTCCGTGGGGTGGTGTCGCTCGGGGATGGCTTAGGTCCTGCTCTAATTATGTGTATTGCCAAATTACCTTTAGTGGGTGTCCCGGGGCAATTTTGTCCGATTCTTAATGTGTTCCCTGCAATTTCCTTCAAACATCCAATTTCGGGGCACCCTTCATTTGTAGTTCCCACCAATCTTCTGTTCCGGTTGTTCTAATGTAACATTCTGATGTGGTCCCGTTGGGCTTTCTGTAAATTGTCCGTTGGTTATTTCACCCAAATATGATGCTTGTGTTCTTGCGCACCCATAGGGTGCCACTCTCACATGCCCCTGCATCTGGGGGACAGTACCACAGACCGCCGTGCTGTGGAAAGTCTTGGGTACCTTGTGCTTGGAGTCCGGTAAGTGCGGCAATTATCCAGACGGTGATCATGGGGGCTGGGTTCATCCTGCGGTGTCTGGTTTCCATGCAATCCTAGGGAATAAAGCATAGTATCATGTCAGTATCATTGGTTAATATCTGTGTGTGTTAGTCTCTCTCTCTTAGTTCCAATTTCCCTTTATGATTGTCACCATGTGTGACTCCCCCATTTTGTTTTAAAAAAAAAGACTTTTTGAGGTACTAATCCAAGTGTCTCAATTCAATTATTCAAGTGTCTCACAGCTTGTGTGGTCGATACGAGGAGTAGGTGGATGCTTTCTTCGACCATTCTCCACCTTTACTAACAACCATGGGAGGTTGAGGCTTTGCTTAACCAGCTGAATTTCAGGGCTGCCAGTTTTATACAGTTTCGTCCCAGGGGCTCAGAGGTAGCAGCAGTGATCAGCAACCGTTGTGTTTCAAGTGTAAATAGCATGTGGAAGGGGTCTGAAGTAATAGTGGAAGAAACAAGGGTTTAGATTTGGAGCGGAAAGGAAGATTCAAGACATGCCCAAAGCAGCAAAGGGTGTAGCAAACCACTCCAGAGAGCGTGATGACAAACGTGGGGTGTGTGTGGGCCACTGTGGGAGAAGACTGGGTGGGATCCCCGGGTAGGGCGGGAGTTAGTGCCATTACTCACTACCCAAGCGTGATTGACCGGATAATTTTGGGGCCCTCAGGCAGGGTGGGGATCAGTGCCGTGACTCCCTACCTGGGTGACCAGGATGAACAGGAAGAATTTATAGTTCGAGTACATTAGATGGGTCATTGTTTGTACAATGTGTGCAGGAGGGTTTCCTGACACAATATGTTGACAGGCCAACAAGAGGCGAGGCCACATTGGATTTGGTTTTGGGTAATGAACCAGGCCAGGTGTTAGATCTGGAGGTAGGTGAGCACTTCGGAGACAGTGACCACAATTCGGTGACCTTTACGTTAGTGATGGAAAGGGATAAGTATACCCCGCAGGGCAAGAGTTATAGCTGGGGGAAGGGCAATTATGATGCCATTAGACATGACTTAGGATGTGTTGGTTGGAGAAGTAGGCTGCAAGGGTTGGGCACACTGGATATGTGGAGCTTGTTCAAGGAACAGCTATTGCATGTTCTTGATAAGTACGTACCAGTCAGGCAGGGAGGAAGGGGTCAAGCGAGGGAACCGTGGTTTACCAAAGAAGTGGAATCTCTTGTTAAGAGGAAGAAGGAGGCCTATGTGAAGATGAGGCGTGAAGTTTCAGTTGGGGCGCTTAATAGTTACAAGGAAGCGAGGAAGGATCTAAAGAGAGAGCTGAGACGAGCAAGGAGGGGACATGAGAAGTCTTTGGCAGGTAGGATCAAGGAAAACCCAAAAGCTTTCTATAGGTATGTCAGGAATAAAAGAATGACTAGGGTAAGAGTAGGGCCAGTCAAGGACAGTGGTGGGAAGTTGTGTGTGGAGGCTGAGGAGATAAGCGAGATACTAAATGAATACTTTTCGTCAGTATTCACTCAAGAAAAAGATAATATTGTGGAGGAGAATGCTGAGACCCAGGCTATTAGAATAGATGGCATTGAGGTGCGTAGGGAAGAAGTGTTGGCAATTCTGGACAAGGTGAAAATAGATAAGTCCCCGGGGCCGGATGGGATTTATCCTAGGATTCTCTGGGAAGCCAGGGAAGAGATTGCTGAGCCTTTGGCTTTGATTTTTAGGTCATCATTGGCTACAGGAATAGTGCCAGAGGACTGGAGGATAGCAAATGTGGTCCCTTTGTTCAAGAAGGGGAGTAGAGATAACCCCGGTAACTATAGGCCGGTGAGCCTAACGTCTGTGGTGGGTAAAGTCTTGGAGAGGATTATAAAAGATACGATTTATAATCATCTAGATAGGAATAATATGATTAGGGACAGTCAGCATGGTTTTGTGAAGGGTAGGTCATGCCTCACAAACCTTATCGAGTTCTTTGAGAAGGTGACTGAACAGGTAGACGAGGGTAGAGCAATTGATGTGGTGTATATGGATTTCAGTAAAGCGTTTGATAAGGTTCCCCACGGTCGGCTATTGCAGAAAATACGGAGGCTGGGGATTGAGGGTGATTTAGAGATGTGGATCAGAAATTGGCTAGTTGAAAGAAGACAGAGAGTGGTAGTGGATGGGAAATGTTCAGAATGGAGTTCAGTTACGAGTGGCGTACCACAAGGATCTGTTCTGGGGCCGTTGCTGTTTGTCATTTTTATAAATGACCTAGAGGAGGGCGCAGAAGGATGGGTGAGTAAATTTGCAGACGACACTAAAGTCGGTGGAGTTGTAGACAGTGCGGAAGGATGTTGCAGGTTACAGAGGGACATAGATAAGCTGCAGAGCTGGGCTGAGAGGTGGCAAATGGAGTTTAATGTGGAGAAGTGTGAGGTGATTCACTTTGGAAAGAATAACAGAAATGCGGAATATTTGGCTAATGGTAAAATTCTTGGTAGTGTGGATGAGCAGAGGGATCTCGGTGTCCATGTACATAGATCCCTGAAAGTTGCCACCCAGGTTGATAGGGTTGTGAAGAAGGCCTATGGTGTGTTGGCCTTTATTGGTAAAGGGATTGAGTTCCGGAGCCATGAGGTCATGTTGCAGTTGTACAAAACTCTAGTACGGCCGCATTTGGAGTATTGCGTACAGTTCTGGTCGCCTCATTATAGGAAGGACGTGGAAGCTTTGGAACGGGTGCAGAGGAGATTTACCAGGATGTTGCCTGGTATGGAGGGAAAATCTTATGAGGAAAGGCTGATGGACTTGAGGTTGTTTTCGTTAGAGAGAAGAAGGTTAAGAGGTGACTTAATAGAGGCATACAAAATGATCAGAGGGTTAGATAGGGTGGACAGCGAGAGCCTTCTCCCGCGGATGGAGGTGGCTAGCACGAGGGGACATAGCCTTAAATTGAGGGGTAATAGATATAGGACAGAGGTCAGAGGTGGATTTTTTACGCAAAGAGTGGTGAGGCCGTGGAATGCCCTACCTGCAACAGTAGTGAACACGCCAACATTGAGGGCATTTAAAAATTTATTGGATAAGCATATGGATGATAAGGGCATAGAGTAGGTTAGATGGCCTTTAGATTTTTTCCATGTCGGTGCAACATCGAGGGCCGAAGGGCCTGTACTGCGCTGTATCGTTCTATGTTCTATGTTCTATAATTTGTAGTCGTATTGTAGTGCATTCAACTGCCATTGGTCAGTAGACCACGTCTGACGGTTCAATCAGAAAAGTAGTTATGATAAATCAGTGAAGAGTGAGACAGTAAGGAGAAATCCCCCTCCAGTGTGTGGAGAATTGGACCAGAAGTGGCCGTGTGAGAAGACAAAGTCCTATAAGGGAGACGCAAGCAGAGCTGGTAACACGGGACAGCATGGCGGAGAGCAAGGGCCGCGGGGAGACGGCACAGTGGTTGACGGAGCAGCTGGTGAAGTTTCTCGAGGATTGCTTCGCCAAGCTGAAGAAGGACACGCTGGACCCGATTAAGGCTTTACAATGGTTCAGAATCAGGAAACCCACGGGAGAGCAATTCAGGAGGTCGAACAAAAGTTGTCCGAGTACGAGGAGTATATAACCATGCTGGAAAACAAGGTGGGGATGATGAACGGCCACCAGAAAAGAATGCAGGAGAAGCTGGAGGATCTGGAAAATAGGTCCAGGAGGCAGAATCTCAGAATTGTTGGCCTCCCTGAAGACAGTGAGGGATCGGATGCGAGGGCCTATGTGACGGATGTGTTGGAGAAGTTGATGGGGGCTGGGGCGTTCCCTCGGCCCCTGGAATTGGACAGAGCGCACAGAGCCCTCGCAAGGAAGCGCAGAGCAAACGAGCTGCCAAAGGCCATGGTGGTACGTTTTACCGTTTCATGGACAAGGAACACGTTTTGCGGTGGGCCAAGAAAGAACGGAGCAGCAAGTGGGAGAACTGTGAGTTGCACTTCTATCAGGACCTGGGAGCGGATTTTGCCAAGAGGCAAGCTGGGTTCAATCGGGCAAAAATGACCCTCTTTAAGAAGTGGGTGAAGTTCGGGATGCTGTACCCAGCCCACCTGTGGGTCACACATGAGGAACGGGACTTCTACTTTGAAACGGCAGACGAAGTATGGACCTTTATCAAAGAAATGAAGCTGGAGGCGAATTAAAAGACACTGAAGCCTTGGAGAAGTACTGTGGCAACCATTTGTGGTGCTGGATTGTATAAATTTAAGTAGCTCTATGTGAAATAATGGGCTGTGTGCATGGTCAAAGGTTGTTTTGTCTTGCAGGGACCTTGTTTGAGGAGGGGATGGGTTTTAATTTAGTTCTGCTTTTTGGGTGACTATTTTTCTGAAGTGATTGTTTCTTCACTGTTTTTTCTGTTGCTTGTTTACTGGGGAATGTGATGCTTTTAAAGTGTTTATTCATGTGGGGGGGAGAGAGGAGAGGACAATAGGGAGACAAACTGCTTGGTGCCAGGGACGTGAGCTATTGAGTCAGCATGGGTCAGCTGACTCGCGGAAGCGCGGTGGGGGTGAGCAGGTGTTAAACTGGAGCTTGACTTGGGGGATCGGGTTTCTAGTGCTGTTGCTAGCGGGGAGGGGGGGTGGGGGTGGGAGCTGCTTTACTGACAGTGGAGGAACTGTTACTAGGGGGCAAATGGGAGGTCGGGAATGGCGACAGCCCAAGTGGGGACTCGAGGACGCGGAGGGCGCGGGGTCGAGGCTGGCCTAAAAAAGGGTGATGGCTAGTCGGCAAGGTGGGGGGGGAGGCGGTTGGAAGCCCCCTGTCCAGGCTGATCACATGGAATGTTAGAGGACTGAATGGGCCGGTCAAGAGGGCTCACGTGTTCCCTCATTTGAGGGAACTGAAGGCCGACGTGGCAATGCTACAAGAGACACACTTCAAGGTTACAGACAAGACGTGATTGAGGAAGGGGTGGGTTAGCCAAGTGTTCCACTCAGGACTGGACTCAAAGACCAGGGGGTAGCGATCTTAATCAGCAAACGAGTGGCATTCGAGGCAGGGAGAATTGTGTCAGACAAGGGGGGTAGGTACATAATGGTGAGTGGGAAGCTGGAGGGCGTGCAAGTTGTACTTGTGAACATATATGCTCCGAATTGGGACGACTTGGAATTTATGAGGCGGGTGTTAGGTAAGACCCCAGACATAGAGTCACATAACCTGATCATGGGAGGGGACTTTAACATAGCCATTGATCCGGAATTGGACCGGTCCAAATCCAGGACAGGGAGGCAGCTGGCTGCGGCAAAGGAATTGAAGGGTTTTACGGGAAATGGGGGAGTAGACCCATGGAGGTTTGCACGGCCGAGGACGAAGGCGTTTTCCTTTTTTTCACATGTCCACAAAGTATACTCTCGCATCGACTTTTTTGTTCTGAGCAGGGCGCTAATACCGAAGGTGGTGGATACTGAGTATTCGGCAATTGCAGTGTTGGATCATGCCCCGCATTGGGTGGATCTACAGGTTAGTGTGGAGAGAAGGCAACGCCCGCTGTGGAGACTGGATGTGGGGTTGCTAGCGGATGAAGCGCTCTGTGGGCGAGTTAACAAGTCCATCCAGAACTACCTGGAAACAAATGATACGAGGGAGGACTTTGCAGCGACGGTTTGGGAAGCTTTGAAGGCAGTGGTCAGAGGGGAATTAATCTCGATACGGGCCCACAGAGAAAAGGTGGAACGGGCTGAGAGGGATAGATTAGTGGAGGAGATACTCCAGGTGGACAGGAGATACTCGGAGGCCCCGGACGCAGGGCTACTGAGGGAGGGGCAGAGGTTACAGTTGGAGTTTGGGCTGTTGACCACAAGGAAAGCAGTGGAACAGTTGAGGAAGGCATGGGGGGAGGGGGGGGGGGGGGGTGCGATCTATGAGTACGAGGAAAAGGCAAGCAGAATGTTGGTGCACCAGCTCAGGAAAAGAGAGGCGGCCAGGGAGGTAGGTAAAGTAAAGAGTAGAGGCGGGAATACTGTCCTGGACCCAACGGAGGTGAACGAGGTGTTTAAGGACTTTTACAGTAAATTATATGAGTCTGAACCCCTGGCTGGGGTGGAGGGGATGAGGCAATTACTGGATCAGTTGAGGTACCCAAAGGTGGAGGAGGACCTGGTGGAGGGGCTGGGAGCCCAATTGAGATTGAGGAAATAATCAAGGGGCTGGAGGACATGCAGTCGGGCAAGGCCCCGGGGCCTGATGGCTACCCGGTAGAATTCTATAAGAAGTTTTCAGAGATATTGAGCCCACTGCTGGTGAGGACATTTAACGAAGCAAGAGAGAAGGGAGTCCTCCCCCCAACAATGTCACAGGCCTTGATTTCGTTGATCCTGAAACGGGAGAAGGATCCGGAGCAATGTGAGTCGTACAGGCCGATTTGTCTACTGAATGTTGATGCCAAACTGCTGGCTAAGATACTGGCCACAAGGATAGAGGACTCTGTCCTGGGGGTGATAGGGGAAGACCAGATGGAATTTGTTAATTGCAGGCAACGAGGCCAATGTTCGAAGGCTTCCAAATGTTATTATGATGCCCTCAGAAGGAGAGGAGGCATAGGTGGTGGTAGCGATGCTATACGGAGAAGGCTTTTGATCGGGTGGAGTGGAATTACCTGTGGGAGGTGCTGGGAAGGTTTGGGTTTGGTGAGGGCTTTATTGACTGGGTGTGGTTGCTCTATCAGGCACCAGTACCGAGTGTGCGTACGAACCGACTGAGGTCGGGGTATTTTAAACTACACAGAGGGATGAGGCAAGGGCGCCCCCTCTCCCCGTTACTGTTTGCTCTGACCATAGAGCCATTGGCCATGGCGTTACGAGCCTCCGGGAAGTGGAAAGGACTGGTTCGGGGGAGTGGAGCACCGGGTCTCGCTCTATGCAGATGACCTACTCTTGTACATTGCGGACCCGTTGGAGGGGATGGGGAAAGTAATGCGAATCTTGGGGGTAATTTGGCAATTTTTCAGGGTATAAATTGAACATGGGGAAAAGCGAGATGTTTGCGATCCAGGCAAGAGGGCAGGAGAAGAGACTGGGAGAGCTGCCGCTTAGAATGGTAGGGAAGAGCTTACGATATCTGGGAATCCAGATGGTCCAGAAATGGGAGGTGCTACACAAGTTAGACGTATCCCGGTTGGTAGAACAAATGGAAGGGGACTTTAAGAGATGGGACATGCTCCCGCTATCACTGACGGGGAGGGTACAGACCGTGAAAATGACAGTCCTCCCCAGATTTCTGTTTGTCTTTCAGTGCCTCCCAATCTTCATCCCCAAGGCCAAGCAGGTGAATAAGATTATTTTGGGCTTTGTGTGGGCCGGTAAAACCCCGCGAGTGAAGAAAGTGTTGTTGAAGCGCAGTTGGAGGGGCGGCTGGGTTGGCACTGCCGAACTTCCGCAATTATTACTGGACGGCTAATATAGCCATGATTAGGAAGTGTGTATTGGGGGAGGGGTCGGCATGGGAGCGGATGGAGGTGGAGTCATGTAAAGACAACAGTCTGGGAGCATTGATAACGGCACTCTGCCGTTCTTGCTGGCCCGATACTCCAGATGTCCGGTGGTAGTGGCGGCTCTGAGGATCTGGGGGCAGTGGAGGAGATGTAAGAGAGTGGATGGAGCATCGATTTGGACCCCGATTTATAACAACCACAGGTTTGTACCGGGTAGGCTAGATGGTGGGTTCCGGAGTTGACAGAGGGCAGGAATTGGAAGGATGGGGGATCTATTTATAGATGGGAGCTTTCCCAGCTTGAAAGCTTTGGAGGATAAATTTACATTGCCAGCAGGGAATGGTTTCAGGTATTTGCAGGTGTGAGACTACCTGAGAAAACAGGTGCCCGCCTTTCTGCTGCTGCCGCCATGGGGGATACAGGATAGAGCAGTTTCCAGTACCTGGGTGAGAGAGGGGAAGGTATCGGATATTTATCAGGAGCTTTCGGAGGCGGAGGAAACTCCGGTGAAGAAGCTTAAGGGCAAGTGGGAGGACGAGCTAGGAGGAGAGATAGAGGTGAGTCTATGGGCAGATCCCCCAAGCAGGGTTAATACCTCCTCATCATGTGCCAGGCTTAGCCTGATACAATTTAAGGTAGTCCACCGGGCACACATGACAGTGGCTAGGATGAGCAGGCTTTTCGGGGTAGAGGATAGGTGTGTGAGGTGCGCGGGAAGCCCAGCAAATCATGTCCACATGTTTTTGGCATGCCCGAAGCTTAGAGCGTTTTGGCAGGGTTTTGCTAAAGTAATGTCCACGGTACTAAAAACACAGGTGGTGCCGAGTCCGGAGGTAGCGATCTTTGGAGTGTCGGAAGATCCAGGAGTTCAGGGGCCAAAAGAGGCTGACGTCTTGGCCTTTGCCTCCCTGGTAGCCCAGAAATGGATCTTGTTAATGTGGAGGGACTCAAAGCCCCCGAGTGTAGACCTGGGTTAGTGACATCGCTGGGTTTCTCAGTATCGAGAAAATAAATTTCGCCTTAAGAGGGTCAATGTTAGGGTTTTCCCGGAGGTGGCAGTCATTCGTCGACTTTCTTGGGAAAATTTTAATGTCAGCAGATGCAGTATTCCAAAGAGGGGGAGCGGATTGTTGTTGTATGGTTGAGGTGTGTGAAGATTGGGCTGGGGGGGGGGGGGGGGGGAATGTTTATTTTACCATGTTGATATTATTGTTTATGTTACTGTTATAAAGATTTTCAAATTCCTTAATAAAATATTATTTTTAAAAAAGAAGAGTAGTTATGACTGTATAACCGAGTGTCGGGCCGACATAGATTAGAACCATGTCTTCAAGAGAAGAGGAGGTTAAAAACAAGAAGACGGGCCGGCTCCATCTGAAATTTGGACATGTTAATTCTTAAGGAGTGTCTGTTTCTCATCATCTGGCCACCTCAGATATTTGCGTGCATCAGTTGCATTAAATCATTTCCCAGAAGGGGCTCATCGCTTAAATCATCACCTTCTCCTGGTTGCCAGACTCGTGTCTACAGGTTTCGAGCGTGAGCTGCGTTGGTCTGTGGGTGGTCCGATTCGTCATGTCTTACCAACCTGTAGGAATTGTCAGGGTGCCAAAAAGGAGTATCAGGGTTGTGGCGTGACGGAGGGTAGTCGAGAACTGGTATACTCAAAGTGGAAGCAATGTTGCTGGGAGTGGGCGTAGGAGAAGTTGTTGGGTGGGGACGGTCGTACAAGGGGTCGAAAAAATCCAAGGCGTTGTTCTGGGGGCTAGGGTAGCTGATGGTGGGGAGATCACTAGGGATGGTAGTGAAATCCGGGAGGCTCTCATCAGAGTCAGGGTCGAGGTTGAAACCTGTGAGTATGGGCGGAGTCGAGGGGAGAGTGTCGTCCAGAGGGGGGGGGGGTTACGCTATCTTGTACCCAGAGGGGCTTACTTTGTGAGAAATGGAGTAGGGGCCTGTGAATTTAGGGGCTAGGATGGAGTTGGGGTTGTACAACGATATCATAACTTGATGGCCGACTGTATACTCTATGGGGTGAACCTTTTTGTCAAAGCTGGCTTTACCCTGCATTTTCCGAGCGCCTAGTCGGACAGCAGCAGCTAGCTGTGCCGCTTTAATGTTCTCTGTGACCTGTTGCACTGCTTATTCGTGGGTGAGCGTGGTTACTGCGGGATTTGCCAAATCGAGCCCTAATAAATATTCAATGCCCTTCATAGGTCTCCCTGTCATAAGCGTGTGGGGAGTGAAACCTGTGGAATTGAAAACTGTGTTCCTGATAATCATGAGAGCAAAGGGTAGTACAGAGTCCCAAGTGGAATTGTTCTGCTGTACCGTTTTCCTAATGGTTGTTTTTAAAGTGCAGTTCATGCGCTCTACTGTGCCGCTGGACTGGGGGTGGTAGGCTATGTGGAATTTCTATTTGATACAAAAATGGTCATAATGTTTTGCATTACTCTGCCGGTTAAGTGGGACCCTTGATCCGATTCGATGCTGCATAGAAGACCCCAACGCGTAAATATCTGATGGGTCAAAACTTTTGCGGTGGCCTTTGCTGTGTTTGAACGTGTGGGGAATGCTTTGACCCATTTTGTAAAAATGTCGATAACAACCAGCACGTACTTGAAACCGTTTCTGCAGCGGGGGAAGGGACCAATGTAATCAATTTGCAGATTTGTCCAGGGGCCTTCTACAGGTCGGGTGTGTCTTAATTGTCCCTTCTTTGCATAATGTTCTGGATTGTTCTGGGCGCCAATGAGGTAATTCTCAACATAATGTGTGATATCGCTTTTTAATTCGGGCCACCAGCACAAGGGTCTTAAATGGGCAATGGTTGTGTCTATTCCCTGATGTCCGTGTCCGTCATGGAATTGGTAGATTAACTGGTTTCTGTCTTGGGTGGGGACCACATAAATTCCGTCCTTTAACACTATTCCGTCCTGTATTGTGAGTGTGTCCTTCCATTTATCATAGGGGGCTGGGTAGGTGCCGTTCAGTATCTGTTTAAGGGAGTCGTCTGCTTTCTGTGCCTGAGATAAATCCTCAATATTGGTTTGGGAGACCTGGATTGAATGTATCTGTTCACACTTCGGGGGTTGCCAGAAGTGACCGGTGCGTGATCCAGCTTTAGCTAAGGCGTTGGCCTTGTGATTACCAGGGGGGAAGGAGGGTTTATGGGTCTTTACTGTAATGATGCCCTATGTGTGGCCGGTGGCTTTTCTAAGAATATGTTTCAGCAGAGGGGCCTCTCCTGGTAGGGATTTTCCATCAGCGGATACAAAACCTCGAGATTCCTATAGGGGAAGGAATTCTGTTCGACTGTTGCAGATATACAAGCTGTCGGAGTGTATGTCCTCAAGCGTTGGAAAGGAGTCTGGATGGTCAATTACAGAAGCTATGGCTGCCATGTCGGCTGCCTGCAAACCCAAGTGGCCCGGTAATTTTAAAGATACCTCTTCGAGTGGGCGTCCCAGTGAGTCCTCCACATAAATCCCACATCCCGTGATTCTTACTCCATCCTCAACAGTGGAGGAGCCATCTACATAGATCTTTACTGTGACCCCCTGTGTCTTGGGATCTTTGTGTCTCACCGTTTACACGTGGTTGTAGCCTGTAGGATGTGTGGCTGCAATTATCTGGCATTCGTGTGGGGTCCCTGCTTATTGTAAATTATCTGCTAAAACGTGTGGGTCTTGGTGCATTTCACAGAAATGCCTTGTAATAAGAATGTCCAGCGAGCTGCTCTGATCTGGGTAACTGAACCATCCTTTAGTTTGACGTCCAACAACAGTTGGGTGGGAGTGTGCTCGATTAATATTGTGACTGGGTTGAGGCCTGTAATGTAGGCAAAGTACTGGACTGCCCAGAAGACTGCAAGCAAGTGTCGTCTGCAGGTAGAAAATCCTTGTCCTGCAGGGCCTAAAACTCTAGAGGTATAGGCTGCCAGTCCTAATTGGTCGTGGCATTCCTGTGCGAGCACTGCTGAGAGGGTTTGGTCGGTGGTTGCTATGGCATCGGGGTCAGGCACTAGTATAGTGGGAGCTGTACCTAGGACGTGCTTTAAATCGTCTATGGCGTCTGTGTGCTGGGGAAGCCAATTCCATGGGGTGTTCTTTTTCAGAAGCTCTGAGAGTGGGGCGGCCTTGGTGGCAAAACTATCTATATAATTTCTACAGTATCCCACTAAACCTAGAAAGGAGCGACGTGCACTTACATTACGGGGCAGGGGCAATTTCACAACGGAGTCAATTCGTTTTTGTTCAATTTCACATTTGCCGTGGGTAATAACGGTGCCTAAGTAAAGTACCTTTTCCCTCAATATCTGTGCCTTTTTGGGGTTTACCTTACATCCTATGGACTGGAGCAGGGTTAGTAATTCAGCCAATAGAGCCACGTGCTCTTCCCTGGTATCGGTTTGCAGGAGCAGGTCATCTACATACTGAATGAGGCATTCGGGGTGGGAGAATTTGGAAAGACCAGCAGCTAGCTGTCTGTGGAAAATGGAGGGGTAATTATGGAAGCCTTGGGGGAGACACGTCCACGTGTACTGTTGGCCTTGAAAAGTGAATGCAAATTTATACTGGCCAGCCCGATCTAGGGGAATGGACCAAAAACCATTGCTGATATCCAACACAATGAAATACTTTGCTTGCACTCCCTACTTAAGCATGGTCATGGGACTCGTGGCAATGGTGGGTGCTGTTAAAGGGGTAACTTTGTTTAGTTCGCGGTAGTCAATGGTGAGTCGTCATGAACCGTCTGGTTTCTTTACGGGCCAAATCGGGGCATTATTAGTGGAAGCTAGGGGCCGAATCACTCCTTGTTTTAACAGACTGTTAATTACCTTTAAAATTTCTCCCTTAGCCTGCTGTGGAAATCCATACTGTTTCTGTGGTTTGGGGTCGGGACCTGAGATCATAATCGTACCTGGAATCTGCCCACAGTCGTGCTTCTGTTGGGCAAACGCAACTTTGTGTGTCGCTAATACCTGTTTAATGGTGGCGTCTGTGCTAATTGACGATGGTTAAACCAATAGTCCTCTACTGGGAAAATCCTGTAATCTCCTACTGAGAGTTTGGCAGGGGCACTAGCTGTCTTATACATTCGCCAGACACACTTGTTTACGGGGTCGAAGGAGAGGTTATGAGAGTTCATGAAATTTATCCTTAGGATGTGTTCTGCAGTCGGGGGTAGGTCAACTAAAACAACAGGGTGGGTAGTGGCTACGGTTCCTATTTGGATAGGTATAGGGGCTGTGATGTATCCCTCTTGCATGTGGCCTGTGAATCCACTGAGTGCAATGGTATCGGTGGTTGACCATGGTGTTTTTTGGAACAGATTTGAGGAGTTTAGTGTGTCCCAAAGAAAATCAACTGCTTGTCCCCGGACTGTGCCTGTGACTACAGGTCTTCCAACGTTATCCCAGTGTGTGTCACAGACCCATGATGGAGATGCTGTACACCATCAATCTAGGGGGTTATAAGCGAGGTTATCTGATTGGGCGTTTATGTTATGCATGAGGCGAACGTTGCCTTCTAGCTGTCATGGCTGGCGATCGTGGTCTGGCCTGTTGTTTCTGGGTGGGGGGTTGGGCTGTTGGGGTCATTGATTGTGTGGGGGTTTTTGTCTGCAATCGCGGGCGAAATGTCCTACTTGTCCACAATTGTAACATGAGCCTCGTGGTGCGTGGGCTGGGCCTTGTGCTCTGGGGTGCTGTTCTCGGGGGTAATGTTCCTCTCTTCTGCCCTCATTTATCCATGCGGGTTCCTGGCTAGTTCTAACTGGGTACATTGTGGCTTCTAATCCATTTTAGTCCATCTGATCCTGCAGTGACTGTTCCCATGCCCTGGTTACCCAAATCTCATGGTGTGTGGTATCTGCCGCGTCATAGTTTGCCCAAGCCCTTTCACCTGCTTCCGTGGCATGCAAAACTGATGTACGGGACCATTTAGCAGTTTCGTCCTCATCTAGGTGAGCGCGGTTTAAATTTCCGTATACTGACTTGAAATGTCTCCAGAGGCGACCGGCAAAGGCAGTCGGAGATTCCCCTTTCTTTTGCTGCATTTGTTCAAACCCTCGACCGGATCCCCTTTGTTATATCCGATAGCATCTAATATTGCGGCCTTCATTTCCTTCTCTCTGTGGTTATCGGATTCATGGGTGTCGGGGCAGGGGTGAGGGTTGGTGCGACCTGTGCAGCCCATGGTGCCAGTGCCTTTCTTTTTGGGATGCGTGGCGACTGCTTTTGACTTTCTGTTCCTTTAACATACATTTGCGCGCTTTCACTTAACTCTTCCCAATCTGCCATCTCTTCCTCATCTGTCTCATCTGTCCCGAAGGCACACATAAACCCATTCTGAACTGAAAGTAACGACTGGAGCTTATCTATCTTCCGCTGGCATTTAACGTGGTCAATGGTGCTCTGCCTTTGTTCTTTAGTGGACTGGTGGCTCTTAAAGCTGCCTGTAAATCGGCGCATTTCTTTGTTAATTGGGTGACCTGGTGTTCAGTCTCCTCTCTTGTCAAGACTGTGCGCTGTGTGTCTTGATAGGCCTTGTCGTACTGGGTTTGGAAGGTGCTAAGATGTACTATGCAAGACTGGTGGGCGCGTTTAACATCGGCGATTTCCCTGTCTTTGGCGGCTAACCTCTCCCGGAGTTCCTCAATAATGTTCTCACTTTCTTTACTGTTTCCCTCATTCTCTTCTTCCTGCTCTACTAACTGTCTACGGAGCGTCTCGATGACCTCCTCAGTGCCTCGCAACTGTGCCAAGCAGCACACTATTGCTATTGGCTTTCTGAACTTTGCGGCATTCTTCTTGTATACCTCGCATAAATTCTCCCACCAAGTCTGTCCTATCTTCCCTGGACCTGACTCAGTATTTGCATATAAATTCGCCTTTAAATACCTTTTTAACACACCCTCCCATATGGGCACTGCTCTGATTTGTTGACTACTGTGACCTCGGGTTGCTGCTGTGGATTCATCATTCTGTCTATCTGCGCTGCGATCTCTTCTCTACTTTTAATTTGGAACAGGGGGGGAATAAGGAGTCGATTGAACAACAGGTATGCGGGGATAGTTATCTCGGACCATGCACCCCACTGGCTGGATATTCAGTTCAGTACGGGACGGGAGCAGCGGCTGGGGTGGAGGTTTGACTCGGGGTTGTTGGCGGATGGAGGTTTTTGTGATAAGGTACGGTTGGCGATTAGGGATTACGTGGAGTTCAATCAGAATGGGGAGGTGTCGGCGGGCATTTTTTGGGAAGCACTGAAGCCAGTGGTCCGGGGAGAAATGATCTAATTTACGGTTCGTGCGAATAAGGAAAGGAGGGTGGAACATGACCGTCTAGTGAGCGAGATACTGGAGGTGGACAGGGAATATTCGAGGGTGCCCACAGTGGAGGGATTGGCAAGGAGGAAAAAGTTGCAGGGGCAATTTGACAGGCTGACATCGGGGAGGGCGGTAGGGCAACTGCGTAGGGCAAGAGGGGTGCAATACGAGTATGGCGAGATGGCGAGCCGCATGCTAGTGCACCAGCTGTGGAGGCAGGCCGCATCCAGCAAAATATTGAATATCCGGACTGGGGCTGGGGATGTGGTGTCAGAGCCAAGGAAGATAAATGAGGCATTTAGAGGGTATTACCAGGGACTTTATGCGGTAGACCCAGAAGGAGAGGAGGGGGACATGGGATGGTTCCTGGACAAGCTGGAATTTCCCCAGGTGGAGGATGCAAAGAGGCAGATTTGGAGGAGCCCCTGGGGCTGAGGGAGGTGCTGGATAGTATCAGGGATATGACGACGGGGTAGGCACCTGGGCCGTATGAGTACCCGGCATAATTTTATAAGGAATTTGCAGCGGACCTGGTACCACATCTGTTGGGGGCGTTTAATGAAGCACTAGAGAATGGGGAATTGCCGGAGACGATGAAGCAGGTAGTAATCACACTAATCCCAAAAAAAGGGAAGGATCCGGTGGAATGTGGGTCGTACAGACCCATATCACTATTGAACACGGATGTGAAAGTATTGGCTGAGTTGTTGGCGGGGAGGCTGGAGGATTGTGTCCCAGAGGTGGTTGCAGAAAATCAAACAGGTTCATGAAGGGCAGGCAGCTCATGAGTAATATGAGACGGCTGTTGAATGTGGTGATGAATCCGTTGAGAGGTCTGGTACTGGAGGTGGTGGTGTCCATGGACGCGGAGAAAGCATTTGATCGGGTGGAGTGGCGGTACTTGTTTGAAGTTTTGGGAAGGTTTGGGTTTGGGCTGAGATTTGTGGCATGGGTGCAGTTGCTGTATGTGGTGCCAAGAGTGATGGTGAGGACGAATGATATGAGCTCACGAAGCTTTGACTTATACAGGGGTACGAGGCAGGTGTGCCCGCTGTCGCCGCTGCTGTTTGCTCTGGCCATCAAGCCATTGGCGATGACTCTCAGGGGGTCGGCAGAGTGGCAGGGTATAATGAGGGGACAGAGGGAGCATTGGGTGTTGCTCTATGCCGATGACCTCCTGCTGTATGTTTTCGATCCGTTGGAGAGTATGGGAAGGATTATGGTCCTGTTGGGGAGGTTTGGAAGGTTCTCGGGATACAAGCTGAATGTCGGGAAAAGGGAGGCATTCTCGGTGAATGAGCTGGCACAGCGGGCTAATTTAGGGGGGATTCTATTTACGGTAGCGAGGGATAGGTTTAGGTATTTGGGGATTCACGTAGCGAGGGAATGGACGGGGCTCCATAAGTGGAACTTAACAAAGCTGGTGGAGGAGGCCAGGGAGGATCTTAAGAGGTGGGATACACTGCACTTAACGTTGGCGGGGAGGGTCTTAGTGGTGAAAATGAATATTCTGCCGAGGTTCTTGTTTATCTTTAAGGCTCTCCCGATCTTTACATCAAAGGCCTTTTTTCGGAAAGTGGATGTTGTGTTATGCTTCTTGACGTAGCATAACACAACGTTCCTTGATGTACACTCTGACAAAGGAAGGTTCAGACTTGCAGATAGTTTTAACACATTTATTGAACAGTTAACAATTCTCCTACTTGAGTTTGACTCTCTTGCTAATCTAACTATAGTAACTATATCTAACTAACCAGTCTGCTCTAATCCATGCAGTGGGTGTGATGCTTCCTGATCTGCCCCTGTGTCTCTGAGTGACGCATATGGATAGAGAAAGAGCATGTGTGCCCTGTCCTTTTATATGGGTAGCCCCCTTGTGGTAGTGTCACCTGTGGGTGTGTCGTGACTGCCCATTGGTCGTGTCCTATCTTACTGGCCTATTGGTTGAATGTCTGTGTGTCATGATGTCTCTGGTGCTCCCTCTAGTGTTTATCTAGTCTAAGTGTATTTACATTAACCCCTTGTGTATTTACAGTGTCCTAGTGTATCTACATTAATGTGGACAAGGTGCGGTGGTGGTGGGAAGGAGAAGGGGTAGAGTGGGTTAAGATGGAGGAGGAATCTTGTAAGGGGTCTAGTTCGTGGGCTATGGTGATGGCAGCATTGCCAATGGCTCCGAGTAGGTATTCAGGGAACCCAACGGTGCAGTCCACGGTGAAGATATGGAATCAGCTGAGGAGGCATTTTAGGGTGGAAATGATGTCGGTGCTAACGCCGCTGTGCGAGAATCATGGGTTTGAGCTGGGAGGATGGATAGTGTATAGAGGAGGCGGAGGGAAGTGCGGTTGGTCAAGGTGAGGGATTTGTATTTGGAGGAAGGGTTCGCCAGTCTGGAGGAGCTAAGGGAGAGGGTAGAGCTGCCATGGGGTAGTGAGTTTAGGTATCTACAGGTTAGGGACTATGCACAAAATGTCTGGAAGGGGTTCCCTAGATTGCTGGGATACATCCTGCTGGAGTGACTGCTGCTTCCGGATGTGGAAGGTGAGGGACGAATTGGGGATATATATAAGTGGCTGGGGGAGCAGGGAGGCGAGCGGGTGAAGATCAAGGCGAAATGGGAAGAGGAGTTGGGAATGGAGATGAATTGGCGAGTATGGAGTGAGGCATTGCGAAGGGTAAACGGGACCTCCTCCTGTGCAAGAATGAGCCTGATACAGTTTAAGGTGGTGCACAGGGTGTATATGACTTGGGCAAGAATGAGTGGGTACTTTCAGGGGGTAGCAGCTGAGTGTGAGAGAGGTGTGGGCGGGGGCCAGCGAATCACGCGTACATGTTTTGGGGTTGTGAAAAATTGGGAAGACTCTGGGCGGGAGTGTCCGTGGTCTTAGCCAGTAGAGTGGAGGAGGGAGTGGACCCGGACCCTTTGGTGGCGATATTTGGGGATTCAGAGAAGCCGGAGCTCATGGAGAGGAGGATGGCCGATGTCTCTGCCTTCGCCTCTCTGATTGCACAGCGGCGAAGTTTGCTGGAGTGGCGGTCGGCATCGCCACCAGGGGTAGCAGCATGGTTGGGTGACCTGTACGACTTCCTGCGATTAGAGAAGATAAAGTATGTGTTAAGGGGCTCAGCGGGGGAGTTTGAGAAAAGGTGGGGGATGTTTGTGACCGTGTTTGAGGAGCTGTTTGTGGTGGGGGGGGTGGGTGATGAGGAGGAGGGGCGGGTGAAAAAGTAGAAAAATCTGTACAAACTGTATAGTTGATTGCTGGGAAGAATGCTTCCCGAGGTGTTTATTTGCTGTAACCTACTTTGATGCAAGTTTGAATAAAATGCGTTTAAAAAAGAAATAAAAATCTCTTTATTGACCCATTAAGAACCTCCGCACTGTCATGTCATGGGACCATGCTCTGAAAACCCCCGGGTAAACCTGGCACTACCTCCCTGTGCAGGAAGAGAATGGCAGCGCAGCGTGTCTCCCGCCTCCCACACTCACAGCGCAGTAAATCCACACCGTTGCTGGCACAGGCCACTCCGCCAACCCCCCCCCCCCCATCTATGGAAAGTTCTACCCCCTTCCCGCAAAGCAATGCTCAGCCCTCTCATGTCTGTCTGCAATCTCTAGCAATGATGGAAAGAGTGTAAGTCTATTCACCTTGTCAGCAGATGGAGATATACTCTGGGAGCACTGACCTCAGAGGCAGCAGAGATTTGCATTCAGCCTATCTGAGCTCCTAGACCACCCCGTTCAGTGGCAGGTCGCGTTCAGCTCTCTTTCAGGCAGGAGTCAGACATTTTGTTGAGGATAGGAGGATAGAACACATTCTCCGGCAGTGTCTGGCCAATTGCTTTAGGATCCTGCCCATGAATGTTGCCACTATCATGATGACTTCTGGTAGGCACCACAGTAATGAGAGAATGTCAGACACCATGGTGGGAGAGTTCTTCACAACCTAGTCCTGATCGTTTCCAAACCCAGAGGCTATGAGGGCACCCTGAACCCTGCACCCTAGCGGGTTCTGGTCATCGTCCGAGATCCTTCCTCCTCCTCCTCTGTTTGCTGCCCCTCGCCACCTTCCTCGATATCCTCCTCAACCGAGGAGATGTGGCACTCCTCCACCTGCTCCTGATCCAGCTGATTGCCCCACTGCAGTGCCAGGTTGTGCAGAGCGCAGCAGACCACAATGATGCAGGACGCCCTCTGAGGGCTGAATTGGAGGGCTCCCCCTGACTGATTCAGGCACTGCAACTGCATTTTGAGCAGGCCAATCACCTGCTCAGCCAGTGCATGCGTTGATGCATGAGCCTCGGTATAGGAGGTTTCAGAGGGTGTTTGTGGCCTCCACACTGGCGTCACCAGCCACCCCCTGAGTGGAACCCCTTTGTTCCCGGGGAACCATACCTCCAGCCACTGCTCTCCCTCAAAGATGGCTGGGATTTGCGAATATTGCGAGATGTAACTGTCATGGGTGCTCCCAGAAAATGGGCGCACACATTCACAATGTGCATCGTGTGGCCACAGATGAACTGAGCATTGAGGGAATGTGGTTCACAAATGGCCACCCACACCTCCATGGGGAACGCAGAGCCACACGGGTGCAGTCGAAGACACTCTGCACCTGGAGCATGCCTGCTATGCAGGTGAAGCCGATGGCCCTGGCGGGTTGGTTCATTTCGTCCCAGTCCAAATTGATGTACATGTGGGCCCTCACAAATAGCACATCTGCGACCTCCCTTATGCATTTGAGTGCGGTAGACTGGAAAATATCAGGATATCTGTACAGCCCTGAAATGAGCTGCTGGTATAAAGTTTCAAAGTGGCAGTAACTTTCAGGGTCACAGGCAATGGGTGACCTCCCAGTCCATGTGGTTCCAGCCCTGCATCACCTGGCATAATTGGTCCACTTGTCTCCTGGGACAGGCGCAGACTTCTCCAGCATTGGACCTCTGGCACTTGGCGGTAGGAACTTCTCCGGTGGTATGCCCATGGCTGCTGATGTCTCCTCCTGGGCTCCGCCATCTTTGGCCCTGCCTGTGAAAGATCAGTGGGTGGGCTCTACCTCCCCCTCCTGTGCAGGGCGCTGTTCTTAGCCGGGTGCAGCGGCATGACAGCCTCACTTCTGCTGCTCAATCAAAAGAATTGCCAGCTCGACTGACTCTATGATTCTCCTGAATCAAAAATGAAAGGAAGAGGATATCAAAGTGAGTGATGAGGAGTCCTGACAATGCCCTGGTCCACAACCCCCTCAGAATCAGGGATATCCACCCGAGTACTCCCCTCTATGTGAGCCCCTTTCCAAAGAGCCTCAGTCCGACCCCTATCTCACAATAACCCCTCTCAACTCTATCTGAATGAAGCGTTTCGACCTTTGAGAGCCTCAGCGGGCCATGTCATGCCCAAGGATGAGGGTAATTGAATGTATTCAATGGACCTGTGCTCTAACCTCATGGGGAAACGAGCCGCTATCATCCATCATGTCCTGAATGGGTTGACTGATGAGCACATTCACCATTACTCCTTGCTATAGGGGCAACGTCTGTGTCACCTTTCTGATATGGAGATAAAAGTCAATGCTTGGTGGCTAAGCTTCTAAAGGGCTAAGTATTGGGTGTCAATCAGTGGCACACTCATGCATTTCAATGCTGACAAAATTGGCACAGTTGACTCACCAAGAACAGGTCAGAAAGATGATTAGGCAACTGGCAGGGAATGCAGATCTGACACATGTGAAGACTGTAATTTACAGTCAGCTTCATCCTTAGATGGCTCCCTCATCCCCCTAGATGTCATGGGCTGCAGATTAACAAGCATTCCAACTTGAACAGTCAGACACCCATATACAAACTCTGACAGCCTGACCTCCATAATCAGTGGCCTTGCTCTTCCAGATAGCTGGTGAGCTCAGGCAGCAAAGTACAGCCTGAGTGTGGGGCTCATTCTGACTGCACTCACTCTCCCCCCGTGTGGATGGTCTTCAGCCCTCATGGAGCTGGGAACCAGCCCTTGTCAGAGGCCCTGCTCTGCTCATACAGCTTAGCATTTCACAGGAACCCAAACAGGGACCCCCCAATTCGCCCCCTGTGATTTAACCTTTTGCCATCCATTTTCAAGCTGCCATTTTAAAAGGGTAATCCCTCAGTGGTGATATCGCCACATCCCGAGCAAGGAGGTCACGGGAAGCGCTGTCTGCGCACCTTGACCCCTTGAAACCTAGAGGCTCACAACTATGAATGGCCACCAAGGCCTCTAAGTGACCCCACTTGAGATGCCGAGACTGAGCCTTCCTCACCCACCCCACCCGGCCCCGAGTTGCACTTATCTGGTCCTTCGCATCCTCACCAGTGCCCCTCTGCAATTGAAACCCTGGAGGCTGATGGCAACCTGAGCGCTCACCTCCGATATCCCCTTCTGAGGTGAGGTCACTGTAGTGATCTTTACATGGGTATGTACAGAAGGGGCTGATGGGTAATGGAAAGACCACTAGGGGGCAGCACTGCTGTGTATAAAAGGGGGAAGCAAGCAGCCCTCTGGGCTGTGTGGTGGATTAGACTGTGAGGAGAACAGGGGCAGAGATTTAGCTCAGGGCTGCTAGTGTGGTCAGGACTAGTTGTAGTGTATAGAAAAGTTGTAACCTTTCTACTAGTACAGTTCTTAAAGTAAGAACTCAAGCAGTTATTTAAGTTGTGTTGCTCAATAAACCTTCTATAAAACTTCTGGACGACTTTGAGCCTTCTTCCAAAGTCTCTACTGTAACTGAGTTGAGCAGCACAGATTACCTGCCTTACAGGTAGCAAAACAGTCACCAGCTACTCATTTTTATACAGTTGCTATAAGTCGCACCAGCACCCAGTAAGTAGTCAGTGAGGGCGGCCGTCCCAATGGGAGGGCTCTCTAATGATATGCCAATATATTTAAATTATGTTCCCGACTTTTGTGGTATGAACCTTGTTATGTCATCGTGAGGGTTGTGGGAAATCGGGAAATGCGATCTCACCAGTGAGAATCGAATTTCCCCATTCTTGCCGGATTATGTGCCATTGTCGCTGATCTCTAACACAGGGTCAAAATCGCCCCGTTACAGTAAGCAGAGCTAATGCTATCCAGCACCGTGCAATATAATGTGCTTTTCATCTTTCCATCAATCACCAGCAATACTGAAAGCTATTTGTGTAACAATGAAGAAAGGCTGAGTTCAACAAGTTGATGTGTAATAATGAATGGCCTTAAAAGTGGCAGTGCCTCAGTCTACCACAAACCAGACCAGAGGCGTGGGGGCAGTGGTGAGGTGGAGTGTGGACTCTCAGATCAGAATTTCCACATTCTCTGTCTGGTGAGCTGGTACTCGGAGGGAAAGCAAACTTGCCAGACTCCTTGCCTGCAAATTTTGACAACATTCGATTTGAACGGTATTCATTTGCACTCATTTGACAGCTGACGTGCTACAAAGCAATCATTCACCGATCATTTGACAACAATTGTGCTCAAAAGCAATCGTTTAGCTATCATTTAACATTGCAAGTAACATAACTGGCATCAAAGTCACTAATTGTCCTTCACTGCAGTTATACACCAAAAGCAATCAGAGTTTATTTTAAATATTTCTGAATTTTGATCACTTAAAACATCCTAAAACTAAGGTAACGTTAGAAAAAGCAGTCTCTATCTTTAAAAAGTTAGTTTTATGTTTTTCTTCGTAATCTATAACTTGTGCATTACAACCCAGCAAAGCGCCCCCCCTCCGGGCAGAGATTGCAGCTTTTTTCTCCGTCCCCCGTTCCCCCCCCCCCCCCCCCCCCCCCCGTCCCCCCACCACCACTAACATAATTTATTTCCCTAACTCCCCCCACAGAGCAATTTTCTCCCCACCATTGGTGGGCCGGTGAGAATTTAAAGCCTGAAACCCAAGTGGGTGGAGAAAGTTTAGCCCCTGAGACTTGGTGGGTGGGTGGAAAGTCTGGACCCGGAGACTAAAATGAATTAAGAACTGATGCATGTACTCTCAAGCATGTACTGTGTAGGGGAAATTTTCCTTGGCCCAAATGAAGAAAATGAATAAATTCAGATGATAATTATTGTAATAATTTTGTTACTATAATAATTATCACGAATGGTAACTAGTTTCCTTGTATTTTACAATGCATGTTGCTGAGCATATTTGATAGCTTTACATGCATCGGATGATTTTGAGCATAGAACAAAGAACAATACAGCACAGGAATAGGCCCTTCGGCCCTCCAAGCTTGTACCGGTCATGATACCACCCTTGGCAAAAACCTCTGGAAAGCTTTGAATGCACTTGATGTCTTTGAGGATCTCTTGTCATTTGATTGCATTTGATGTCAAAGATGGCAAAACTCTGCTGATCTGTGATAAACTCATTCCAAATTAGGACATTTAATGTCAAATTATCACAAATACTTTTTGAGCACATTGAGCGCAAGATTGGTGTCCAAATGTTCGGGTAGCGTTGGATACCTACTATCAGAGAGGATCAAATACAGTGGAAAAGGAATTTGATTTACAGATGCAAATGCTTGTGTTAACTGCTGTGTCTGTACACCAGATGGAACGAAACGATTCAGCCTCAGTTGGCACAGTTTAGCTTCAGCTTTATGTGAATTAGATGATATGGATTCCCATCACTGCAGGAGGATTGGTGTTTGATGTTGTCCTTGTGGCAGATTTACAATCGTACCTATTAGCTAGTGTTTGGCGAGTGAACAAAAAAATCTTTTTTTGCCGGGTAGCATAGTGGTTAGCACAGTTGCTTCACAGCTCCAGGGTCCCAGGTTCGATTCCCAGCTTGGGTCACTGTCTGTGCGGAGTCTGCACGTTCTCCCCGTGTCTGCGCGGGTTTCCTCCGGGTGCTCCGGTTTCCTCCCACAGTCCAAAGATGTGCAGGTTAGGTGGATTGGACATGCTAAAATGTCCTTAGTGTTTAAAAAGGTTGGGTGGGGTTACTGGGTTACGGGGATAGGGTGGAGGTGTGGGCTTGGGTAGGGTGCTCTTTCGAAGGGCCGGTACAGACTCAATGGGCTGAATGGCCTCCTTCTGCATTGTAAATTCTATGTTTCTATGATTCTTTCAAAACTATATTAAATGGTTAGAAAAGTCAATAGGAAGATTGGAAGAATGTTGTCATCTGTCACCCTGTCTGCAACACACACCACCTCCACCCCACTGGGCTGCAAATGAGATACAAAGTTTGACATTTTAACATTGAAAATAATCTCTACCTTTCTGATGTGTTGCTGACTTCATGAACACCTATCAAAGAGCAACAAATGGCAGTCGGTTTCCTGCCCAGACATATTTATTTGATTAGTATTTTTAACTCAGTGCCCAAAATACTTGACAAAGGTGGGCACCTGGCACGTCAATGCAGATACTCAGTGAGACTAACAGCAGTAAGAATGGACCAACAGCTAATGCACTGCTAACTTTGGTCCACTATCACTCCACTTCCTCTGAGCAGAAAATGGAATATGTTAAAGAGGGAGTGGAGACGGGGGGTGGGATTCTCCCGTACACGGCGGGGCGGGGGGTCCCGGCGGGACGGAATGGCGTGAACCAGTCTGGTGTCGGCCCGCCCAAAGGTGCGGAATCCTCCGCACCTTCAGGGGCTACGCCGGAGTGGTTTGCGACCCGCCAGCTGGCGTGGAAGGCTTTTGGCGCTGCGCCAGCGGGGGCCGAAGGGACTCCGCTGGCCGGCGAGAGTCCACGCATGCACCGGTGCGTCAGCGGCTGCTGACATCATCCCCGCGCATGCGCAGGGGTCACCTACGCGCCGGCCATCGAGGAGGCTGACACTGCCGACGCGTAGGTAAAGAGTGTCCCCACGGCACAGGCCCGCCCGTGGGTCGGTGGGCCCCGATCGCGGGCCAGGCCACTGTGGGGGCACTCCCCGGAGCCAAAGCGCCCTGCGACCCCCCCCCCCTCCCAAGAACCCCGGAGCCCACCCACATCGCCAGGTCCCGCCGGTAAGGGACCTAGTCTGATCCACGGCGGCAGGACTGGCAAAGAACCAGTGGGACTTCGGCCCTTCGTGGGCCAGAGAATTCGGGTAGCCCCGGGGCTCATTGAGTCGCGCCGGTCCTGCCATTCTCCGAGGCGGGCGGCGCGACTCACGCCTCGCTGACTTTTGGAGGGCCGGAGAATTCGGAGGACGGCAGGGGCGGCATTCACGCCAACCCCCGGCGATTCTCCGACCTGGCTGGGGGTCGGAGAATCCCGCCCGGGGTTACGCAGAGCGTGTGTTCTTCTCAACCTGTCTTCTTCATGACATAACAGTAAACATTCAGGTTACAGCGCCCAAAATTGGACATGGGGATTATGATGCATGATTAACTTGCATCTATTCAAAGAGGCACAGGCAGCACACAGATCTTTGTGTTGGTTGTTAATTATGCTGATTGCCTTGTGCAGACAGACTCAGAAGGTGTTGTGGAATGACTGCAAACCATAACAGGGAGCCCAGGTTTGTGCCGGGCTAACATCACTTCAAGCTAGCCTGCTGTACACAAAGCCCGCCTGAACCTCTTAAAGGCAAAGTACATTTTGTTTGTAGCTGGGGCTGGAACTGGTTAAAATGTAATCAGCAGGGTGCTCAGACTGATGTCTGACAGCTGTGAGAACATAAGAACATAAGAACTAGGAGCAGGAGTAGGCCATCTGGCCCCTCGAGCCTGCTCCGCCATTCAATGAGATCATGGCTGATCTTTTGTGGACTCAGCTCCACTTTCCGGCCCGAACACCATAACCCTTAGTCCCTTTATTCTTCAAAAAACTATCTATCTTTACCTTAAAAACATGTAATGAAGGAGCCTCAACTGCTTCACTGGGCAAGGAATTCCATAGATTCACAACCCTTTGGGTGAAGAAGTTCCTCCTAAACTCAGTCCTAAATCTACTTCCCCTTATTTTGTGGTATGCCCCCTAGTTCTGCTTTCACCCGCCAGTGGAAACAACCTGCCCGCATCTATCCTATCTATTCCCTTCATAATTTTAAATGTTTCTATAAGATTCCCCCCTCATCCTTCTAAATTCCAACGAGTACAGTCCCAGTCTACTCAACCTCTCCTCATAATCCAACCCCTTCAGCTCTGGGATTATCCTAGTGAATCTCCTCTGCACACCCTCCAGTGCCAGTACGTCCTTTCTCAAGTAAGGAGACCAAAACTGAACACAATACTCCAGGTGTGGCCTCACTAACACCTTATACAATTGCAACATAACCTCCCTAGTCTTAAACTCCATCCGTCTAGCAATGAAGGACAAAATTCCATTTGCCTTCTTAATCACCTGTTGCACCTGTAAACCAACCTTATGTGACTCATGCACTAGCACACCCAAGTCTCTCTGCACAGCGGCATGCTTTAATATTTTATCGTTTAAATAATAATCCCGTTTGCTGTTATTCCTACCAAAATGGATAACCTCACATTTGTCAACATTGTATTCCATCTGCCGGACCCTAGCCCATTCACTTAACCTATCCAAATCCCTCTGCAGACTTCCAGTATCCTCTGCACTTTTCGCTTTACCACTCATCTTAGTGTCATCTGCAAACTTGGACACATTGCCCTTGGTCCCCAACTCCAAATCATCTATGTAAATTGTGAACAATTCTGGGCCCAACACGGATCCCTGAGGGGCACCACTAGCTACTGATTGCCAACCAGAGAAACACCCATTTATCCCAACTCTTTGCTTTCTATTAATTAACCAATCCTCTATCCATGCTACTACTTTACCCTTAATGCCATGCATCTTTATCTTATGCAGCAACCTTTTGTGTGGCACCTTGTCAAAGGCTTTCTGGAAATCCAGATATACCACATCCATCGGCTCCCCGTTATCTACTGCACTGGTAATGTCCTCAAAAAATTCCACTAAATTAGTTAGGCATGACCTGCCCTTTATGAACCCATGCTGCGTCTGCCCAATGGGACAATTTCTATCCAGATGCCTCGCTATTTCTTCCTTGATGATAGATTCCAGCATCTTCCCTACTACCGAAGTTAAGCTCACTGGCCTATAATTTCCTGTGAGATTCCTTTAATTTCTTGTACTTTTTCTAATGGTGGTTACAGTCAAATCAAATACTCTCTGAAGCTGAATTGATGCTGCAAGCCTGTGGAAATGCAATTGTTAATTTCCTGTTGACGAAACCCTCATCAACTGAAGCCTTCCCTCCCAACAGTGACTGAAACTTCCTCATCCCACCCTCCCCCAACTCTTACCCTCTAACCCCCATCCCAGTCACACTGGGTATAGATTTGGGAAACACAGGTTTAAAAAGAAATAGTTGAAGACAAGAAAGAGCCAGCAGAAATGATGTAAAAGCCACACTGTGTCCCAAGGTGCTGCGATGACACAATTGAGGTGAGGTCCTCTTACCTCAGGGGGCCAAGAAACCCTCCACATATGTACAGGGAAGACAGTGGGGGCAAGTAGCGTTACTGCCAATGACACTAATCTAGCTCTGGGGGTCTGGATAGGGTAACAAAAGAAGCTTAACGACTTCACACGAGTGGCCAAAGTCAGTGAATACATCTTCACATGCCATTTCCTACACATCATGAGCTGACCGATTTCTCCATTCACCTCAGCCTCTTCTCTCACCTGTCAAAAATCTCCATCACCCCTAAACCATACCTCGCATTCATGGTCAAACTTCACCTTCGCGTGCTTAGCACTGCTGCAAGCCTCGCACTCACATCGCAAATCTTGTTCACACTGTCACCTATTCAGCCAAATGCAGTAGATGAGTATTTTTTACAGCACTGCTTGTGGGTCAGGAGATGAAGTAGTTCTCGATCCCCCACACCAGGGTTTCCCCAAGTTTTTGTGGCCATGGAACCCTTCTGACCTCCCAAGAGCTCTGGTGAAACCCCTGAAAGACATTCTTATCATGGCGAAGCCTTAAACCACAAATAAGTTAATTGTTTTTGAGCAATAGGTGCAAACATCCAAAAACAAATTCATAAAAGTATTTTCTATTTCTTTTTTTTAATACATTTTGAGTATCCAATAATTTTTTTCCAATTAAGGGGCAATTTAGCATGGCCAATCCACCTAACCTGCGTATCTTTGGGTTGTGGGGTAGAAACCCACGCAGACACAGGCAGAATGTGCAAACTTCACATGGACAGTGACCCAGAGCCGGGATTCGAACCCGGGCCCTCAGCACCTTAGGCAGCAGTGCTAACCACTGTGCCACATGCCACCCCCTACTTTCTATTTCTTATATGTAAACGTTTATTATAATTAAAAAGTTCTCTCAGTCAACAAATACTGTACTTAGATTTTGCCTTATTTTTGTCATTTTTAGTGGGAGGAGTGAAGCCGCTTCTTTACTCACAAATTTGTTTAATATTAGGAGTGCTGCTGGAGAGCTGGGCTGGGATTCTCCCCTACCCGGTGGGGCGGGGGGTCCCGGCGTAGCGGAGTGGCGCCAACCACTCCGGCGTTGGGCCTCCCCAAAGGTGCGGAATTCTCCGCGCCGGAGTGGTTGGCGCCACACCGACTGGCGCCAAAACCGCCGCCAAAGGCCTTTGGCGCCCGTCGGCCAGCGCAGGGGCTGGCCGAAAGGCCTTCGCCGGTTCGCGCATGCGCCGGTGCGTCAGCAGCCGCTGACGTCACCACCGGCGCATGCACGGTAGGGGGGTCTCTTCCGCCTCTGCCATGGTGGAGGCCGTGGCGGCGGTGGAAGAAAATGAGTGTCCCCACGGCACGGGCCAGCCCGCTGATCGGTGGGCCCCTATCATGGGCCAGGCCACCGTGGGGCACCCCCCATGGTCCAATCGCCCCGCGCGCCCCCCCCCCCCCCCCCCCTCCCAGGACCCCAGGGGCCCGCTCGCGCCGCCAATCCCGCCGGCACCAGAGGTGCTCCAATTCCCGCCGGCGGGAGAGGCCTATCAGCGGCGGGACTTCGGCCCATCGCCGCGGGGGGCACGCCGATTGGCGTGGCTGATTCCCGCCCCCGCCGATTCCCGGATGGCGGAGAATTCCGGCCACGGCGGGGGTAGGATTTACGCCGGCCCCGGGCGGGGGGTCAGAGAATTCTGCCCCTGGATTCTCATATCGCAAACATATACCCCACCCTGGCAAAAGAAGCACCCAAAAGAAGCACACGCACACTCCCTCTCTCTTTCTGTCACACACAGACACTCACGCTCCCATCTGTCTCTCACACACACACTCACATTTACTCCTCTCCTCCTCTCTCACATACTCATAATCTCACCTCCCTCTATTTCTCATGCACAAACGCACACATACACACTCATACCTCTCCCACCATTGCTCCATGGCAACTTCCCCCCAGTTCGCCATCCAAGGCTGCTTCCCCTCCCGGGGCTGCGGTCAACTTGTTTCGCCGCCTCTGTCATCTGGTCACCTTCGCTCTCTCCCTTGCCTGGACTTTCAATACTGACATTGCCGCTATTTCCAGCTCATCCAATCAGAGGCCAGCTCCTCAGTGCACTGGCTGCCAATCGGCTAACGAATGTGCCTAACACTATTAAATGCAGTGTGAAAGCTGCCTTCAACTGGACAAGCTGCAAGGACAGCTTTTTTTCCAAATTTAAAATGGCAAGACCTACCTCAGAAGTCCCTGGATCACTCCCATGGAACCTCAGAGTTCCATGGAGCCCAGTTTGAGAAATACTGCCCCAGACACCTCAGATAATTTTCTGCTCAATCAGTCAACCCCCAGAGGGCATGGGCGAGGGGTTCTGGTGTGAGGTGCTCTGGAGGGTGAACGCCTCCACCTCGTGTGCGAGGTTTGGGGCTGATACAGCTGGAGGTGGTGTATAGAGCACACCTTACAAGGGCGAGAACGAGCAGACTCTTTGAGGGGGTAGAAGATGTGCGTGAAAGTTGCGGGGGGTGGGGGTGGGGGGGGGGGGGCACAAACCACATTCATATGCTTTGCTCCTGCCCAAAGCTGGAGGATTACTGGAAGGAGGTTTTTAGGGTAATCTCTAAAGTGGTGCACGTGAAACTGGACCCGGGCCCTTGGGAGGCCATATTCGGGGTGTCGGACCAGCCAGGGTTGGAAACGGGGGCGGAGGCAGATGTTGTAGCCTTCGCCTCGTTGATCGCCCGAAGGCGGATCCTGAGGGTGGAGATCAACCTCTGCACCCTGTGCCCTGGTGTGGCAGGGGGACTTTCTGGAATTCCTGACGCTTGGAAACGTCAAATTTGAACTGAAGGGAAGGATGGAGGTGTTCTACAATTCATGGGCATTATTCATTGTGTACTTTCGAGAATTGGATCACATCGAACATTAGGGGGGCTGCTGGGTGGGTTGGGGGAGAGGGACTGTCTGTGTTAATGGTGATTATGGGTGATTCCTTTTTATCATTTGTTTATGTTAACATGCAGGCTAATGTCTGGGGTTTGGTGGGAGGATGGGATCGTTGTTATTGATATGGAGATTTACATTACATTCTGATAATCAGAGTTACTGATTATTGTTTATTGTTGGGTGTAAATTTGGGAGAAAATGTGAAAAAGGAGGAGAATAAAAAATATATATTTTTTAAATCAGTCAACCTCCTCTTCTAACACAAGGGGCTGGATTCTCTTTTCTTTTTTTAAAATAAATTTGAAGTACCCAATTAATTTTTTCCAATTCAGGGGCAATTTAGCTTGGCCAAGCCACCTACCCTGCACATCTTAGGGTTTTGTGGGCGAAATTGCACAGACATGGGAGGACTGTGCAAACTCCACATGGACAGTGACCCAGAGCCGGGATCGAACCTGGGAACTCAGCGCCACGAGGCAGCTGTGCTAACCACTGTGCCACTGTGCTGCCCTTTGATTCTCCGTTTCAGAGGCTAAGTGCCGGCACGAACGGAGGATCAGCGGGAGTTTCATGGCAGGAAAATCGGTGCGAACCCCTCACTGATTTAGGTACTGGTGAGGGGCTAGCACTGGTGCCTCATGAAACGGCCACGGATCACGCTGAAAATGGGCGGAGAATCGCTGGGTCCCGGGCCGCGCATGCGCAGGGCTGACGACCTCCACCGGTCGCGCTGTAAAACATGGCACCAGCCGTGCTCGAATCCTAACCCATCAACCCTGACCCCACAGCCCAGCCCCTGTCCACCCACCACCATTACCCCCATCCCTAGCAGACACCCGCCCGGCCAGTGGCACGGTTCCCAGACGAGTGTGGCAGTGCTGGACACTGTCCACTGGACTCGGCCCATCGGGGGTGGAGCATCGTGGGTGGGCCAGCCAATGACGCGCCGACGTTTCAACGGTGCACTGTGCGTGTCCCGGTGACGCTGGTTTGGAGGGGATGGAGCATGACGGACGGGATTCAAACCGGCGCCTGCCCCAATTCCGGCATCGGAATCCATTCTCTGCCCAATCACCAATCCAATTTCGGTGTCGGGCTACGAAGAATCCAGCCCTTGATTTTGAGCCTGTTCTCCCTCTCCCTCCCGATTGTCAATCTTATTGTACTCGACATGGTAATGATTCCCGGCCCTCCCTCCTGATTGCTGTTAAGATTCCCCTTGCTCTCAACAGGCTGCTATATGTTTCCTGGTTAGGAACTATTACCAGTGGCCACCCAGCTATGGTCGCCTAAGATAGACTTTCTTGCCTGGCTGGCTGGGCCACCCTGACTTTAAACCAAAATTTCCAGCCTTTGCTGACAATTTCCATGGGGCTTCTGCCCATCCAAATTTTGGTCATCAGAAAGGACACAGAACCCCATTATCCAAATGTGAATGAAGTTAGCTCTTCCTGGCCACAGGAGTTAGCAATGGAGGTTTTGAATGGGCTCATCCTAGGTGTTAGCTGCTGGCCCTGTGCATGTTCAGTCCCTTATTAAAATAATAATAATAATCTATATTGTCACAAGGAGGCTTACATTAACACTGCAATGAAGTTACTGTGACAGCCCCTAGTCTCCACACTCGGCACCTATTCGGGTACACAGAGGGAGAATTCAGAATGTTCGATTCACCTAACAGCACCTCTTTCGGGGCTTCTTGGAGGAAACCAGAGCACCCGGAGGAAACCCACGCAGACAAGGGGAGAACATGCAGACTCCGCACAGACAGTGACCCAAGCCGAGAATTGAACCTGGGACCCTGGAGCTGTTCAGCTCAGTGCCAACCACTGTGTAATGTGCTGCCCTTCCAACTCCTTCCAGCAACACGTCCTCCGTCTTGTGGCAAGGAACATGAGAGAGCAACATTACAACACCTGAGGTGATCACCACGTCTGTAATAGACATAGAAGACATAGAATTTACAGTGCAGAAGGAGGCCATTCGGCCCATCGAGTCTGCACTGGCTCTTGGAAAGAGCACCCTACCCAAGGTCCACACCTCCACCCTATCCCCATAACCCAGTAACCCCACCCAACACGAAGGGCAATTTTTGGATATTAAGGGCAATTTATCATGTCCAATCCACCTAACCTGCACATCTTTGGACTGTGGGAGGAAACCGGAGCACCCGGAGGAAACCCACGCACACACAGGGAGGATGTGCAGACTCCGCACAGACAGTGACCCAAGCCGGAATCGAACTGGGGCCCTGTAGCTGTGAAGCAATTGTGCTATCCACAATGCTACCGTGCTGCCTCAATCAGCATTGCTCATAGTTATCATTATGCGTATGTTTATCAACTGCCATTTTTTTGAAGTTGAATTCCGTTCCACTGCAAAGTACTCCTTGAATATCAAACCATCCCTCTGGTGATGTGTCGAGTTCTGCTCAGCAAAACTCGAGGGACACAGTCAATCTTTAGGAGCAGTATAATAAAGATCTGCAAGGCGGATCACTCGGGTGAAACTTTGGGCCCTCCTATGTCAAGAACAGAAGCAGGTCAGGGTACTGAAAATACTGACACCAATTTGTCAGGATGGGGACAGAATCCTGCATTCATCCCAACTTGAGTCAATTAACACCATGGAAGAACCTCTTTAGAGCTTGTCAGGGCTGGAACTTTACGATTTTAAACGGTAAGACAAGAAACGGATCATCTGAAAGTAGGTGGATAAGGAGTGGCAGCCTGGTCATGGCTACATCGGGACATCAGCTCAGGCCCATTAGAGGGTCAGTGGGGCAAAGAGGGACTGAGCCACTGGTTAGGGAGTACCCTTGATACTGCACAGGTGGCAGGGAGCATGGGGACTCATCCCTCGTCTTTGAACTGGATTGGCACCCCTGGTATCATGGGGACAAGTCTGGCAAGGAAAATTGGGTGGATATCTTACCAGAAGGAAGTTCATAAATGGCAATGGAGACATGACTGTTGGATTTTAGACCCAGTGGTAATGAAGGGAAACACACTCTAGGAAAGACAGAACTCAGAGCGTCAGGAGGGTAGGGAGAGAAGAGAGAGTCAAGAAACCAATACAGGATTCATCACCAAAGATGGAACTACCTGTAGCTGACTGAAAACCAGTGCAGCAGGAGACTGCAGCTCTCCATGCAGATAGTCACAGACATCAGTGCTCTCATCACCAAAGACCTTCATAACACTGCTCACCATATCTTGCCAGGGATCATCAAAGGCCATTGGGCTGCATCTGGCAGCCTTCGGTTGCCCTCTTTGTCTGAGCTGGGCAGCACATGCATTTAACAACTGGCACAGTGACAAGGGCATTGGGTTTTGCCTCCTTTGTTGGATTTGCCTCCTTTGTTGGATTCCCCCAAATGCCGGACATATAGATTTTTGCCAAGAGGCCATCAAGGCACCCAGTGGTCGGCCCGAGAGGAGCCTCCACTTCTACAACATGCAACTGGTCGATGTAGCCTCAGATCTTCAGTCTAACCCCCAAAGGGCCTGGATGGATTCTTAGGGACAAGGAATATCCCTTAAAGAGATAGTCGCTCACCCTTGCATGAAAGCCCCAGGAAAAGGCAGAGCAGTGATACACCCAAATGCCTCTTTCTCAGTACGACAATCATTGAGCAAGTCATTGTGCTTCTGAAGATGGCAGTTCAAGTAGCCGGATTGGTTGGATGGTGCCTTCTAATACCCTACGGCAAGGTTGGAAGCAGCTACCTGTAGTGGTCTACAGCACTTTCCATGACATGGCCCAGCTGGGAGATGTGGGCTTTGAGAACGGTGGGACTCTGGGAGAAGTCAGTTCTTCTGGGGAGGAGCTAAACAGAGTGTCCCTGCTGCATGAGGCAGAGATTGCCCACACTCATGAGGTGTCAGATCTGGCACAATTGGTAACACACTTGCTTCTGAGTCAGAAAGATTGTGGATTTAAATTGCACTCCTAGGCTTGAGCCCAAAGATCTAGGCTAACATTCCGGTGCCACACTGAGGGACTGCTGCATTGTTGGCGGTGCTGTCATAAATTAATACAAGGCTCCATCTGCTCTCTTAGGTGGATGTAAAAGATTCCATTACACTATTTCAAGAAGAGCTGAATCCTTGGTGACCTGGCTGATATTTGACCCTCAACTGACACCACAGAAACCAGATTATTTGGCCATTATCACATTGTTGTTTGTGGGAGCAGACTGTGTATAAATTGGCTGCGTGTTTCTGATATTACAACCATGACTACCCTTCATTGGTAGTATGTCACCCTGGGATGTCCTGTGGGTGCGAAAGGCATTATAAAAATGCAGGATCGTCTTTCCTTTCCTTCTTTGGGTGGGACTGTCTGTGTGAGAGACTAAGTGCTGACACCGGACAGAATGGGGGGTATTCCACAATCCCAATGGGGGCACCAGTGCTGGAGCAATTCAGAACATGCTGATGGGTAAGCACCTGCGTCACATGAAACTAGTGCAATTCCAACCAATGCCGGTGATGGATTCGCTGGGATCGCTGGGGTTGGAATTGGCAATGGAGAGTTTGACAAGCTGGAGCTGAATGTAAGCACACCAAACCCCACATATTCTCATTCCAGGCAAGATTGGCACCATGGAGTGCATCCCCAAGGTTCGCAATGGCAGCCACTGGCTGCGCTGGACCATGCCCATCCAATCGATGGGTTGGCTGGGTTCTGGGGGTTCCTAGCAGGGGTGGCCTGAGGGGGGTTGGGGGGAAACCTCTATGACTGGTAATGCTCTGCACCTTTACAGGACACAGTGGGCAGTCAGCAGAGTGTGCAACCAGATGGTTGCCTTGCGGACTGCAGCAATGGTGGTCTATGCCCAGACACCCCAGTCCAGGGGGGTCATCCCGGCCCCATGGTCCACCTCCTGGTCATCCCCACTACTCCCCCAGCCCTAGCAGGCGCACCCCCAGCCAGCGGCACAACTGTCAGACCACTGTTGCAGTTTTTGTCACTTTTCTTATCTCCTCTCTCTCCTTCAGCAGCCACACTGCCCCGTTCCCGTTTTCAAATACCACAAGTGAACCGGGCTGGTGTCACTTCCACCTGGTGGGGGTGGAGCATTGCGGGAGGTTGGCATGCACTGGGTCAAGCCCATTAGTGATATGGTAATGCATGCAACTGTACATTTTGCATGCCCATGCCGGTGCAGGACATGGAACGTGGTCATGCTGCTGGTGAGACCCCATAGCATAGCGGTCCATTGGGCACCTGGATTTTTGTCTGATGCCCGATTTTCCGCCCAATCGCGATTCCGGCGTCAATGGATGGAGAATCAGCCCTTTATGCCTGCCTTTAGATGAATGTCCAATGAGTGTGTGCTATTCAGACTCAGGGCTTGCCTTCAAAATTCACAGTGCAGCATTTTGTGGAAATTACTTTTCATTTGGCTTACAAAATGTTTACAATAAAACAAAAGCAGTTTCCAAAATCAAGGCGGACATGTGCAGTAGTACACAGAGTGGCAAATAGGCAAATAGACAAGAGAATAGGCAAGTGACAAATTAGACACAATGACATTGCGTGAGGGCACTCTTCTCACATACAATCACTGTATCAAATTGCTTACATGTAATGTCTGCATATCCACAGGTGTATATGTGCATAAAATATGACCTGGATATTTTTGTAACTCGAATGCAACCATTTATGAATTGCACTTTATAGAGCCATAGAAAAGTTATGGCGTAGAAAGAGACCATTCAGCCCATTGAGTTGCCCGTTATAAAAAATACAAAAAGAAACTAGCCGCTCATTTTTAATCTCCTTTTCCAGCACCTGATTCGTGGCCCTGCAGGTGACAGCACTTCAGATTCAGTTCCTTTTAAATAAGGTAAGCATTGCAGCTTCAACCACCAACTTAGGGGGTGAATTCCAAACACTCACCCTGCTTTGGCTGAAAACATTTTCCTCATGCCCCCTCTAAACCTGCTAACAATCACCTTAAATCTAATCCCTCTGGTGATTGACCCCTTAGCTAAGGGAAACAAATCTTTTCTGTTGAACCTGTCCAGGCCCCTCATAATTTTGCACTCCTCAATTTGGTCACTCTTAGCCTCCTCTTCTCTAAGAAAACACTACTAGCCTATCCAATATCTCCAGTTAACTGCCATTTTCAAGCCCTGGTAACATTCTTGTAAATCTTCTCTGCACCCTCTCTGCAGTGCAATTATGTCCTTCCTGTAATGTGGTGACCAGAACTGTACACAAAGCTCTGGCAGTGGCCGAATCAGTATTTAATACAGTTCCATCATTACAGCCCTGCTTTTGTGTTCGGTATCTCACCCAATAAAGGAAAGCATTCCATCTGCTTTCACTACCACCTAGTCCACTTGTCCTGCCACCTTCAAGGACCCATGGACACAGCACTCCAAGGTCCTTCACTTCCTCAAACACTCTGAATATCTTCCCATTCATTGGACCTATAATCAAAGAAAACCTAACAGAAATCTTTCTGATTATGTGCATGTTTGTGTGGTTGTATACTGTAACTGTCCAAGACCCATCACAATGAAAGGAGATGCCAAATGGGGACAAGGGGATTCGAAATCTTTCAGTGTAAAGATATTTCCTCACCCTCAAACAGATTAGAATTGGTAATTAATCTTTGAGTATTTGATTCACCTAAAGAACATCTTTGCTGTCCTGTTTGTTTGCCATGTGATTAACCCCATGGATGGGAATCATTTGCATTCCCTCCAAAGCCGATGCATCTGAAGAATATTTTCTATAGATGTCATCAGGTCGAACACGTTCTCCAGCCGCACAATGTTGGTCTGCTCAGGGAGCTCTGCAAAAGGGCAATTTGCCAGAAGGTTAATCTTAGGAGTGCAGAGTTAATGAATGAATCAGAAGAGAATAAATACTTCAGTAGAAAAGGTTTCACTGTCCCTTCCCCTGACTCAATCTCATGACAGTAAATGTGGCCTTTGAATAATTAATTTTGCAATAAGATTTTCTTTTTCTTTTTAATTGAATAGATAGCAAAAGGAGCCATATCAACGCACAGAACCATGTTGTCATAGCAGCATATGCTTCATTGTGTCTAAGGGGTCTAATAAAGAAAAATCAAAAAAGAAGAAATTAGCATTGTTAATGCCACAGTCACAGGCACATAAATTGTCACAGTACCAATTACATCCAAGTAATAACTAGTAAATGGAGGAGGGAACTGGGATGAGACTAATGAAGATTATCTCCCCAAATTATGAATCTGTCTTTGTCATTCAGATGTTGACCTACTGGAAAGACTGTCCTTTTCAGAATTATGTTAACAAGGCATCTATGCAGAAACTGCAACATGTAGAGATTGCCTCTTTTGTCTAATCTTTTGCATTCCCTATAAAGCTGTTTTTAAAGTTGTTTGTTTCTGGTTATGTACTTGAACAAACGTTGTAGATTATTCATGCACAACTAAACGTAATTTAATAATCCCAGAACAGCACGGTGATTCACTATGCTTTTCTACAATGCTCTGTAAGTGCAATATGTTTTCACCTCTGGGTTGAAACCTATGCGCACCATCTGCTGCTGTCAACAGAAAGGAAAGCTCGCGCTACTGATGTATGTGCAAATGCTTTGTACAATCAGGACATTTTGGACGTCCATCCTTCTTCAGGATAACTACGTGCAAGCAGTTCCTGCGTCTCCTGATTAATTGTCCTTCCCTCTTGACACACATCTGTAAGCCTGCAGCCAGAGCGTTTGAAGCTTGTCTATCTTATAATTAAAATGTTATCCATGGAGAAGTCATTTTTAACTGTCCTTTGAGCTTCAAGAGACTGAATTCCATTACAGCTCCCAGTCACACAGTTATTTCAGCTGTGGCACAATAATAAAGCTGCCATCCACATTATCTTCAAGGTTATTAGCTGTGTTGCCGGAGTGCTCTTATGAACTCATTTGTCACAATGTGCCATTGCGATCAGAGATATGTGCTACCATTCACCTTGGTTCTGTATACTTGCCGAACAAATGCAGTATTTCAGGCTTGGGAGCAACACTACTTCTGCGAAGAATGGCGCTAACAATCTGTTGTACCCCCTGACAAATTTGCAACATAAATTTGGAACATTCAATGGAACTTCTTTGTGCCTTAAAACCAATTCCACCTAATTTGATTTCAGGCCCTGTTTTGTTCCATGTTGTTGCACTCAGTGGAAAAGTTAGTCTGACTCAGAAATAATAATAATCTTTATTAATGTCACAAGTAGGCTGACATTAACACTGCAATGAAGTTACTGTGGAAATCCCCTCATCGCCACACTCCGGCGCCTGTTCGGGTTACACTGAGGGAGAATTCAGAATGTCCAATGCATGTCTTCGGGACTTGTGGGAGGAAATCAGAGCATCCGGAGTAATGCCACGCAAACACGGGGAGAACGTGCAGACTCCACACAGACAGTGACCCAAACCCAGGGAATCAAACCGGGACCCTGGCACTGTGAAGCAACAGTGCTGACCACTGTGCTACCAAAATAATGTATTTTCATTTCAAAACCTGTATTACTTTGTTTTTGAGCCTGATGTCTCAAATTTCAGGGCCGGGATTCGCTGAGCCCGCACTGGGTCGGAAAATCACCGGGGGCGCGGGAAATTCCTGCCACGCCGCTCCGACGCCAGGCCACTGATTCTCCGGCAACCGGAGAATCGGCTCCAATTGCGCCCGCGCGGTTGCCGGGGTGCCGGTCGGGGGCCGCTGAAATAGGCCCCTGCGGCGATTCTCCGCGGGCGATCGGCCGAACTCCCGCCAGCGTGGTTTACATCTGGTACCACCCGACGGGAGCTCGGACCCGCGGCCACGGTGGCGGTCTTGGTGGGGGGCAGGAGGAATCTGATTCCGGGGGGGAGGGCCTCAGCGGTGGCCAGGCCTGCGATCGGGGGCTACCAATCGCCGGGCCATCGCGATCTGGGGGGGAACCTAACTTACTCCGTGCAGGCCTGCAGCGTAGCTCCGCCATGTCTGCGGCACCCGCGCTGAAGTGGGCCGCCGCACACATGCGCAGACCCGCTTGCGGCTGCCATGCGCATGCGCGGCCGCGTGATCTGGACGGCAGGGCCCCGCCTGCAGCCAGACCTGTGGGACGCACGCCGGGGCCCTGCTAGCCCCCTGGAAAACTGAGAATCACCCTGGACGTTAGAGGAAAAAGTCCAGAGTGTTTCTCGCCCATTTTCCGGTGGGCATGGGGACTTTGTCCCCAAAAGGGAGAATCCTGACCCATATGTTTCAGTACTTGGCTATGAACATAAACACTTTATTTATAGTGCAAATGATGTGAGGATGATTTAATCTATTTGTCTGGAATTATTTGTGGGAACAGGAATCGTTCAAGATGGAATCGGGAGTATTTTGGAGATTACAAAGCCGATCCTGGCCTTTGCCTTTGCCCAGAATCTGTGCTGAATCAGCCAAGTAAATACTGTGTCCCCAAAGCCTATCCACCAACTATGAGCCGCAAGTCAGGAGTGTGATGGAATACTCTTCATTTGCCTGGATGAATACAGCTCCAACAACACTCAAAAACGCAGCACCAACCAGGACAAAGCAGCCCATCCATCAGCCTAAATATTCAATCCTTCCACCACTGGTCCACAGTGGCAGCAGTGTGTACCACCTACAAGACGGCAATTCACTGAGGCTCTTTCTACAGCACCTTCCAAAGTCAGGATGTTTAACACCCAGAAGGACAAGGGCAGCAGACATATGGGAACACAACCAACTACAAGTTCCTCTTTAAGCCAAATATCATGCTGACTTGAATGTAGATCAAAGTTATTTCACTGCCATGGGATCAAAGTCTTGAAACACCCTCCATAACAGCACTGTGGGTGTACCTACACTTGTTGGACAGCAGTGATTCAAGAAGGCAGCTCACCACTTCCTTCTCACGGGCAATTGACAATGGGCAAAAAGTACTGGCCTTGCCAGCCATGCCCGCATCCCTCAAAAGAATGTTATAAAATAATTCTGATGGAATTTAAGCAGTGCAACTCCTATCGTTATCTGTTCAACGCATGACATTATCCAGTGAAATGACTCACATAAAAAGGGCAGTAAAATGATTTGGCCATTCAATCTGCAGACATTCATTATCCTTTATATATGAGATTAAAAATCAAGCACCGATAGTTTGTCAAGATCTCGCCAAAGAGAGGATAACATTTGTTCCTCTTGAACAATAGGAAAGTTCCAAATTGCCAATCAGGTTCTGTTTTACATAGCTGCGAATGCTGCCACAAATGAAATGAGAAAAAAAAGAAATGAAAATCGCTTATTGTCACAAGTAGGCTTCAAATGAAGTTACTGCGAAAAGCCCCTAGTCGCCACATTCCGGCGCCTGTTCGGGGAGGCTGGTTGAGGAATTGAACCCACGCTGCTGGCCTACCTTGGTCTGCTTTCAAAGCCAGCAATTGACTGTACAGGATTAACTGGTATTTGAAGTAGAACTGTTCCTTTAAGATTAACATTAAGGTGTAATAATTGGCAAAGCAAATAAGACACCGTGGGCTGGATTCTCCCCTACCCGGCGGGGCGGGGGGTCCTGGCGGGATGGAGTGGCGTGAATCCCTCCGGCGTCAGGCCGCCACTTTAGGGGCCAAGCCCTCACCTTGAGGGGCTAGGCCCGCGCCGGAGTGGTTCCCGCCCCTCCGGCTGGTGTGAAAGGCCTTTGGCGCCATGCCAGCCAGGGCCGAAGGGACTTCGCCGGCTGGCGGAAGTGCGCACATGCGCGGGAGCGACAGCGGCTTCTGATGTCATCCCCGCGCATGCGCACGGGAGCGGTCACTTCCATGTTGGCCATCGTGGAGGCTGATGCCCGACGCGGAAGGAAAAGAGTGCCCCCACAGCACAGCCCGCCTGTGGATCGGTGGGCCCCGATCGCGGGCCAGGCCACCGTGAGGGCACCCTCCGGGGCTGGATCGCCCGGTGCCCCTCCCCAGGACCCCGGAGCTCGCTCGCGCCGCCTGGTCCCGCCGGTAAGGGAGGTGGTTTGATTCCCGCCGGCGGGACAGGCATTACAGCAGCAGGATTTCGGCCCATCGCAGGCCGGAGAATTCTTGGGGGGGGGCCGCCGACAGGCGCGGCGCGATTCCCGCCCCCGCCGAATATATGGTGCCGAGAGAATTCGGCGGCCGGTGGGGGCGGGATACACGCCGCCCCCCAGCGATTCTCCGACCCGGCGGGGGGGGGGGGGGTCGGAGAATCCAGCCCCCTGTGTCGAACCCATGTCAGTTGTGCAAGATATGAAGATGATGAATAGATTGACATTCTCTAGTGTTAAAATCATTAGGATGAGCATACAATGTATCACAAAGGGCACATGACTAACCTGGGCTTGAAAACCTTTGCTGTTAAACTGCTACGCTGTTCTTCTAATTCAATGTTTTAAAAAATGATTCCCCCAGGACCCACTTTTGCCAACAGGCCAAACTTGGGACCCATGCTGGCTGACCTTTGTGACCCACGCCGGCCGACCTTCAGGACCCATGCTGGCCGACCTTTGTGACCCATGCCGGCCGACCTTCAGGACCCATGCTGGCCGACCTTCGTGACCCGTGCCGGCCGACCTTCAGGACCCATGCTGGCTGACCTTCGTGACCCACGCCGGCTGATCTTCAGGACCCATGCTGGCCGACCTTCGTGACCCACGCCGGCCGACCTTCAGGACCCATGCTGGCCGACCTTCGTGACCCACGCCGGCCGACCTTCGGGACCGACGCTTGCCGACCTTCAGAACCCATGCCAACCGACCTTCGGAACCCACGCCGGTCGACCTTCGTGACCCACGCCGGCCAACCTTCGGGACCCATGCTGGCCGACCTTCGCGATCCACGCCGACCGACTTTCGGGACACATGCTGGCCAACCTTTGCGACCCACGCCAGCCGACCTTCGGGACCGATGCTTGCCGACCTTCAGAACCCACGCCAACCGACCTTCGGAACCCACGCCGGTCGACCTTCGGGACCCATGCTGGCCGACCTTCGCGATCCACGCCGACCGACTTTCGGGACACATGCTGGCCAACCTTTGCGACCCACGCCAGCCGACCTTCGGGACCGATGCTTGCCGACCTTCAGAACCCACGCCAACCGACCTTCGGAACCCACGCCGGTCGACCTTCGGGACCCATGCTGGCCGACCTTCGCAATCCACGCCGACCGACTTTCGGGACCCATGCTGACCAACCTTTGCGACCCATGGCAGCCGACCTTCGGGACCGATGCTTGCCGACCTTCAGAACCCACGCCAACCGACCTTCGGAACCCACGCCGGTCGACCTTTGGGAACCATGCTGGCCGACCTTCGTGACCCATGCTGGCTGACCTTCGGTACCAGGGCCTATCTCAGCTGATGAACTCTCGGGTTGGGCGCAGGCGCACCGGGAATCAGATCAAAATACTCTCAAGGGGTGGATTTTCCCCCCGATCGTGGGGATGGAGCGGCCTCACCTCGCCCTCAATCACCGGGTCTTGCTCACCCCGAGCGTCCGGCATTCAGACATCTCCACACAAACAGGGGCTCAGCCCCAAGCCTCAGACATTTACGTTTCTCTCTCCACTCTGTTGACCACCCCCCATTGCTAACTCGCCCTCTCTGCCAGAAGTACGGACATTTTCGAACTTGGCTGCCATTCTCAATGTAAAAGATGGCCACACCTCCCCTGATCAGAACCACTGCAAGAACGGTGCAATCGATCAATCTGTGACCTTCTGACCCCCTGGGACCCACCCACCGGTCGCAACCCTGACTTTGAAAAACTCTGTTCTAATTTTTGCTAGATATTACTAGAAAAAATGTAAAAATTACTTTGTCATCTTAGACAAGTCTGTCACGTTAAATAAAAATATCAATCAGCAACCGTTCTATATCCCTTCCATGACAGATGAAAAAAATGCTGTCTGACCTTGTTACCAAGGCAACAGCATCAACACAGCAGGTTGATTATTGCGTTTGATGTCGAACCCAGCTCTTGGACTGCAATAAGTGGACATGACCGGTGGGAAATAAATAATGATTTGGGTATACTTTTTTTTTCAGGTGCAAGTTTTGAGGAAATACTGTTCAGGTGATCTGCGACATAAGTTGCACCTTTTGTGCCGTGTGAGCAAGGTGAACAGGATAAAACAGCCAGGCTGTTTCTCACCCAGATCTGCAGAAAATAGCATTTTGTCACCAATTTTCACAGAATGCTATCACACGTTTCATGGAAAGTCTTCATTAAGTCATCAAGAATTTTTTAAGTTATTTTGCCACTGCTACATTTTTGTTTTTTTTTACCACAGACAACCAATTAATTGAACGGCATTTGAAGACAAGTAAGTCTGTGTTGAGAATGCAACCAGCCATTTTGGGATTGGCAGTCATAAAATATGCCTACTTTAGCTCCAAAAGCATATTTTGATGCAATACAGAGGTAGGTTTACAGCCAAGGTGGGTTGCGCGTTGCGGTCCTGAATCAACTACCTGGAACACAGATCAAGGCGCAGCTATCTCGGCACACCTCATGAGATCTGCCTTCATCGCTTTATGTTTCACTGGGAAGAAAGTCTTTGCGCCATATCTTCGAGCCAGACCTTAAACCGAGTTCCACAAGAATGGTTCTTCTGTCAGTACTTGTCAAGGTAACCATTGCCTTGAACTGTTATGCTCTGGATCTTCACAAGTGACTGGAGAGGATATAAACTGAATTTTTCAATCAGTAATACATTGATGCCTAAGGCAGGTGGAGGAAACTTCTTCATCACTTTCCCCATAGAACTCAGGAAGTAGAAAAGAGAGTACTGACAGGCTGGTTTCACCAAAGGGCAGGAAATGGTGGTTTTCATGCATATAATAAGTTAGCCCCTTCTCACATCCCGTGACTTTTATAATAGCAAATTACATTTGCACCACACAAGTACCAGGCAATGATCATCTCCTACAAGAGAGGATCTAACCACTACCCATTGACATTCAATGGCTTTACCATTGCTGAATCCCCCACAATCAACATCCTGGGGGGGTTAACATTGATCAGAAACTGAACTGGACTAATCATATTAATACCGTGGCTACCACGGCAGGTCAAAGGCTAGGAATCCTACGGCAAGTAACTTACCTCCTGACCCCACAAAGCCTGCCCACCATCTTCAAGGCACAAGTCAGGAGTGTAGTGAAATACTCTCCACTTGCCTGGATGAGTGCAGCTCCACCAACACTCAAGAAGCTCGACACCATCCAGGAGAAAGCAGCCAGCTTGATTGCTCCCCCTTACACAAACATTCAAACCCTCCACCACTGACGAACAGCAACACGGTAGCAAATTGGTTGGCACTGTGGCTTCATAGACGAGGGTCCCAGGTTCGATTCCTGGCTTGGGTCACTGTCAGTGCAGAGTCTGCAAGTTCTCCCCGCGTCTGCGTGGGTTTCCTCCGGGTGCTCCGGTTTCCTCCAACAAGTCCCAAATGATGCACTGTTAGGTAATTTGGGCATTCTGAATTCTTCCTCCATGTACTCGAACAGGTGCCGGAGTGTGGCGACAAGGGGCTTTTCACAGTAACTTCATTACAGTGTTAATGTAAGCCTACTTGTGACACTAATAAAGATTATTATTATTATTACTACAGTGGGTGTACCTACACCTCAAGGACTGCAGCGGTTCAAGAAGGCAACTCATCACCATCTTCCGAAAGGCAGCCAGGGATGGACAATAAATGCTCGCCTGAACCGGCAACGCCCACATCCCAGAAATGAAAAAAAAGCATATTTTATCAAAATCCACATGCGACCATATACATAAAAGTCAATACATGATTTACATAATATACATATCCATATGTGAATGTGCAGGCGGTAATAATGCTTTCATGTTATGTCATGTGTGAAGGGTTTGAAATATTGAACGAATATTGTCCTTCCTACTCGTCCATGAACCTCCGGTGAGAATTGTGAACAATTTCTTGACTAGTGGTATAACCAAACACGTGACCATCAGGATAATTGTGGAATGCACCATGGGAGTGTGAAAACTTCAGCTGATCAAAGACAGTGGAGGAATTCGAATCCCCCAAAAATAAGCGAACTTGGGTCAGAAGCTTTGTTAAATGAATCCTAGTCCGAACACGCCTCTAATCCAGCTACTTTAACGCAGGCCAGCATCCTGCTCCAGGGAGGCAGGTTGGCAATTTAAATGTTATAATGAGGATGCATGTCTCATTTAACAAACATTTTCAATTTAATCCTGATTGGACAGTTATCCAGGCCTCAAGAGGCCATTGGCTAAAAGGAGGCAAAGACTGCTGGATCCAGGATATAAGTACCCATCGGATTCTCTCTCCCTCCCCTCTGTTTGCTGGCTGGGACCTGGTGCTGAAGGCCTGCATATCAGACAGCTACCCTCACTGCCCAGTGGCACATTGGTTAGCACTGCTGCCTCACAGCATCAGGGACCCGGGTTTGATTATGACCGCACTATCTGTGTGGAGTCTGCATGTTCTCCCTGTGTCTGCTTGGGTTTCCTCCCACAAGTCCCGAAAGACATGCTTGTTAGGTGAATTGGACCTTCTGAATTCTCCCCCTGTGTACCCGAACAGGCGCCGGAGTGTGGCGACTAGGCGATTTTCACAGTAACTTTATTGCAGTGTTGACGTAAGCCTACTTGTGACACTAATAAAGACTATTATTATAAATTGACCCTTAGTGGCCAGGGAGGTGCAGGTTACGTTATGGGTTGCAGGGATAGGGCAGGGTGGAGTGGGTGGACATGGGTGGAGTGCTCAAGGGTCAGTGCAGTCTTGATGGGCTAAATGGCCTCCTTCTGCACTGTTGGGATTCTATGATCCTACGAAACGAAGGAAAATAAACTCTAATCAGGTTCTGCCACTAAATTCAGCAGGAACTGCATGAAACCTATCCTTCTGAAATTTCAAACCAACCAGTAACCACACCCACTCCCTCCCACCTCTGAGTTAATGTCCACCCAATGCTCTTAGGTAGCCTTGCCAGGGTCTCAACTATTATTATAGTCTGTTTTATTGTCTGTTAACAGGGGTAGTTTTAAATAATCCACTTTTGTATTGCGGACGTTAGAAAAATGGCAAAGCTTTAAGTTAGTTTAATTTTGTGGTTCCAGATTTGAAAAGGTAAATGACTTCAGCTTGGTTTTGGTGCATGTATCATAATGAGAGTTTATGATAGAAAAGGAAACATGGTTTAAAGGAAAAACAGGTTGTTGCATAGTAAGCAAGGGCCATGCTAGGTTAGAAATACATTTTGAGTTTATTTTTAAGCTGCACCAGGAGAAGCTGGACAGGACCAAGGATTTGGAAAACATAGAAACATAGAAATTAGGAGCTAGATGGGGCCATTCGGTCCTTCGAGCTTGTTCTGCCATTCATTATGATCATGGCTGATCATCAAACTCAATAGCCTGATCCCACCTCCCCCCATATTTTTTGATCCCTTCGCCCCAAGTGCTATATGTAACTGCTCTTCAAAAACATACCGGGCGGGATCCTCCATTGACCGATGCTGGAATCAGGAACACGATTGGGTGGAGAATAAGTTCCGATGCTGAAATTGTGGCAGGCACCGATTTCACGCAATTCATTGAATTTCTCTGGCGCCCCGACAGTGGAGTCAATGCATTCTGAAGGCACGTACTGTAAACACTGTTTGCGTATCACTAGCGGACCCAACCTGGTATTTGCCGGGGTCTCCGTGGTTCTGCACCTCCGATAGGATGGATTCCCGAGGGCGTGGTTCACTTGTGCTTTTAAAAATCATGAAATCGGCATCGTGGCTGATGAGGAAGAGAGAGGAGGTAGAACACAGAAAGGTGCGACCGAGGGCTGCCGGGTCTGACACTGGCTGGGCTGGCTGGGGCAGGTGGCCCCTGCCAGTGCCGGAGGGGTGTGGGGTGGGGGGGTGACAGGGGAATGATCATGGGGCTGGGGTGACCCCCTATGGGACTGGTGCAGTATTCAGGGATGGACCACCATTATTGCGGCAGAAAGGTAACCATCTTAATACACACCTCGCTGACCACCCATCTTGGCCTTGGTCCTGAAGAATGAGACTGGCTGCATGGATGTTCCCCACCCCCTATTCCACCGTTCACCATAACCCCCATTGCCCAAACAGCTGTGAACCGCCGGCAGGGCATCAGGCGGCCCACCCAGGGTAACGCCCACTGTAGCCCCTATGGGGGCGTCGGACAGTGGCTGTGGAGTGTACCGCCAGCAAGGGCAGTGCTAGCTAATGGTTCTCCTGGCAGCAGGAACGGTTGCCATGGCCATAGGCCATAAGGTGCTGCTCACCAATGGAGGAACAAATGGCAGCCACACGGGATGGCGAGCAGGCCGCCAAACAAGATGAGGAGGTGCCAAGGAGGCGCCGCATGAGGCTTCGCTTGCACTAGAATGCCTGTCGAAGACTCCGGCTGAGAAGGGGGACAGTGCGACATATCTGCCAGATGATGGCGCACCTGGCACTGCAGGGGTGAGGGTGGACAGCTGCTCCTGGTGATTGCCCTGAACCTTTACACCACGGGCTCCTTATAGGTGCCGAGTGGGGACCTGTCTCAGATCTCACAGAACGTGGAGCACAGGTGCATCCGTGCCGTCATGGAGGCCCGAGATGCTCAGTTGACACAATACATCCATTTCAATGTGGACCGAGCCCAGCAGGATGCCCGGGCAACAAGGTTCACCACCATCGCCGGGATGCCCAGGGTCCAGGGGGTGATTGACGGGATGCAGGTCACCCTAGAAGCTCTACACAAATCGAAAGGGGTTCCACTCAATGAACGTGCAGCTAATATATGACCATGAGCTGCATATCATGCACGTCTGTTCCCGATACCCAGGCAGTGTGCACGACGCCTTCATTCTGATGCACTCGACGGTTCCTGACATGTTCGAGACGCCCCCCCCCCCCAATTGGGGGGTTGGTTCCTGGGCTAAAAGGGGTATCCACTGCGGTCTTGGGCACGGACCGACGCCGATACCCGCTACAACGACACCCATGTAGCGACCAGGGGTGTGATCGAGCGGTATTTTGGTATCCTGAAGATGCGGTTCAGGTGCCTGGACTGCTCTGGAGGGGCCCTCCAGCATGATGCTGAGAGGGACTGTGTGCTGGAGGACGATGTGGGAGAGAGTGAGGGTGAGTAGGACATGGGGCCCAGGCAGGCACGGGAGGTTGCACATGACGTGTGCGCCAGTGCTCATGTGCGCGGGGTGCCCTGATCGAATTCCAGGTTCACCGACTGGGGAGGCGGGGCTGGCCAGGGGCACGGACACCGCATCCGACCTCCATACACCCCCCCACCCCCCCGCCCACCCGCCTGCAACCCCACTCTATGATACCTACCTGCAGGCCCTGGGTTCTGGACCAGGGGCTGGAGGTTTACCAGATTGATTCCCGGGATGACAAGACTGAGATGAGTCAGTTAGTACTATATTCAATGAAGTTCAGAAGAATGAGGGGGGATCTCATAGAAACCTATAAAATTCTAACAGGGCTAGACAGGGTAGATGCAGAAAGGATGTTCCAGATGTGGGAGTGACCAGAACCAGGGGTCACAGTCTCAGGATATGGGGTAGAGCATGTAGGATGAAGATGTGGAGAACTTTCTTGACCCAGAGACTGGTGAGCCTATGGAATTCATTCCCACCGAAAGCAGTTGAGACCAAAACATTGTCTGTTTTCAAGAAGGAGTTTGATATAGCTCTTGGGGCTAAAGGGAACAAAAATATGGGGAGAAAGCTAGAACAAAGAACAAAGAACAAAACAGCAGAGGAACAGGCCCTTTGGCCCTCCAAGCCTGTACCAGTCATGATACCACCCTTGGCAAAACCCTCAGCACTTCCTGGTGCCGCATCCCTCTATACCCATCCTATCCATGTGTTTGTCAAAATGCCTTTTGAATGCTGTTAATGTATCTCTTTTCACAACCTCCGCTGGAAACGCGTTCCAGGCACTCACCACCCTCTGTGTAAAAAATCTGCCTCGCACATCTCCTCTCAACTTTGCCTCACGGACCTTAAACCTATGCCCCGAGGTGACTGAGCCCTCCACCCTGGGAAAGAGTGCCTGCCCATCCACTCTATCCATGCCCCTCATAATCTTGTAGGCCTATATCAGGTCGCTCCTCAACCTCCGTCGTTCTAATGAAAACAGCCCGAGTCTATTCAGCCTCTCCGCATGGCTAACGCCCTCCAGACCAGGCTACATCCTGGTAAACCTCCTCTGCACCCTATCCAAAGCCTCCACATCCACAGGTTACTGAACTGGATGATAAGTCATGATCACAATGAATGGCATAGCAGGCTATTTTCCATGTTTCCATGAAAGGCTGGTGTCTTCTTTGTTAAATTTGGCTTGTCTGGTATATAGATTCGTGACCAGCCTGTCGAGAGAGAACTCACCGAGTTCCAAGCACCCATTGAAGCATGGAGGCTGGGGCGACACAGCACCCCACTGACTGGAGCTGCTTAGCTTTAGGCAGTGGTAGCTATCCAATCAGACGTGATGATCTCTCCTATCATCAGGAGTAGCCCCTGGCGCCAATCGAGCAAGGCCTCATAACTGGTTGCTTTGCTGTGCCAATGTAGATCAGAATTTGGAGTAACCTCCTCAGGATGCAGGCCTTGACAAATAGTATGGAGACCCTGAGTTCCCCAAACTGCAAGACACCCCCCACCCCACCCACCCCACACCCTCCCCAGCAATCAGCAGGAGTTATCAGAAAAGCTGTATGAGAGGTGACAGATTACTGGCTCCACTTTGGATTTTCAATCAGGGTTTACTCCTCTCTCAAGACATCTGAGGCAAAGGGGATATTTACCCACATCTGGGAGTCCACTTGTGGGGCACCAGGGTGCAATGACATGCCAGTGCGCCTATATGCCACGTATTTGAGGTTCAGACCTCTTCCAAGTCCAGTTAAGCTTAACCTGGACCAAAAGGTAAGCTGTTTATGTATATCCCCACAGGGAGGCAGATGGGGGTTGCTGAAGAAGAGGCTACATTCCGGCAGGAGAACACTCGGCTCTGTAATGTCAATGGTTGCACTGGCTAGCCAGCAGTGAGAGCTAAAAGCAAGAAGTGACAAGCAGACTATCCACAATGCACCACCCACTGTGCTAACGCACTTGATGCATCACATCAATCATCCATTGCCGCCACAGAACAAAAGTACCAACTGCCAAAAGATTGATCATGACAAGGCAGTCATCATTCAGACCATGCTGATAGAGTACAGCTGCACCTGTCATAACATTTCATTCACATTGAAGATTTCTGAACCACTAAAAAAAATCCTTTAAACTGCACCAAATGCAGGATGGGCAACAAAAGGTGCAGAAGAACATTCTCAAGTGCAATTTCAACTATGTAGGATCGATACTGGAAGCACAAGGTGACATGCAGCGGCAGGTGTATTTTATCCGCAATAAAAACCAGCAAAACAACAAGAACAGCAACAGCCTGTTGACCCTAGATTTGGGCTTGAAAATTCTACAGCCAAATTTTCCTGTCATACTGGTGTTATCGACATGGGAGGAGAGATACACTGAAAATCCAACTTCCCTTCCCATTCAATTATAATCAATGTGGTTTAAACATAGAAAATAGGTGCAGGAGTAGGCCATTCAGCCCTTCGAGCCTCCACTATCATTCAATATGATCCTGGTTGATCATGCAAATTCAGTATACCCCTTGATTCCTTTAGCCGCAAGGGCCATGTTCAGCTCCTTCTTGAATATATCCAATGACCAGGCCCCAACAACTTTCTGTGGGCGGCACGGTAACACAGTGGATAGCACTGTTGCTTCATAGCTCCAGGGACCTAGGTTCGATTCCCGGCTGTGTGGAGTCTGCACTTTCTCCCTGTATCTGCGTGGGTTTCCTCCAGGTGCTCCGGTTTCCTCCCACAAATCCTGAAAGACGTGCTTGTTAGGTGAATTGGACATTCAGAATTCTCCCTCTGTGTACCCGAACAGGCGCTGGAATGTGGCGACTAGGGATTTTCACAGTAACTTCACTGCAGTGTTAATGTAAGCCTATTTGTGACAATAAAGATTATTACTATTAAAGAATTTCACAAGTTCACAAGTCTCTGGGATAAGAGGTACTTCCTCATCTCTGTCCTGAATGGCTTACCCCTTATTCTTAGGCTGTGACCCTTAGTTCCCGACGTTCCCAATATCGGGAACATTCTTCCTGCATCTAGCCTGTCCAGTCCCATCAGGATTTTATATGTTTCTATGAGTTCCCCTCTCATTCTTCTAAATTCCAGTGAGTACAAGCCCAGTTTTTTTTAAATTTAGTGAACCCAATTATTTATTTTCCAATTAGAGGGCAATCCACATCTTTGAGTTGTGGTAGTGAAACCTACACAGACAAGGGGAGAATGTGCAAACTCCACACAGACAGTGACCCGGGCTGGGATCGAACCCGGGTCCTCAGCGTCAGTAGTGCTAACCACTGTGTCACCGTGCGGCCCAAAAGTCCAGTTGATCCAGACTTCTTTTTAAAAAGATAGATAAAGGGTTTTGGGTGTTGCTGGATAGACCAGCATTTACTGCCCATCTCTAATTACCCTTGAGAAGGAGGTGATTTATGCCTGCCTTTATTTGAGTTTACTCCAAAGCATAAAATCAATGGGCACCTGGCTGTCTAACAAAGGATGTCTGACAAGACCAATTATCCACAAGATAAGTGATGAGCTGTCTTCTTGAACCACTGCAGTCCATGTGTTATAGGTATGCCAACAGAGCTGTTAGGGGGTTCCATGATTTTTGCCCAGCGACAGCGAAAGGAAGGGACATGGTTTCAAGTCAGGATGGTGTGTGGTCCGGGCTGGACCTTAAAGATGGTTGTGTTTCTGGTGTAGATGTGTGTGTCTAAATCCATGTTCGCACATGGTCAATTCAAAAGTACCGCAGCAGACATTTGTGCGTTTGAACAAGGAGGATTACTTATTCACATTACTTATTCATCTCACACGATCTAAATGCTATGCCAGGCACATACCACACATTTCAGAAAATATACAATTAAAGAAAGTAGTGCACTTCCACAAGATTAAATCAGAAGAATAGCAAACAACGTCTGTTTCTTTGTGAGTTCAATGAAAAACGGAAGTTTTTCCCACTCTTGAATTGTCATTCATAGCAGTTCAGATAGCTTGGGTCAGATATTGCAGACTGCATTGGAAGAGAAGACTGTTTAGCAGATCATCAAGTCAAGCATTCGTGGTCCATTTTCTTTATAGGCGAACTTGGAATTTTGAATCAGACTGAGAGACTTTTTAAAATACTTTTATGTCCCCAGTTCTTCAAAGACAAAGAGCGCATCGCATTTCTCGACTGTTATTGTCTTGTTGGTGTTATTCTACAGACTGCCTCCAGGCAGTTTCACTCACATGGCCAATGACCATTGACATACAATGGATGGTCTTTCACACTTATCTTGTGGATAACTGGTCTTGTCAGACATCCTTTGTTAGACAACCAGGAGCCCATTGATTTTATGCTTTGGAGTAAACTTCAAATAATGACAGGGATAAATTCAACAAAAGTGCAGTCTAAGACACCCTCCCATTATGATTCAATTCAGAACTTTCCAGAAGTTTGATGGCCTGTTATTAGGTCATGGGAAACAATGAGAGCCACCTTAACTATTCATCAGTGTCCATTTTTAAATAAATAATGACCAGAATAAATAACCAGAAGCTTACATGCAAGCATAGTCCATGTTTAAATTTATGAATCTGAAATGCCTTTTACTGGGCATGCCACAGGCCTCACTTATCATGAAGCTGAACCCAGTTTACAATAAGCATCATCAGTTTGGGAATGAGAAATAATAAGCAGAGATGAGACACACAAAACAATGAATACATTATAACAGATACTGGGAGCAGAGGGACAGTGTAACCAACATTTTAAAAACACTTTTACAATCAAACGTATTCAAAATTATCCCTGTGAGGAATTTTCCCCTTTGATTGAGGCTGGGCTGTGACATCTAAATTAGTTCCGATCGTTACCTCACAGCCAATTTAAGCTTTACATATAGAATCATTGAGCACCAGATGTTAGCAAATTATTACATTTATCCAGGGTGTGCAGTAAACATGACACTCAGCTATGAGAAATGCAGAGGCGAAGTTGTGCCAAATGAGAAGCAATTGTCAGTGTTTCGTTAATGTGCACTCCTCAGAGTCTTGTTTGTATGATAGGAAATCAATTCCAACTGGAAACCTGCCAATTGCTCAAGACTTACTTGTCATAATGTATTTTTAAGAGCGTGTAAGTCATTAAGGCTCACAGTGCATAATTATTACCATGCCTGGTTCTTATATATGTTTATATGAGCTCTTTGGCAAGAAGGTTAAGATTTGAGCAGCATAATAGGATTTGAACTCATAATTTAGGCACAACCTCCAGTGCCATATTATGGGAATTTTGCACAATTGGTGTGCTGTTTTCAGATAAGACATGAACTGCAGTCCTGTTACAATAGATCATGTGGAAGTTAAGAAACATGCAATGATTTGAAGAAGCATAAGGCATTTCCAGTCTCATAGCCACAACCAATAGTACTGTCAATGCAGAATTCATTTGCAGTTGTTCGCAGAACACTTGTGATAGAATTGGTGTGATGCTTGTCTGCTTATCAACAATAACTGCACTGTGTAAGGATTGCATTGAGACCTTTTGACCTCATAATCTAATTTACAATTGTAAACATTTCTATTTTGTATGTAAATATGCTAAGGTTGTATGATTGCACATGAGTTACTCATTCAATTTAATTTTCGAACACTATTGTTATTTTCCTCATATTAGCAGGATTGTATATAGAACATAGAACAGAGAACTGTACAGCACAGACCAGCCCTTTGGCCCACGATGTTGTGTCGAACTAGTCTGAAACAAAATCAAATTAAGCTACTCCCAATCATTCTAGTGCACTCCATGTGCCTATCCAATAACCGCTTGAATGTTCCTAAAGTGTCCGACTCCACTACCATAGCTGAGAATGCGTTCCACGCCCCAACCACTCTCTGAGTAAAGAACCTACCTCTGACATCCCTCCTATATCTTCCACCATGAACCTTATAGTTATGCCCCCTTGTAACAGCTACATCCAACCAAGGAAAAAGTCGCTGAACATCCACTCTATCTATCCCTCTCATCATCTTATGCACCTCAATTAAGTAACTTCTCATCTTCTTTCGCTCCAATGAGAAAAGCCCCAGCTCCCTCAACCTGCCCTGATAAGACCTACCCTCCAATCCAGGCAGCATCCTGGTAAATCTCCTTTGCACCCATTCCAATGCTTCCACATCCTTCCTATAATGAAGTGACAGGAAGTGCACACAATACTCCAAATGTGGTCTAACCAAGGTCTTGTGCAGTTGCAGCATAACCTTACGGCTCTTAAACTCAGTATCCCTGTTAATAAATACTAACACACTATAGGCTTTATTCACGGCTCTATCCACTTGGATGGCAACTTTCAGAGATCTATGGACATGAACTCCGAGATCTCTCTGCTCCTCCACATACTTCAGAACCCTGCCATTAACCCTGTAATCCGCATTCACGTTTGTCCTACCAAACTGAATAACCTCACACTTAACAGGGTTAAACTCCATCTGCCTCTTTTCAGCCCAGCTCTGCATCCTATCTGTTTTGTTACCTGTGTGGTCGGTAACATGTGCTACTCAATCCTTGGTTAGTGATGAGGTATTCTGAATCTCGATGAAGAAGATTCAAACTTTTCCAGTAGTAACAAAAGGTTTATTAAGTAACTACAACAATATTTACATGAGTTCTTTACTTTTACTTTGATACCAGTGATAAGGTTAACAAGATCTAACTACGGTAACTATATGTAACTGCGCTAGCCATCTGAACTAGTCTGCTGTTGCTCTGGTCACAGTGTACCCAAGAGAGAGAAAGAGACCCAATGTGGCAGCCTTTTATACCCCTGTTGGTCTAGTCCTCTAATGATCATGTGGTGCTACTGATTACACATTAATCCTTGTGTACAGGACACATAGAGATCACTACATCACCCTTTTTTTTGTGTTACATATTTTCTGTATGTTGTAAAGAAAATTGAACAAACATAATGGATGCAATTTGCAAAGGCATTACATAAAATCAATGAGTTAGTCCATCAAATGTTAATACATTTAGTCTCTTAAGTTTTTTTTTGTTTGCGTGAAACAGGTAGACAAATGATGTTATGTACAAGTTGTGATGATCTTGACGATTATACAAAGCCAATGAATATTTATGAGTCCAATCTTAATTTAAAAACAATTTTGTGAGTCCATACTTTATGAGTTTGTTCAGTCGAGTTGGTGTCTTCTTCTGTTGTTGAAGTGGTGATGTTATTTCTTTGTGACCATCATCAGTGTTCCTGTGTTTAAGTAACCAAGAAGTCATCAATGAGGTATTTGAATGGTCAAATCACTTGGTTGTCTGATTTATGCTTTTTTATGCTTGTAGTAGCGATTCTGTGTTACATCTTTGTTGTGTGACATGGACTTTTTCCTGTGTTTGTGGTATTGATTCTGTATGTCATCTTTGTTGTCTGACCTGGACTTTTTCTTGTGCTTGTGGTATTGATTCTCCATGTCATCGTTTTTGAAAGCTGGTTTGCTTGTTTGTTGTGGAACAAATGTGAATTTGTGAGATTTGTTGCCATGCCATGGCATGTTTGTACACTTGCCATTGTTTTGCAGTGTGCTGTGGCAGTGTCCTTCATGTGCAGAGTTGTACCATGTTGTACAGGTCATTGTTTCATTGTTGTTGTTTATGTCATGGTCGAATTTGTTGTCGTTCTTATTGTGATCGTTCTTGTTGTTGTTTTTGTCGTGCTTGTTGTTTGTTTTTGTTGTTTTCGCTGTTGTTCTTGTAGTTTTTGTTGTTGTGCTTGTAGTTTTTGATGTTGCTGTAATTGTTCTTGTTTCTGCAGCGCTTATTGGTGTTGTTGTTGCTCTTGTTACACCGCATGTTGTTTCCGTTGTTGCTGTTGTTGTTCTTGTTTCTGCTGTGCTTCTTGTGGTTTTTGTTGTTCCTGTTGCGCTCAATGAGTGTTCCGTGTGGATGATGTGAGTCATTGTCACAGTTATTGGTGTCAGCGTCCTTTGTGGTATCTGTTACATTGAATTGTGAGAATGATCTGATGTTGGTGACATCAGTCATTTGTGGTCGATTTGGTTCCTCGTCTTTGCTTCCTTGGTACTCCTCTTCTAGAGTCATTTCTGGTTCACTTGAATCATCTGTGATCTCTTGGTGCTCCTCTTCTGGAGTCAAAATCTTCAGGATTTCATTTGACTTGGTAGCCCTCCTCTGATTGTTGAATGCTTCTGTGCAGACAAGCTGAGATCTGTCAGTCTCACTGTGATCCTGCCCATCCTGTATGATTTCTTCGTCACTTGTCTCACATAAGTGGGTAGACATTCAGTGTCTTGTTGTTGGTTAAAAGAGCTGGGTAGACTTTCATAGTCTTTTTCTGGTGGCTCAAATAAGCTGGGTAGACTGTCTTCTTGTTGGTTAAATGAGCTGGGTTCTGGTGGCTCAAGTAAGCTGGGTAGACTGTCATAGTCTTTTTGTTGTTCATGTGAGCTTGGTAGACTTTCATAGTCCTGTTCATGCATGGCTTTCGCTATGGAGTGTTTGCTTGCTTCCATTTTTGAATGTCACCGAGCTGTCTGTGAAGGTTTGCGTCACTCTCTTTGTGGAGGCTTGTGTCACTCTCTTTGTGGAGTCTTTCATAGCTCTCTCTGTGGAGTCTGTCATCGCTCTCTTTCTGGAGTCATGCAGTGTTCCCGCTGTAGAGTCGATCTGTGCTCTCTGTGTGGCGTCGTCTTCTTCTTGCGTATTGCTGTCATCCAATGTATCGACGATCTGCCATGGCATCACGGTATTGGATTCATCTACCATGAGAAGAGTAGTGTTGAGCTTTTCAACCGTGTTGCTGGTGCTGTGATTAGCGTATCTGAATAACTCAGCCATGTCTGAGCAGTATTGTGTGTATTGTTCGATAGACATATGATTTTATTTGTTTCGGGTGTTGTTATCGTTCTCTTCATCTTCAATGAACAAATCATCTTCTTTGGTTTCGGATTTGCCATTGTGCTCTTCACTTTGGGTGGTCCAGCTGCTTGTTCCAGAGTGTTGTGAAAGTTATTTTCAACTGCTGGTTGAAGTTCAGGCATTGTTCTGTCTTTTGAGGCAAGAAAATTGGGTTTGGCAGCTTTAAATTTCTTTTTGTTCTTTTTCATGCATTTCCCTTTTAAGTGGGCGTGGTCCAGGTCCTCTGATGGCATGACGCTCGTGACGTCATGCGTAGGACTCGAATGCACATGTACAATTCGAGTTTCCTTTACTGTGCTCTTTGCGCAACTGCGCATGCGCGGCCTCTCGCGCATGCGAGCAAGTGTAGTTTGCCGTTTTCCTTAGAAGTGCGCATGTGCATACTGGCCAGAACGCTCTCACTCAAGATGGCTGCCAATCAAAAAGTGCTGTTGCATTGAGTGAGATCCTACGTCTGGCTCGTGGTGAGTGTTCGTGCCACTTTTACCGATTTTGTTTTCTAGATAATGATTCTGTGTTTGTAGAGACTCAAAGTATTGATTTTGTTTTTGTTCATAAGCAAGGCATTTTTGTACTTATTTTGTGATAGTTCTTCCCTCAATTTTTTTTCAGAAAGTCCAGAAATTAATTGATTCATTATCACAGAGTCTCTGAAATCAGCATAATCACAGCCTTGTGATATTAACTTCAAATTTGTAATAAAATCAGTGATGTGCCCCCCGTTTCTCTGGCATTTATGACAATTGTTAAATCTTTCCAACATCTCACCAGACTGACTCATCAAATTTTTTTGAGTATTCTAGTTTGGTGTCATCTTCACCTTCTAAGTAATTAAAGCAGTTATAGATTTCTACAGCTACATGCCCTCCTATTGGATTGGATTGGAGGTACAGTGAAAAGTATTTTTCTGCAAGCAGCTCCACAGATCATTCAGTACATGGGAAGAAAAGCGAATTAAACAAAATTCAAGAATATACAAGAAAATACATAATAGGGCAACACAAGATATACAATGTAACTACATAAGCATTGGCATCGGATGAAGCAGACAGGATGTAGTGTTAATGAGGTCAGTAAATAAGAGGGTCATTTAGGAGTCTGGTGACAGTGGGGAAGAAGCTGTTTTTGAGTCTGTTTGTGCGTGTTCTCAGACTTCTGTATCTCCTGCCCGATGGAAGTTGTAAAAGTGAGTAAGCCGGGTGGGAGGGATCCTTGATTATGCTGCCCACTTTCCCCAGGCAGCGGGAGGTGTAGATGGAGTCCATGGATGGGAGGCAGGTTCGTGTGATGGACTGGGCGGTGTTCACGACTCTCTGAAGTTCCTTGCGGTCCTGGGCCGAGCAGTTGCCATACCAGGCTGTGATGCAGCCCAATAGGATGCTTTCTATGGTGCATCTGTAAAAGTTGGTAAGGGTTAATGTGGACATGCCGAATTTCCTTAGTTTCCTGAGGAAGTATAGGCGCTGTTGTGCTTTCTTGTGATAGTATCGACATGAGTGGACCAGGACAGATTTTTGGTGATGTGCACCCCGAGGAATTTGAAACTGCTAACCATCTCCACCTCGACCCCGTTGATGCTGACAGGGGTGTATACAGTACTTTGCTTCCTGAAGTCGATGACCAGCTCTTTAGTTTTGCTGGCATTGAGAGCGAGATTGTTGTTGTTACACCACTCCACCAGGTTCTCTATCTCACTCATGTATTCTGACTCGTCATTATTCGAGATCCGGCCCACTATGGTCGTATCGTCAGCAAACTTGTAGATGGAGTTGGAACCAAGTTTTGCCACGCAGTCGTGTGTGTACCGGGAGTAAAGTAGGGGGCTAAGTACACAACCTTGCGGGGCACCGGTATTGAGGACTATTGTGGAGGAGGTGTTGGTGTTCATTCTTACTGACTGTGGTCTGTTGGTCAGAAAATCGAGGATCCAGTTGCAGAGTGGAGAGCCAAGTCCTAGGTTTTGGAGCTTTGATATGAGCTTGGCTTGGATTATGGTGTTGAAGGCGGAGCTGTTGTCAATAAATAGGAGTCTGATGTAGGAGTCCTTGTTTTCGAGATGCTCTAGGGCCAGGGAAATGGCGTATTGAGAGTAGTAGTGCTATTTTTGTTGCGTTAGAGACCACGCTTAAATCATTAGCTGCGATAAATATTTGGAATATCTGTCAAATCTTTTCCAGTCATAACTTAAATTACTGGTTGTTTTCAGCTGCTCTAGAGGTCCCATAGTTAGTCGTCGAGGATCCATTTGCTGCACAGTCTTCCACAGTCGAATATCCGGTCTGAATTTTCTTCCCTTTTTGTCTAACCTAATTTAACTAGTTCTGTTAAAGCCACTCGCTGGAACCATGTTTTGTTCCGTGTGTGCTAGGTAACATGTGCTATTCAATCCTTGGTTAGTGATGAGGTATTCTGAATCTCGATGAAGAAGATTCAAACTTGTCCAGTAGTAACAAAAGGTTTATTGAGTAACTACAACAATATTTACATGAGTTCTTTACTTTAACTTTGATACTAGTGATAAGGTTAACAAGATCTAACTACAGGTAACTATACGTAACTCCAGTAATCATCTGAACTAGTCTGCTATTGCCCTGGTCACAGTGCACCCAAGAGAAAGAGCGAGACCCAATGTGGTTGTCTTTTATACCCCTGTTGGTCCGGCCCTCTAGTGATCATGTGGTGCTACTGATTACACATTAACCCTTGTGTACATGCACACATGGAGATCACTACACTATCAATGTCTCTTTGCAGCCTGCAACAGCCTTCCACATTATCCACTCCTCCACCAATCTTGGTGTCATCAGCAAATCCCTGTGGTACACCGCTGGTGGCTGGGCTCCAGGATGAAAATTTACCATCTACCACCACCCTCTGTCTTTTATGTGATAGCCAGTTACTTATCCAGTTGGCCAAATTACGCTCCATGCCATTCCTCCTTACTTTCTGCATGGGCCGACCATGGGGCACCTTATCAAATTCCTCACTAAAATCCATGAAAACAACATCAACTACTCTACTTTCATCTATGTTACCTCCTCAAAGAATACAATCAAATTTGTGAGGCAAGACTTACCCCTTACAAATCCGTGCTGACTATCCTGGATTAAGCTGTATCTTTCCAAATGATCATAAATCCTATCCCTCAGGACCCTTTCCAATAATTTACCTATGACCGAAGTGAGACTAACCGGCCTATAAGTCCCAGGGTCATATCTATTTCCTTTCTTGAACAAGGCGATAACATTCGCCTCTCTGCAGTCTTCTGGCACTATTCCTGTAGATAGTGAGGTGATAAAGATCAAAGCCAAAGGCTCTGCAATCTCATCCCTTGCCTCCCAAAGAATCCTAGGATATATCCCCTCAGGACCAGGGGACTTATCTATCCTCAGGCTTCGCAAAATTTCTAACACATCTTCCTTCCGAATATCTACCTCCTCCAGCCTATCAGCCTGTATCGCACTATCCTCCTCAACAACATAGCCCCTCTCCTTTGTGAACACTGAAGAAAAATATTCATTTAGGGCCTCTCCTATATCTTCAGACTCCATGCACACGTTCCCACTACCGTCCTTGACCAGCCCTAACGTCAACTTGGTCATTCTTTTATTCTTCACATAAGTGTAAGACGCCTTGGGGTGTTCCTTGATCCTACCTGCCAAGGACTTCTCATGCCCCCTCCTAGCTCTCCTAAGCCCCTTCATGAGCTCCTTCCTAGCTATCTTGCACCTCTCAAGTGCCCTAACTGAACCTTGTTTTCTCATCCTTACATAAGCCCCCTTCTTCCTCTTGACAAGACATTCAATCTCTTTTGTAAACCATGGTTCCCTCACTCGACCATTTCCTCCCTGCCTGACAGGGACATACATATCAAGGACACGCAGTGCTCCTTGAAAAAGTTCCATATCTCAATTGTGCCTATCCCTGACAGTTCCTGTTTCCATCTTATGCTCCCCAATTCTTGCCCAATCACATCGTAATTACCTTTCCCTCAGTTATAAACCTTGCCCTGCCATATGTTTCTATCCCTCTCCATTGCTATAGTGAAAGTCACCAAATTTGTGGTCACTATCTCCAAAGTGCTCTCCCACAACCAAATCTAACACTTGGCCCCGTTCATTACCCAGTACCAAATCAAATGTGGCCCCGTCCTCTGTGCCGAAGGTCGGGCCACGAGACAGGACAGGACGGGGTCTGTGGACCTAGACGCACAGAGAACGGCGACGCAGTCAATGGACTCAGCCGCTGATGAACTGTACATGGGCCGCGGGCGCCCTGCGCCGGGCCATGGCTGGGACCAGGACACACCGGACTTACTGACGGACGAGGACCTAGAGCTTGCGGCACTGCTGTCTCCTACACCTTCCACCATCCCAGAGACACTAACCTCGGTTGGGCAATTAAGTGATGAGGCTCCTGGGTCACGGTCTGGTGTGCACCACACAGCCAAGCTAGTACATCAGGTGGAGATCAGAGCAGCCAAGGGGCTGGACGGTGAAGGTCAGCCCAGACCCAGCATCCAGCTGGCGGGTTCCCGGGTTCCTGGATTTACTCGACCCAGCCGGACAGCCGATGCATTTTGAAACCCAGGGACACAATGACGGGATGAGGGCCATCTTCCACCCGGTGAGACTCGGCCTGGGCCCGTAGCGCGCCGGCAATGTCATTTTGGCTCTGGCGCATTCCTGCCTGTGAGAGGGCAGCTCTCTCCTGGGCCATGGATTTTTTTATTTTATTTTTATAAATTTAGAGTACCCAATTATTTTTTCCAATTAAGGGGCAATTTAGCATAGCCAATCCACCTACCCTGCACATTTTTGAGTTGTGGGGGTGAAACCCACGCAGACACGGGGAGAATGTGCAAACTCCACACGGACAGTGCCCCAGACCCGGGATCGAACCTGGGACCTCGGCGCCGAGAGGCAGCAGGGCTAACCCACTGCGCCACCGTGCTACCCTCCTGGGCCATGGATGACGCGTGCACATGAAGCCCAAGCCTTGCAGAACCTGACCTATGGCCAAAACCATTTCACCCATTGCCTCGACCGCGGACACCACCCAGGCCGACACCGCACGCACATGTGGACAGATGCCTGTGATATCCCGGGTAGGTCCCTGCTCGGAGCCTGGAAGGAACCGGTAGCGTAGACGTTTAGGGCCACCGTCACCTTGACGGATACCGGTATACCGTGTCCTCCTCCCATTCCACGTGGGGCGAGGTGCACCATGAGGTGGCAAATATGTGCGACCGTCTCCCTGCTGAACCGGAGTCTCCTCCTGCATGTGATGTCCGGTAGGGTCTCGAAAGACATCCGGTCACAGTACACCCTAGGCTTCGATTGCTGCCTGTGGCGCCCTGGCTCCACCATCAGTGTCTCCTCCTCCCCACCATAAAGTTCGACAATAGTGCCCAGATCCTGTGCCTTCCTCAGCGTTTGGGGGTCAATGTTCCCCTCGGCATCCCCCTGAACATACCGGCCATGAGCGCCTGCGGCCTGCGCGGTGACGACGGGCCACTCTGCGGCCATCCCTTCTGCTGCTGCAGCTGCCCCTGCATCTGCATCCACTGTGGGCTGTTGCTGTCGCCGCTGCTGGATGGCCAACTGCAGTGCAGTGGCTCCAACCACTGCGGTGAACATCGCTGTCTGGTTGGCATACATGGTGACCGACAGAAGGGTGGTGGGGGGCAGAGAAACTACATGTTAGACGGAGGTTCTTCGACACCTCGGCAGCCGGATGCCACGGGATACCTGTGTGCCCCAGTGGCCTGGTCGCGCTGCTGATCTGGGGTCACGCCGTCGGGACTTCGGCCCATCCGGGCCGGAGAATAGTGGGGGTACCGGAGAATCGCCATTTTGGGTGCCTCGGGCGATTCTCCGGATTGTGCTGCGCGGAACACGACAGGACCGATTTTGCCGGTTGGGAGAATCGCAGGAGCGCATTGGACCGGCGTCGCGTGAAAAACTGGCACAGCCGGCGATTCGCCCAACCGGTGCGGCCTCGGAGAATCGCGCCCCTAGGTTTCTTAACTCATAAAGGCACATGGCAAAAATGAGGTGCTGTGTCATGAGGGAAGAGAAAATTGTTTACAGGTTCTTCTTGTTCACTGGATGACAGCTTCAAATTCCTAGGGGTACATATCACCATCAATCTGTCCTGGTCCACCTACGTCGACGCTACGACTAAGAAAGCGCAATTGTACCTATACTTTCTCAGGAAACTGAGGAAATTCGACATGTCCACATTGATTTTCACCAATTTTTACAGATCCACCACAGAAAGAATCCTATCTGGCTGCATCGCAGCTTGGCATGGCAACTGCTCAGCCCAAGACCGTAAGAAACTACAGAGATTCGTGAACACAGCCCAGTCCATCACGCAAAGCCGCCTCTGATCCATTGTCTCTGTCTACGCCTCCAGTTGCCTTGAAAAAGAAGGCAGCATAATCAAAGACCCCTCCCACTCAGGTTATTCTCTCTTCCAACCTCTTCCATCAGGCAGAAGATACAAAAGTCTGAGAACACGTACAAACAGATTCATAAACAGATTCATCCCCACTGTTACCAGACTCCTGAATGACCCTTTTATGAAATGAAAACGAAAATCACTTATTGTCACGAGTAGGCTTCAATGAAGTTACTGTGAAAAGCCACCTAGTCGCCACATTCCGGCGCCTGTCCGGGGAGGCTGGTACGGGAATCGAACCATGCTGCTGATTTGCTTGGCCTGCTTTAAAAGCCAGCGATTTAGCTCAGTGAGCTAAACCAGCCCCTTATGGACTGAACTGATTTCTCAACACATCTTCTCTAATGTTGTGGCACCATACTCCAGGGGCGGGATTCTCCCAACGGGCGGCTATGTGCCGACGCCATAGTAAAAGCGGGAATTTATTACTCCGGCGTCGACGCCCATTCCGGGGCCCCATTCTATGGCCCGTAGGGGGTTAGGACGGTGCAGGAGCGGCCTCCGCCGCCCCAGCTGCCGATCCCGGCCTGAACCCGGTGCCGTGGGGTCTGTGCATGCGCAGTTGAGCCAGCGCCAACTAGCGCATGTGCAATGGCCTTCTTCCCTGTGGCGGCCCTGGCGCAGGGCTACAGGAGCCAGCACGGAGGAAAGGAAACTGGAGGGCAGAGAGGCCAGCCCGCCAATTGGTGGGCCGCGATCGTGGGCAGGCCACTACAGAGGCCCCCCCCCCCCCCCGGGTTGAACCCGCTCTTTCCCCCGCAGGCTGCACCCAGACCCTTCAACGCTGAGGTCCCACCGGCCCACAGCAGGTTAGAACGGCACTGGCGTGATTCGGCGTTTATTGACGGCCGCTCGTCCCATCCGGCCCAGAGAATTGGCACGCCGGCCTGTGCCGGAGAGTCAACGCATACCCCGACCGGCGCCACGCCAACAACGGCGGTGCCGATGGCGCCGATTGCGGAGAATCTCGTCCCGGCGTCGGGGTGGCGTGGCGCGATTCGCCGACCCGGCGGGGTGGGAGGGAGGATCGGAGAATTCTGCCCCATATGCTTCACCCAATGTCTATGTCTATGTATTTACGTTGTTCATTTATCATATGACCTATGTTTTCCATATATGGAACTATCTGCCTGGACTGTACGCAGAACAATGGGCGCGATTCTCTGCTCCCGCATGGCATCGGGAGGGCCGTTGTGAACTTGGCCGAGTTCACGATGGCGTCAGAGGCCGCTCCTCGCACCCTATTCACCCCCCCCCCCCCCCCAAAGGGGGCTAGGAGCGGTGTTGTGAGAAACTCGGCCGCCAACTCCCGCGATTCTCCCACCTGGCGTGGGGAGAGGAGAATCGCGCCCAATGCTTTTCATTGTACTTCTGTACAAGTGACAATAAATCAAAATCTAAAATAACTTGGAAAAACAAGGAACCATCAGATAAAAAAACGAAATGGGCAGCACGGTAGCATGGTGGTTAGCATAAATGCTTCACAGCTCCAGGGTCCCAGGTTCGATTCCCGGCTGGGTAACTGTCTGTGTGGAGTCTGCACGTCCTCCCCATGTGTGCGTGGGTTTCCTCCGGGTGCTCCGGTTTCCTCCCACAGTCCAAAGATGTGCGGGTTAGGTGGATTGGCCATGCTAAATTGCCCGTAGTGTCCTAATAGTAAGGTTAAGGGGGGGAGTTGTTGGGTTACGGGTATGGGGTGGATACGTGGGTTTGAGTAGGGTGATCATTGCTCGGCACAACATCGAGGGCCGAAGGGCCTGTTCTGTGCTGTACTGTTCTATGTTCTATGAAAACAAACTGCCTGGAACAAATAAAGAATTAATGAACTCACAGATCTGTTTCACAAACTGGAATTTTTGTATTCTGATGTCTTGGAAGGATATGAACTTTAATTATTGTTTAATTTCTTGCACTATAAACTATTGGATGGTATGTAAGATTACATAAATCAACCTTTAAGGCAGCACGGTAGCATGGTGGTTAGCATAAATGCTTCACAGCTCCAGGGTCCCAGGTTCGATTGCCGGCTGGGTCACTGTCTGTGCGGAGTCTGCACGTCCTCCCCGTGTATGCGTGGGTTTCCTCCGGGTGCTCCGGTTTCCTCCCACAGTCCAAAGATGTGCGGTTTAGGTGGATTGGCCATGCTAAATTGCCCGTAGTGTCCTAAAAAGTAAGGTTGGGGGGGGGGGGTTGTTGGGTTACGTGTATAGGGTGGATACGTGGGTTTGAGTAGGGTGATTGTTGCTCGGCACAACATCGAGGGCCGAAGGGCCTGTTCTGTGCTGTACTGTTCTATTCTATTCTAAAAAAAACCTCACTCCTGTTTGAATGGTTTCTGGCAATCAAAAAAGAAGGCATAATTATTTACCAAAAGGGAATCTAAAATTATTTGAAAAGCTCGGAAGATGATAGCCTGGAAGTTTTAATTAGTTCTGCCCAATCAGGAGAGTTGCCCGAGATCCATTAGACCAGATTTCTGCCCATATTGAGCATCGCGTAAATATCCAGGGACATAGAAAACATGTTGAGATATTACTCCGCTGAAGATACTCATTTAAATATGAATTAGGACAGCAATGTACGACAACATTGTGATGCACAAACTACCAATTTCGAATCTACCAATTGTGAATTGGATGTCAACATTTGCAAAGTAATGTTAAGTCTAAAAATTTTATTTCAAAGAAAGCATTGTTGAGATAATTGTATTTTAGGTTTTTATTGTTTTCATTTACGGTTTTGTCACACCTTAGGCTGTAATTATGATCTTTATGGCAATTTCTCAGTCCCAGCAACGTTACCCTCAAGAATGGATTTACTACAGTCAATTCTGCCATCTTACAGTTTGGTGTCAAGATTCCAGTCGATGTTACTACTGGACAGAACGATCTCAGAGTGTAATCCTGGCTCAAATGATCATGGACGGGGTTCCCCATGCCGCCAGCCCTGTTTTTACGGCATGGCACGCCCAATACCGGCAGCGGCATTTTCCATTCCCGCAGCCGGCCAATGGGGTTTCCCATTGTGGCCACCCCAAGCCGTTGATAAACCCAAGGCCGGGGGATGCGCTGCCAGTGGAGCGGAGGATCCCGCTGACCGAGAATCCTGCAGTGTAACTTTTACCTTTTTTTTAGAACTCATGGAGGAACAGAGTGACAGGACTGCCAATTACCTTTGCGCAACAAAAAAAAACATTTATGACATGAAAAGTTTGACTATCATACCATAATCCTTCACTCCCCCTTATCTTCACAAATGCACAAGGATTTTATAGACATAAGAACATGAGAACTAGGAGCAGGAATAGTCCTTCTGGCCCCATCGAGCCTGCTCCGCCATTCAATGAGATCATGGCTGACCCTTAATCCCTTTATTCTTCAAAAAACTGCTTCACTGGGCAAGGAATTCCATAGATTCACAACCCTTTGGGTGAAGAAGTTCCTCCTAAACTCAGTCCTAAATCTACTTCCCCTTATTTTGAGGCTATGCCCCTAAGTTCTGCTTTCATCCGCCAGTGGAAACAACCTGCCCACATCTATCCTATCCATTCCCTTCATAATTTTATATGTTTCTATAAGATCCCCCCTCGTCCTTCTAAATTCCAATGAGTACAGTCCCAGTCTACTCAACCTCGCCTCGTAATGCAAACCCTTCAGCTCTGGGATTAACCTAGTGAATCTCCTTTGCACACCCTCCAGCGCCAGTCCTTTCTCAGTAAGGAGACCAAAACTGAACACAATACTCCAGGTGTGGCCTCACTAACACCTTATACAATTGCAGCACAACCTCCCTAGTCTGAAACTCCATCCCTCTAGCAATGAAGTACAAAATTCCATTGCCTTCGTAATCACCTGTTGCATTTGTAAACCAACTTTTTGTGACTCATGCACTAGCACACCCAGGTCTCTCTGCACAGCAGCATGTTTTAATATTTTATCATTTAAATAATAATCCCTTTTGCTGTTATTCCTACCAAAATGGATAACCTCACATTTGTCAACATTGTATTCCATCTGCCAGACCCTAGCACCTTCACTTAACCTATCCAAATCCCTCTGCAGACTTCCGGTATCCTCTGCACTTTTTGCTTTACCACTCATCTTAGTGTCGTCTGCAAACGTGGACACATTGCCCTTGGTCCCCAACTCCAAATCATCTATGTAAATTGTGGACAATTGTGGACCCAACACTGATCCCTGAGGGACACCACTAGCTACTGATTGCCAACCAGAAAAATGCCCATTAATCCCCACTCTTTGCTTTCTATTAATTAACCAATCCTCTATCCATGCTACTACTTTACCCTTAATGCCATGCATCTTCATCTTATGCAGCAACCTTTTGTGTGGCACCTTGTCAAAGGCTTTCTGGAAATCCAGATATACCACATCTATTGGCTCCCCGTTATCTACCGCACTGGTAATGTCCTCAAAAAATTCCACAAAATTAGTCAGGCACGACCTGCCCTTTATGAACCCAATGGGACAATTTCCATATAGATGCCTCGCTATTTATTCCTTGATGATAGATTCCAGCATCTTCCCTACTACCGAAGTTAAGCTCACTGGCCTATAATTACCTGCTTTCTGCCTACCTCCTTTTTTAAACAGTGGTGTCACGTTTGCTAATTTCCAATCCGTCGGGACCACCCCAGAGTCTAGTGAATTTTGGTAAATTATCATTAGTGCATTTGCAATTTCCCTAGCCATCTCTTTTAGCACTCTGGGATGCATTCCATCAGGGCCAGGAGACTTGTCTACCTTTTGCCCCATTAGCTTGCCCATCACTACCTCCTTAGTGATAACAATCATCTCAAGGTCCTCACCTGTCATAGCCTCATTTCTATCAGTCACTGGCATATTATTTGTGTCTTCCACTGTGAAGACTGACCCAAAAAACCTGTTCAGTTCCTCAGCCACTTCCTCCTCTCCCATTATTAAATCTCCCTTCTCATCCTCTAAAGGACCAATATTTACCTTATCCACTCTTTTTTGTTTTATATATTTATAGAAACTTTTATCATGTGTTTTTATATTCTGAGCAAGTTTACTCTCATAATCTATCAGACTCTTCTTTATAGCTTTTTTAGTATCTTTCTGTTGCCCCCTGAAGATCTCCCAGTCCTCTAGTCTCCCACTAATCTTTGCCACTTTGTATGCTTTTTCCTTCAATTTAATACTCTCCCTTATTTCCTTAGATATCCACGGTCGATTTTCCCTCTTTCTACCATCCTTCCTTTTTGTTGGTATAACCTTTGCTGACCACTGTGAAAAATCACTTGGAAGGTTCTCCACTGTTCCTCAACTGTTTCACCATAAAGTCTTTGCTCCCAGTCTACCTTAGCTAGCTCGTCTCTCATCTGATTGTAATCTCCTTTGTTTAAGCACAAAACACTAGTGTTTGATTTTACCTTCTCACCCTCCATCCGTATTTTAAATTCCACCATATTGTGATCGCTCCTTCCGAGAGGATCCCTAACTATGAGATCATTAATAAATCCTGTCTCATTACACAGGACCAGATCTAGGACTGCTTGTTCCCTCGTAGGTTTCATTACATACTGTTCTAGGAAACTATCGCGGATACATTCTATAAACTCATCCTCAAGGCTGCCTTGACCGACCTGGTTAAACCAATCGACATGTAGATTAAAATCCCCCATGATAACTGCTGTACCATTTCAACATGCATCAGTTATTTCTTTGTTTATTGCCTGCCCCACCATAATGTTACTATTTGGTGGCCTATAGACTACTCCTATCAGTTACTTTTTCACCTTACTATTCCTGATTTCCATCCAAATGGATTCAACCTTATCCTCCATAGCACCGATGTCATCCGTTACTATTGCCCGGATGTCATCCTTAAATAATAGAGCTACACCACCTCCCTTACAATCCACTCTGTCCATCCGAATAGTTTGATACCCTCGGATATTTAACTCCCAGACTTGACCATCCTTTAACCATGTTTCAGTAATGGCCACTAAATCATAGTCATTCACGATGATTTGCGCCATCAACTCATTTACCTTATTCCGAATACTACAAGCATTCAGGTAAAGTACACTTATGTTTGCTTTTATACCTCTGTTTTGAATCTTAACACCTCGATAAGTAACCTCTCCCGAGTTATATTTCCTCTTAACTTTTCTCCTAATTTTCCTTGTCGTTGAACCCATATCTTCATGTAACAACCTGCAGTGTCGCTTATCATTTATGTTTTTACTTCCCGTTTTATTCCTTTTAGTATTATTGGTACTATTCACTGAGCTCCCCTCAGTGACTGTACCTTATAATGTTGCCCTTTTTGATTTTTGACAATGGCTTCTCTGCCTTACACTTTCCCCATTAGGCAACATAGGTTACTCAATATATCTTAAGTTATAATGTTCTCAATAAACACATTGTTCATGTAACACAACAGGCTGACTGGAGTCAGATAACACCCTACTCTGAGACCAAGTGCCAAATACCACTCAACCGATCTTCCAAAGATTTCTCCTCAAATTTCTCCCAGATGGTTCTCATACGAGAGTTTCCAAATTCCAGTCTTAAAAAGACACACTTTAAAACCTTCTTTCAACTAATGCTTTCCATCAGTTGATTTCATCAAGGATCCGCTACCACCAAACTTTCCAACTACTTTTTCAAGCAAGGCTTTTCTTCAGCTGTGTTAGCAAAGATCTGCCTCCAGGTTTTCCAACTCTCCTTTCAGTATTCCTTTGTCTTAAATGCTTTGAAACAAACTCTGAGATCCAGCCACCGATTGCTCCACAATTATTTCAGCTATTGCTGCACAGTGTGTAGTAAGATATCACAGACCTTAGAATCACTTCTAATATCTTTCTGACTTCACACTAGCCAACTCCTTCTCAACCCTATCTGTGGCTTCAATGAACAGTAACCTGTTCTAAACCAGTTTCCTCTGTTCCTTTAACTTCAGGCTTCTGGGAAGCTCTTTATTTCTCTGCTTTAATTAACTACCTGTCCTTTGGATTTCTGGCACTGGCTTTCTTAACCATTACTCCAATGTATGGCTTTTCTTCTAGCAAGGCTGACTAGCTGCTCACCCACTAGCTTTCTGTGACCAACTGCTATGAATTCAGTTAAGCAGAATCACACAAAGCCGTCCTTCCCTGAATGTGCCCCTGGTTGCTAAGCTATCACTCATTCATTCTCCAACCATGTATTTACTTTTCACGCCGTAAACTCAGCACAATAAAAAAACAGTTTGAACTGAATGCACACACCTTTGTCTAACATGAATCTAACTAGAGTTTAGTCTTCTTACACAGAAACACAAAACGAAACCCACTTAAATCTATTCCTTATTTCTAATATTTAACAATACAAATATAGATCACTTCAAGCTACCTCCATTTTCCTGACATTGGGGCAAGGGAGGACCAGATGAAATCCATGCCGGTGAGGTCACATGACATAGAATTATATTTTGGTTATAGAATAGGAGACCATTCAACCCATCCAGGCCATGCCAGCTCTCTGTAGGAGCCTTGCAGCTAGTCCCATTCCACTTCCTTTTCTGCATAAGCCAACAATTTGTTTTCTCTTCAGGTGCTTATCCAACCCCATCTTGAAACCACACTCTCAGGGAATGCAATCCATCTCTTAACTACTTCCTGAATAAAACATTGGTTTTCCGAATATTTCCATTTGTTCTTTTGCCAGTCACCATGTACTCTTGCTTTCAAATCTTGCACGATGGAACTGTTTTTCTCTGTCAACTCTACCTTGAGCCCACTTGATTTTGAACACCTCGATCAAATCTCCTCTACCTTTCTCTTTTCTAAAAAGAGCAACATCAGTCTACCCACATAACTAAATTACGCATTCTGAGAATTAAACGCATAAATCTTTGCTTCACCCTCTCAAAGGTCGTAACATCCTAAAGTGCGATACCCAAAATTGGGCACAGTATTCCAGTTGAGGCCAAACTAGATTTAGAAAAATTCATCTTAACTTCCTTGTTTTTGTACAGGTTCCTCTATTATAAAGCCCAGGATCCTTATTCCTTTTGAACTCCTTTCTAAACCTGTCCGACCACTTTCAGTGATTTGTTCACGTAAACCTGAAGGTCCGGCACTCACTTCACTATTGCATCCTTTATTTTGTACTGACTTTCCTCACTCTTACTACCAAAATGTATCGTTTCACACTTCCCAAGTCTAGAGGTGCATGAAGCAGTCAAAACAAACGCTTATGTCTGTTTTCCGTAGAATGGGTCACTATCCTGAGATGATAGCTTGAGTGGCTCCACTTTACACCAAACATGGCTGATTTTGATTTGATTTGATTTATTATTGTCACATGTATTGGTATACAGTGAAAAGTATTGTTTCTTGCATGCTGTACAAACAATGCATATCGTACATAGGGGCTGGTTTAGCACACTGGGCTAAATCACTAGCTTTAAAGCAGACCAAGGCAGGCCAGCAGCACGGTTCAATTCCTATACCAGCCTCCCCGAACAGGCGCCGCAATATGGCGACTAGGGGCTTTTCACAGTAACTTCATTGAAGCCTACTTGTGACAATAAGCGATTTTCATTTCATTTCATTTCATTGCAGAATATAATGTTACAGTCATAGCAAGGTGTAGAGAAAAGATCAACTTAATACGAGGTAGGTCCATTCAAAAGTCTGATGGCTGTAGGGAAGAAGCTGTTCTTGAGTCGGTTGGTACGTGACCTTAAACTTTGGTATCTTTTTCCTGACTGAAGAAGGTGGAAGAGAATATGTCCAGGTTGCGTGGGGTCCTTAATTATACTGGCTGCCTTTCCGAGGCAGCGGGAATTGTAGACAGAGTCAATGGATGGGAGGCTGGATTGCGTGATGGATTGGGCTACATTCACAACCTTTTGTAGTTTACTGCTGTGTTGGGCAGAGCAGGATCCATACAAAGCTTTGATACAACCAGAAAGAATGCTTTCTATGGTGCATCTGTAAAAGTTGGTGAGTCGTAGCTGACATGCCAAATTTCCTTAGTCTTCTGAGATAATAGAGTCGTTGGTGGGCTTTCTTAACTATAGTATCAGCATGGGGGGGACCAGGACAGGCTGTTGGTGATCTGGACACCTAGAAACTTGAATGTCTCGACCCTTTCTACTTTGTTCCCATTGATGTAGACATGGGCATGTTGTCCACTACGCTTCCTGAATTCAATGACAATCTCCTTCTTTTTGTTGACATTGAGGGAGATTATTGCCATTGCACCAGATCACCAGATTCTCTATCTCATTCCTGTACTTTGTCTCGTCATTGTTTGAGATCCGACCCACTGTGGAGGTGTCATCAGCAAATTAAAAAATCGAGTTGATGGGGAATTTGGCCATAAAGTCTTAGGTGTATAAGGAGTATAGTTGGGGGCTGAGGACACAGCCTCGTAGGGCACTGGTGTTGAGGATGATCGTGGAGGAGGTGTTGTTGCCTATCCTTACTGATTGTGGCCTGTGTGTTAGAAAGTTTAGGATCTAGTCGCAGAGGGAGGAGCCGAGGCCAAGGCCACGGAGTTTGGAGATGAGTTTTGTAGGAATGATGGTGTTGAAGGCTGAGCTGTAGTAAATATTGGATGTCTGACATAGGTGTCTTTGTTATCTAGGTGGTCCAGGGATGAGTACAGGGCAATGCAGGATGCCACGGAGTTTGGAGATGAGTTTCGTAGGAATGATGGTGTTGAAGGCTAAGTTGTACTCGGTAAATAGGAGTCTGACATAGGTGTCTTTGTTATCTAGGTGTTCCAGGGTTGAGTGCAGGGCCATGGAGATGGCTGACCAGGTGTCTCTACAACAGTGGCACAGTGTTTGGCACTTGTGCCTCACAGGCCAGCGACCGGGTTTTATTCTGGCTTTGGGTGACTGTGTGGAGTTTGCACATTATCCCCTTGGCTGCATGGGTTTCCTCCGGGTGCTCTAGTTTCCCCCCACAGTCCAAAGATGTGCAGTTTAGGTGGATTGGTTAAGGTGGGGTTACAGGATTGGGCCAGGCAGTGGGCCTAGGTAAGGACACTTTCAAAGAGTAACGATGTATTACAGTCACGTAATATAACAGGGACACTACCCACTGCACCGCAAGTCCCCTACTCACTTTACACTGCTCTGCATTAAATTCCATTTGCCAGATGTCCACACATTCCAACAGTCTGCCTGCTCCTTAGAACTTACCTTGTATTCCTCACAGCTCTCAATACGTCAAAGTTTTATGTCATCTGAAAATTCTGCAATTGTGCTCTACACTGTCTCGGCCATGAATAAGTTTCAAGAAAAATCAAGTGCTCCTGGTACCTGGGGAACAACTGCAGTCAAATAAAAAAACTACAACTCTCTAATTCGTACACAGACCTGGATTTGGCAGTCAATAGCGAAGGAACAGTGTTCACCTTTCACTGCACTGACGACTGCGCACAGAGATTTGGCGGGCTTTTCAGCAGCGACTTGCTATCGGGTGTCTCTCCAATGGTCTGCCACTGTATCTAGGGGGTACGTGACATTTGTGAGCAAGACCCTTCAACCAATCAGATTGTAGAATCCTCACTGAGAAGCGCAGCCTTTCTCATGGAATCAGTGTTAGCGCATGTAGCACCACGAGAAGTGGCGCCACACACACAAATATCTCACCCCCATAAAACCAGCCCCACAACTTCAAATGCCATCATTCAAATCTTTCTGTAATACATATGAAAGATCAGAATTGCATCCTTCTTGTAGGTTGTTTTTCATTTCAAACGACATGTTTTACAAATTTGTATGTCCAGAGTGGAACTTTGCAGGTTGGGAACATATATCAAGGTTTTAAACAGGCCTCCATGATTTGGAATTCAAGAATTAAATTTCCTTTAAAAGCCCCCCCCGTGAGATGTGTCTGATTGCTCTCAACCCAGTTTCTAATTGTTGTAAGTTGTTCATAGTCTTTCACTGATTGGAAATAAGTTGGTACCTTCAGAGCAGGAATAAGGATGATTGGTGTGAAAGCAGAAATGTCACAGTGCTGAAAAATTGGGTGTTTATGTCAGATTGACATTGAAGCATCTTTCTGGCAGGGTGGAAATATCTGAATATGTGCTATTTTGGATCTGACTTGAGTTAGATGTTACCACCTCTTGTGCAAAAGAAATTAAAAATGAAAGATCACAGAATTGCAGGGTTGTTAAAGCATTGAAAGAGGCATTCAGCCCATCGTTTCTGCACCTGTCTAAATGAACAATTCATCAAATGCCATTCCCGTGCTTCCTCCCTGTAATCAAGCACCTTCTTCCTTTTCAGGTAATAATCCGATTCCCTCTTGAATACTTTAATTGAATCTGCCTTCACCACAATCTCAGGTATTCATTGGAGTTTAGAAGGTTAAGGGGAGATCTAATAGAAACTTACAAGATAATACATGGCTTAGAAAGGGTGGACGCAAAGAAACTGTTTCCGTTAGGCGAGGAGACGAGGACCCGTGGGCACAGCCTTAGAATTAGAGGGGGTAAATTCAGAACAGAAATGCGGAGACATTTCTTCAGCCAGAGAGTGGTGGGCCTGTGGAATTCATTGCCGCGGAGTGCAGTGGAGGCCGGGACGCTAAATGAAAATCGCTTATTGTCACGAGTAGGCTTCAATGAAGTTACTGTGAAAAGCCCCTTTTAAATGGCTTCAAGGCAGAGATAGATAAATTCTTGATGTCGCGAGGAATTAAGGGCTACGGGGAGAATGCTGGTAGGTGGAGTTGAAATGCCCATCAGCCATGATTGAATGGCGGAGTGGACTCGATGGGCCGAATGGCCTTACTTCCACTCCTATGTCTTATGGTCTTATGGTCTTAACACATTCCAGATCTTAACAACGCTCTGCGTAAAAATGGTTCTTGTCAAATCTCCATTGCTTCATTTGCCAATTATTTTAAATCTGTGCCCTCTAGTCCTTGGATTGGAGAAGCTGGGACTGTTTTCTTTGGAGAAGAGAAGGTTGAAAGGAGATTTGATAGAGGGATTCAAGTTCATGAGAGGCCTGTCCAGGGTGGATAGGGAACAACTGTTTCCACTGGTGGAAGGATCAATGAAATGAAATGAAATGAAATAAAATGAAATGAAAAATGAAATGAAAATCGCTTATTGTCACGAGTAGGCTTCAATGAAGTTACTGTGAAAAGCCCCTAGTCGCCACATTCCGGCGCCTGTCCGGGGAGGCTGGTACGGGGATCAAGGACGAGAGTGTACTCTTTCCAAGAGCTGGTGCAGAACCGATGGGCCGAATGACCTCCTTCTGCACTGTAAATTCTATGATTCTATGAAGTCACAAGTACGTTATCCACACGTGTGAAATAAAGGGTTTAACTAAATTTTCTTCAGAATCTTGCTTGACTTATAACAACAATCTTGACAAAGCATCAGCATTTGCATGTTGTTCTGATTTACCGTATTGGATATCATGATCATGTGCCGATAATATCAAAGGCCATCTCTGTAATCAACTCATTGCTAAAGAAGGAATACACTAATACAGCCCAAAGATTGTCATCAAAGTTCGGTGATCTGTCAAAAGCACAATTTGATTTCCACAAAGGTAGTGAGGAAAGCTTTTGCCGAATATGATGCTCAAAGCTTCTTTTTCCAGCTGGGCATACTTTGTTTCTGGGGGAGGAGGTGTTTGTGAAGCAAATGCTATCAGACATTAATCTCCTGAGTGCATTAAATGCGAGATAACTGTGCAAACCCCATAGGGTGATGTGTCACAAGCAGGCTGTGACCTCAGCATGGAATTTTAGTGAACCAATAGCTTTGATTTCTTTAAGGCTAGTTTTACCTTGTTATATGCATTTTCACATTCTTTGATCCAGTGCCATGCTTGTTAAGCACATAATAAAGTGGGTGATGGCTTCAATTTCATTACTAAATTTCAGATGAATTTGCGATAATAATTTAGCAATCCCAGAAATGATCACAGTTCCGTCACATTTTGAGGTCATGGTGCTTCTAAGATCTCGGCCATCATTTTAGGTTCTTTATGCAAACCATCCTTGTGAATGATATGATCCAAATAGTTTATGGATGTCTTGAAAAAAATCACACTTTTCCTTCTTGACTCAAAGATTGCGGTTTTGTAACCGCTCCTGGACAGCTTTGCAGTTCTTCAAGCGTTCTTATTCACTTGAACCTGTGATGAGAATTTGATCTAGATAACATTGTACACATTAGTCCACTCAGAATTTGATCTGTGGATCTCTGAAAAAGAGCAAGTGCAGAAGTTATCCCAAAAAAAGTGTCCTGTAATGAAACGGACCTTTGTGCATAATGGTTGTGAGTAATGGTTGCGATTTTGCAGCTACATCAATTTGCAGTTACACCTGTGATAGATCTAATTTACTGAATTTCTGACCTCCAGAAAGTCTAGTGAATTAGTCTTCAATCAGTGGCAGTGGATAGTAATCTGCATGCAATACTGGGTTAATTGTGATTTTAAAATCTCCACATATCCTTACTGAACTATCATGTTTCAATACAGGAACTATTGGTGTAGCCCAATCACTGGTGGTAACTGGTTTAATTGAGTCCTGTTTGAACTCGTCTTTTTAATTCTTCTTCAACTTTTGGCCCGATGACATACACTGCAGTTCTGGCTTTGAGATAGTTTGGTGTACTGTTTGGCTTAATTCTGAGTTGGACACCTGTCACTGAGCCCATTGAGTTTGCAAATACATTTTTTATATTTTTCCAGAAGTTGCTGTGAGTCATTCTTTGAACCAACCAGTTGATTCTTAACTCCCCATTTGAGCTTGATCTTTCCCAGCCATGCTCTACCAAATAAGGCAGGAATGTTTCACTGGACAACGTGGAGAAGCAGCTCCAAAGTTTGTCCATTAACTTCCACTTTCACCATAATGCACCCTTTTAGTGGTACGACCTCTTCTGTGCACATCTGCAGGATAACATTTCATGGTTTTAATGACGGATGTTTTAATGTATGATTGTAGATTGTCTCTGGTATCAATGATACACCTGCACTCATATCTACTTCCATTTTGGTTTGGTTACTATCAAGTTTTGTGAATGCCCATTATTGATCACCCCATACTGACAAGACACATGTTTCAGCACTTGAAACTATTCAGGTCATTGCCGTCTAGAGAATCTTGAGTTCCGGCAACGAACTTATAAACTCGACTAGTAGACTTGATTGTTCTTTTTCTGTATACATCCTTGCTGCTGGTTATATTTGGCATGTCCATCAAAGGGCCCTTTTTTCCACAGTTCTTGCACTTATTTTCTTTACTCCAGCAGAATGCCCCATTTGTGCAAATCGATGGCATGGTTGAATTCTTGCAAAATTGTTTTGGCAGTCTCCACCTTGTACATCTTTGCTTCAACTCCAATCTGTTATGCCTATTTTGCTGCTACTTTTATTGATGTGGGAAATTCCACTCACAGCAGATTTCAGTTCAAAGCGCTTTCAGTAAGCAGATTTCTCTGAATAGCTTCATTGCAGAGTCCATATACCAATCTATCACAAAGGTTATTGTCTGGTGTTGTACCAAATGCACGTTATGTTGCTGATCTTTGTGACGTTGCCATGACATGCAAAATGTTTTCACCTTCTTCCTGACCACGGTGACCTTTCTACAATCAAGAGTGGCCTGAGAGAGAAATGCCCTTCCAAGATTTTCATTAATTCGTTGTAGGTTTTATCTCCCGGCTTTGCTGGTTTTGTAGAAGCATAAAGTTTTATGCCTTACTGAACTGAGTCTGTAGCAATCTTTAGGTCCTCCAGTCTTTGGTTAGTTATGAGATAAAAGGAGACAGATAAAGCCTTCAGGAGAAGAGGGAAAGGAAAAAGTGGAAGAGAAGATCAGGAGAGAATATTAAACTGCACGTCATGCACAAGCCTTATCAGGCCCCTAGATGCTGGCATCAAAGATTATGGCTTTTTATCAAAGCTGCCAATGACTAATCAAACAGTCTTTCTCATTAAATTAACCATTAAGAACCTTTTACATCTGTGCAAATTAAAGAACAAATTTACAAGAACAAATTCTGAAGTGACTAATTTAATGTTGATTTTTGAACCTGTTAATTATTCTGTGAGAAAATAGCTAGGCTTTATAGATTTTATATGCTATTTAGTATGCAAGGTATAGAAGTTGCTGACACTTGCTAACATTTTGTCAGTAATCTAGCTGATTATTAATTTGTTGACTGAAAAAGTACTTTGGGCAGAATTTTACAGTCACATGCCTGATGACAACAGCTGGGGCTGACCAACCTCCCTCAGGCAGCTGAACGCAAACAACATAGTCTGGAGCCAGCGCAGGCAGATCCTCATACGTGGCATGAGCATCATACATGATCTGTTGCTGGTCCCTGGATCGCTGCACTTTCTGCAGCACCGTGAGGTGGTCAAGGTCTGGGACATGGATGGCTGGAACAGTCGTCCTCAGGTTGCAGTTCATGAGCAACTGCGCCAGAGACAAACCAGTCGACAAGAGGTGTTGCCCTGTATGCCAATAGCGCCAGGTTGAAATCCGAGGCTGAGTCTGCAGCCTTGCACAGCAACCGCTTGACAATATGGACCCCTTTCTCTGCCTTCCCGTTTGATTGCGGGTAATGGGGACTGGATGTGATGTGACTAAAGTGGTAGGATCATGCAAAGTCGGACCACTCTTGGCTGTAGAAACATGGACCATTGTCACTCATTACCATGAATGGCATCCCGTGCCTGGCAAACATCTCTTTGCAGGCTTTGATGAAGGACTTGGACGTGAGGTCCGACAGTTTCACCACTTCCGGGTAGCTGGAGAAGTAGTCAACCAGGAGCATGTAATCACGCCCATTGGCGCGAAATAGGTCTATCCCCACCTTGGACCACGGAGAGGTCACGATCTCGTGCTGTTGCACCATTTCCTTGGGCTGAGCTGATTGAAACTTCTGCCATGTTGTGCAGTTGAGGACCTTGTTGGCAATGTCCTGGCTGATGCCAGGCCAGTAAACTGCCTGCTGAGCTCTGCGTCGACATTGCTCGAACCCCAGGTGACCCTCATGGATCTGTCTGAGCACCATGGTTTGCATGCTTTGGGGAATGATGATTCTATCTAGTTTAAGAAGGATCCCCTCAACAACCATCAGCTCGTCCTTAACGTTGAAGAACTGGGGGCACTGCCCCTTTTGCCAGCCATGGGCGAGGTGCTTCATCACGCGCTGCAGTAGGGGATCTTTGGCAGTTTCTTCGCGTATTTGGACAACTCATTCATCATTGGCTGGGAGGTTGCTGGCACACAACTGCACCTGTGCTTCAATGTGGCAAATGAAGTTGCCCTGTTCCCACGGCGTGGTGACGGATCGGGATAGAGCATCCGCGATGATCAACTCCTTACCCGGTGTGTAGACGAGTTCGAAGTCATATCGGCGGAGACGAAGAAGAATTCGCTGCAGCCGAGGTGTCATGTCATTTAAATCCTTCTGGATTATGTGGACTAAAGACCTGTGGTCTATTTCCACCGTGAACTTTGGCAGGCCATATACGTAGTCATGAAACTTGACTATTCCTATCAGGAGACTCAAGCACTCCTTTTCGATCTGGGCATACCGTTGTTCGGTCGGAGTTATGGAGGTGTATGCCACTGGAGCCCAGAACAAGGAGTTGTCTCCCTGGAGGAGCACCGCCACAATGCCGTCCTGGCTTGCGTCTGTGGATATCTTGGTATCCTTGATTGGGTCAAAGAATGCCAGTACTGGGCTGTGGTGAGCTTCGCCTTCAGCTCAAGCCACTCCGCTTGATGTGCGGGAAGCCACTGGAACACTGTCGACTTTTTTATGAGATGCCGGAGGGCTGTGGTGTGGGATACCATGTTGGGAATGAATTTCCCGAGAAAATTCACCATTCGGAGGAAACAGGGGACCGCCTTTTTGACATCTGGGGTCTTCATGGCATTGATTGCCAGCACCTTGTCAGCGTCAGGTTGCACAACCTGCTGTGAAATGTGGTCACCCAGAAACTTGATAGTGGACCAACCAAATGAGCATTTGGCCCTGTTGAGCTGGAGGCCGTTTTCATGAATCCTATGGAAAACTTGTTTGAGGCGAGCGATGTGATCCTCGAGCGTTGTGGACCAGATGATCATGTCGTCCACATAGACTCGCACTTCCTCGATGCCCTCCATCATTTGCTCCATTATGCGATGAAATACTTCGGAAGCTGATATGATACCAAAAGACATGCGGTTGTAGCGATACCTGCTGAATGGAGTGTTAAACGTGCACAGCTTCCGACTGGACTCGTCCAGCTGTATCTGCCAGAACCCACGGGAGGTGTCCAGCTTGGTAAAGAATTTGGAATGAGCCATCTCACGGGTTAACTCTTCACGCTTTGGGATCGGGTAGTGTTCTCGCATTATGTTGCGATTCAGCTCTTTGGGATCAATGCAAATGCGGAGTTCACCAGAGGGCTTCTTGACGCAGACCATGGAGCTGACCCAGTCTGTTGGTTCCGTGACCTTTGAGATGATACCCTGGTCTTGGAGCTCCCGTAGCTGTGTTTTCAGACGATCCTTGAGAGGAGCCGGCACCCGGCGTGGTGCATGGATGACTGGGATGGCATTCGGTTTGAGCAATATCTTGTAACAATATTCCATCAACCACGTTGTGGTATTGCATGAGAATGTCGTCTATCTAAGCCTGGAGATTTACATTGGGCAAGAAAATCGCCGGTGTCGAGGACATGGCATTGAAGTGATGAACCAGATTTAGGAGTTTGCATGCGCGAGCACCAAGCAGGGATGCCTTGTCAGGCCGGACGATCTCGAATTGTAACATCGCTTTGATTGCCTTGTGAGATACACCTAGCTGACACGATCCACTGGCAGCTATGGCATTGCCATTGTAGTCAAGGAGCTGGCAGGCTGGTGGAAGAATGGTAGGTTGGTCTTGGATGCTGTCGAGGTCCGACTGCGATATGAGGTTTGCAGATGCGACAGTGTCCAATTTAAATCGATGCGAGACTGGTTAACCGTGATGACAGCACACCACTCGTCGTCAGGATCCACACTGAGGATTGAAAGGCAGTTTGCAGGCGCGGTGGAAGCCAGCACGTGCGTGGTGATTATGCGCACCCGATATGGAGACTCGAGGCAGTCAGCATCGGGGTCCATTGGGCTGTCGGGAGCCGAATCCTGTATGCCTTGTTGTACGCAGCGGACACATCTGCGATGCAGCTGGCATCGCTGGCTGTTAGTTGGTGTAGCGGACCTGCACAAGGCCCCGTAATGCCCTGGCTTTCCACACTGTAGACATCGCCTTCCTTTGGCTAGACATTGCCACTTTAAATGGGCGGAGCCACAATTTGAACACGTCATGACGCTGACGTCAGCATGTTCTGTGCACCATCACGCATGCGCAGGTCGGCCGACATGCGCACATACGCATCGGGGTCTTCGGCCTCGTCTTCCACCTGGTCGTGGCGCACATGCGTAGGGACCCGGGAAAAGCACGCGAAACGGCCACGCTCCTCAATGCTCAGGCCTTGCATTTTTGCGATGGCCTGCACCCTTTCTGCCTCGTGGGAGGCTAGTTTTGCATTTTCTGCCGCCCTGATGCGGTGTAACGATTTCTGGCATGCTCATGGACAACACACGTTTCGATGGCGACGGAGAGGGTCAACTGTTTGATTTTGAGTAGCTGCTCCCGCAGAGAGTCGGACTGGACCCCGAAAACGATCTGATCCCGGATCATGGAATTAGCCGTCGAGTCATAATTACATGACTGCGCTAGGATGCCGAGATGGGCCAAGAAGGACTGAAAAGGTTCATCCTTACCCTGAAGCTTCTGTTGGAAGATGTACCGTTCAAAGCTCTCATTCACCTCAATGTCGCAGTGGTTGTCGAATTTCAGCAGAACCGTCTTGAACTTCGTCTTGTCTTCGCCATCGGCAAACGTGAGCAAGTTATAGATGTGGATGGCGTGGTCCCCTGCAGGCGACAGGAACAGCGCAATCTTTCTGGCATCCGATGCTGCCTCGAGGTCGGAGGCCTCGATATATAGGAGGAACTTCTGTTTGAAGACTTTCCAGTTGGCGCCGAGGTTGCCGGAGATCCGGAGTTGCGGAGCCGGCTGGATCTTTTCCATGCCGCTGGATGGCTGCGTGCTGGTCATTGCAGATTCACTCGAGGTAGGTTTGTTACAGTTAATAGCTCCCCGGTACCAGGATGTGTTATCTGTGTTGGTCTAACATCGACTGCAACTGGATGCAGTGAAATGAGAAACAGGCTTCCAACACAGGAGATGGTCCAACACTGTTTTATTGAACCTGCTGAATTCTGTACATAATCTGCTGTGGGTTGACACTCTATTAACCTAACTGATAACCTCCTACTGGATTGACCAGACTAGCTCTCTGCCACATGGTGATGATGTTCACTGGCTTGTACACTGTGACATCTCCTTAGCCGTGTCCTGTGAGAGAGGGAGAGCCTTAATGCCCTGTGGGCTTTATAGTGGTGGTGTCCTGTCTGGTGATTGGTTGTTTTGTGTCATGTGTGTTCATTGGTTATCCTGTGTGTCAATCACTGCCTGTCATGATATACATGAGCGGATATTATGACAGCCTTTACACAGAAAATGAGAATATTCAGAAAGATGAGAAGTGACTCTCTCCTAGTGCTTTGTAATCCTGTACATGGTTGAGTGTATAAATAAACATTATTTTGAAAAAGGAACTGTGCCTCCAGCCAGATCTCTTGGTAAGAGTAAGACATCGGAGGGGGTGGAAGTGGTATGGGGGGGTTGGGCACTGCGGTGGCGGACATCAGCGGAATTGGTGGGGGACCGGTCACAGGGTGGCGGACATGTGAACATTGGGGAGGGTTTGGATATAGGGGTAAGGTGGATATGGACATTGGGGAGTGGAGGGGTCAGACATGGGGGGCTGGAATGCTCGAACATGAGGGGGGTTGGGGAGTCAGTCAGTGTGGGATGTCAGACATCAGGGGGTGGGGGCTTGGAAATGGGGGTGGGGAGAGTTGGGCATGAGGGGGTTGAGACAGCCAGACATTGGGCAGTAAGACACTGGGGAGGATGGGGGTCAGACATGGGAATTGGGGAGGTCAAGCATGGGACTGGTGGGGGCTTGGACTTTGTGGAGTGGGGAGTTGAACATGAGGGGTGGAGTGTCTGACATGGAGGGGTTGAACATTGGAGATGGGGGCGGGACTCTCTGAACCTGAGGCTAAGTGTTGACGCCATTGTAAAAGCTGTCGTGTTTCTTGATGGCATCAACATCGCCTCAGGAGCAGCAATTCTGACCCCTTCAGGGGGCCAACACAGCACTGGAGCAACCAACGCTGCTCCAGCTGTCGATCCCCGTCGTCAGATGGGCGCTGCAGGTCTGCACATGTGCAGTGGATCCGGGGCCAATGCGTGCATGAGCAGTGGCTCTCTTCTCCGCTCCGGCCCCGATACAACATGGCGTAAGGCTACAGGGGCCGGCACGGAACAAAAGAGGCTCCCTGCCCAGAGGCCGGCCCGCTGATCGGTAGGCCCCGATCACGGGCCAGGCCACAGCGAAGGCCATCCCCGGGGTCGGAACCCAATCCCCCACCAATAGGCCGCCCCCAGATGCATCCATGCCGAGGTCTCGCCGGGTAAAAGCAGGTGTGGACGGCGCCGGTGGGACTCGGCACTTTTAGCGTGGCCGCTTGGCCCATCCTGGGCTGAGAATCGTCGGGGAAACCCGTAGAGCGGCCTACGACCGGCGCTGCACCGACTGCACCAGCACCAATGGCGCCGATTCTCCTCTTTCCAGAGAATCGGCGAACCGGTGTTGGGGCGGCGTGGCGCGATTCAGGTTGGTCCCGGCCGGGCCCCGGGATAAATGAATCCCGCCCGGGGGGGTTTGACATTTGGGGGATGGGAGCTTGGATAATCGGTGGGGGAGTGAGGGTGGAACATTGAAAGGGGTGGGAAGGTACGAAGGTATCAGACATTGAGGGGGTATATTGGTGGGGGCCGGGCCTTGGGAGGATGTGGCGAGGTTGGGCATCGGGTGGGTATGGACGTTGGATCTCGTTGGCAGTTGCACGTCGAGTCAGGGGTCCAATCTTGTTGGGTGGGACATGGGGAGGGGTCTCAGGTCGAGTTGGGGGAGAGTTGTGGGAGGATTGGGTCTATGGGTTTAGACTTGGTCGTGTCGAGTCCAGGTGAGTGTGTCTAGTCGAGTCAGGCTGGTGGAGAGGTCAGGTCGGGTCAGGTCGAGGGGTGGTATCTAATTGGTTTGGGTCGGGTCAGAGGGTTAAGTCAACGGGGAGGGGAATGGGAAATACCCTGCGTAGGTGTTTAGTGTGGAACGGTGGGGAGTCCCCTGTGGGGTCAGGAGTGTTGGTGTGAGGGGTGGGGGGGGGGTGTGGGTGCATCCTGTGAGAGGATCAATCTGGGCATTTAAAATAGTTACACTGAATTTAGAAGTAATTTTATTTCTTATAACTTTTCCTGAAGAACTATCAGAGGAACAATTGTTTTTTTTTAAAAAAGCAACATTTTATTAAGGCATTTATGGTTTTATAATAACAAAAGACACAAGTGCAGATATAAACATAATTCAAAGCGTAAAACACCCCTCCATCTCCCACAGTTCTCAGCTAAGCTAGACCGACGTAATAATAATAATAAACACTTATTATCACCAGTAGGCTTCAATGAAGTTACTGTGAAAAGCCTGGAGTCACCACATTCCGCCGCCTTTTCGGGGAGGCCGGTACGGGAATTGAACCCGTGTTGCTAGCATTCTTCTGCATTACAAGCCAGCTTTTGAGCCCACTGTGCTAAACCAGCCCCTACGTAGTCTAACTCCCTCCCCCCTACGCCCCCCCCCCCCCCCCCCCCCACCCCCCCCCCCCCCCCGCTCCCTAAACCCCCCCCCCCTTTATTGAATCTGCTGACGGATCCATTTTCTCCGAAGAAGTCGATAAACGGCTGCCCCACCGAACAAACCCGAATGATGAACCTGGGCGAACTTGATTTTCTCAAGCCTGAGAAACCCAGCCATGTCACTAACCCATACCCCTGTTTTCGAGGGCTTCGAGTACTTCCACGCTAGTACAATCTCTCTCTGGGCTACCAAGGAGGGAAAGGCCAAAACACCAGTCTCTCTCGCCCCCTGGACTAGAGGTACAATTGTGAAGCCATCAGAAGTTAGCAATTTAAAATCACTTTATCAGGTAGTTCCCAGAGCAAGGTGAATTTCATGCTTCTGGACAATTGCATTGAAAATTCTGACCTGGGAACCTCTGTGAAGGATTCACCAGTGCACCTTTCGCATAATCTTTGGCATTCCCCTCAACTCTGACACTGGGGAACCCGTAGGTTTTGGCCCAGTGTGCCATTCAAAAAAAAACCTGTGTTTGCAAAGCAAAAAGAAAAATCTTTCAAAGGAAGCTCTATACAAGAAGGACAGGAAGCAGGCAACCAGGAAATCACTTTTTTCAGTGTAACCAAAGAGAACAAAAGCTAATACTGGAGCGTTGACATTGAAGTCAATGGACATCTTGCAGAATTTGAACTGGATACAGGAGCATGAGTCTCAGTTCTGTTTGATAGAGTTAAGCGACGGCAACAGATCACACTGAAAACTTCATCAATCAAACTTCAAGATCCAGGAGGAATGAAGCTAAAGTGAAAAGTTAGCTTGATGCAACATTAAGGCAGAGACAGAACAATGTCTGAGATATGTCATTTTGAACCAGAAATGTTTCTTGTTAAACAGGAAAATTTATGTATGAACATCATCCTTAAAGTTGAAGAGGTCAACGACCAAGAAGGAGACAATAAATTTAGAAGAGAATTTCCAAAAATGCGTACCACATCACGCTAAAGGCAGATGCAAAACCCAAATGCCTGTTTGCACCCAGGAAGGTCCCACAACCACTCCTAAATTGAAGATTGAGGCGATGCTTCAACATGATTGGCAGGACTGGAAAATCCCAGCCGTGGTCTCCAACTGTGTCACCTGTGTCATTCACAGACAGGAGCAGAAAGAGCCATTCTGCCCTCATCTTTCCTCTGAAGAGGATGGTTTTCCATGCACAGCATTTTGGGTGTTGTCGTCTATGACAATGGGCCACAATTTGCTAACGAGTGTTCCTAATCCTTTACAGCATCGCATGGATTTGTCCACATCACAAGTTTGCCGAAGTACCCACGGGCCAATGGAGATACCAAGAATCAGGGACATATCATTAAAGACCACTTTAGAAGAAAACAAAACTGTTGAGTTAGCTCTACTCAGTTACTTCTCTACCCAATTACAGAATGGCTTTGCCCCATGTAACATTTTGGGACTTGTGCCTGAGCTATGGAATGATGTAAGTAGCAGGGATGTATTTCCTACTCAGTTTTCAGTGCCCTGCCACCCTGTAAATCATGTCCTTTATTTATGGCGTTTTTAGATCCATAGCTAGTTGGCAAATAAATGCCATCTCTAAACTCAAACAGACCATTGTTCGCAACAAACTACCTAGCTTTCAGGATAACAGCGACCACAACACCACACAACCCTGCCATGGCAACCTCTGCAAGATATACCGGATCATCGAAATGGATACTACCGTCACACTTGAGAACACCACCCACCAGGTACGCGGTACATACTCGTGCGACTCGGCCAACGTTGTCTACCTCATACGCTGCAGGAAAAGATGTCCCTAGGCGTGATAAATTGGCGAAACCATGCAGACGCTGCAGCAACAGGTGAATGGACACCACGTAACAATCGCCAGGCAGTAGTGTTCCCTTCCAGTCGGGGAACACTTCAGCAATCAAGAACATTCAACCTCCGACCTTCAGATGAACATTCTCCAAAGCGGCCTTCAAGACACACGACAACTTGGAATTGCTGAGCAGAAACTGGGAGCCAAGTTCCACACGCATGAGCATGGCCTCAACTGGGATCTCGGGTTCATGTCATTTTGTTACATGTAACCCCCAGGTTTGCAGAATCCGACTAACTATCCTGGCTTGAGACAATTCACACCTCGATTACTTGTGATTATCCTTCACTCCACTCGTACTGTTTGTACCTGTAAAGATTTGTTTACCTGTAAAGACTCACATTCCAACCATTCTTCGCATTCCAATCTGTAATTTTAGTGACCGTTAAGGGGCATCTTGACAAATACATGAATAGGATGGGAATAGAGGGATACGGACCCCGGAAGGGTAGAAGATTTTAGTTCAGACAGGCAGCATGGTCGGCACAGGCTTGGAGGGCCGAAGGGCCTGTTCCTGTGCTGTACCTATCTTTGTTCTAATGAACTTGCAATTGTATCTCTGCCTATATATGCTGCATTTATGAGGCTGCCTCCACTTCACCTGATGAAGGAGCAGCGCTCCACAAGCTTGTGATTTCAAGTAAACTTGTTAGACTTTAATCTGGTGTTGTGAAACTTCTTACAAATAAATTGGCAGATATTGCCCATATTGTCCATTGAGTTTGCAGCCGACATGTTTATCTCAGAATTCTATATTTGTGAGACCTGACAGGAAAGAGTGGCTGACTCTAACCTAGCTCTCAGTGCATTGAGGTTACTGTGCCTAGTTACGGTCCATTTGAGTAATTGGCAAAAACTGACTGCAAAATGCTGTTCTTGTGATGGTGTGAATGCGTCTCTAATTCACTTGTCTCTCAGTCCGGAAGAAACAATCTCGAACATGTCCGTACTTCAGAATATTCTTTATTACGATCGGGGCCGCTCTCTAGGTATTCCGGAGAACCACCTCGGAGAGTGCCAAAGTATTGCTCAAAACATCCTTTTTTTATATGTATTATTAGGGGGTTGTCCCTTACATTCACTTGAGCTTGCCCCCATTACAAAGCATAAATTTGTTATTGCCATAGTTCCAATACATGATATTACAGACTTTGGGGTTATCTATTGGCACATGAGTACGTAGCAGTCTTAGCTTAAACAGCAGGTGTTAGCCATAGCTGCAAGCGGCTCCCACATTTCATATTCTGTCATCCGGCCATCTTCCTTGTTTCTCAAGGCTATTCTGCTTACAGTCATGAGTCCCTTATCTCAAGTTAATTCTCCTTCAATGGCTTCAATAACAAGCTCCTCCACTTGTGATTTTCCACTAATGTACCCCATTCATTCTGGCTCTTTACATAGAACGATACAGCGCAGTACAGGCCCTTCGGCCCTCGATGTTGCACCGACATGGAAAAAAAAACTAAAGGATCTTAACCCTTGCTTCACATCCTCAGTGGCAGCGAATGGGCATGGTCCACAGCTCAAATTTAAAAGAATGTGCACACTTAAAGGGCCAGTGATTTCAGATGCTTTCCGTCTCTATCAAGTTTGAGAATTAATTTTAAATGTATGTTACCCTTTACCAAGGCTACAGGATATGTTTGGGACAGTTCAAAGGAACCATGCTGTTGTTTGTAATAGGTGTGAGAAGGGTTACCTACTCAGCATTTCAGGGAAATTTCCCAAAAGACAGCGGCGTACAATGTTTGTCAGAAGATGGCACAGACTCAACAGTCCATGAGTGTCATCTGTTATACACTGGGAACCCCCAGCATCTGAGAAATGCTCAGTGCTCCATCAAGCTGATACCTCCTTTCCACAGGGAATATGATGAACCTATTGTGTAAACCCATAGAAATAAAAGTTGTTTTTTTCCAAGCATGTGTCAACAGTAGGGGGGCGTTGTCGACCATCAGGGCCGGGGGGAGGCAGGAGGGGAGGGGTGCAGAGGGGGTGGGGGAGGTGGTGGTGGGGTTAAGTCAGTTTTCAAAGGGGGTGGAGTTAGTCGCACGCCTTAGCGAACCTTCATGGTTGTGAGCCCCTTGGGGTAAAGTGGTTTGGTGGCTGGTGTATGGGCAGCCCTTCTCATGTCCTCCTTGTTGAGCTGGTGGCGCTGTCACCTCGAAGGGATTGCTCTTCCAGGGTGACAGCTGGAAAATGTGTGCGAGCAGGTGAATCCACAGAGTCAGCACTGGGGGTGACTGTAGGGTCCCTGGCTGTGGTCCCGTGAGATGCCAGGCTCCATGAGTAGAGTGGGGAACTCTGAAAAGGGGCGGTTCTCAGCTTCATGAGGGCTGAAGACCCTCACACGGTAAGTGGGGGGGGGGGGGGGGGGGAGAGTGCAGTCAGAATGAAACTCCACACTCAGGCTGCACTTTGCAGCCTGAGGACTTGAGCTATATAGAAACGTAAGGCCACTGGTTATGGAGGCCAGGCTGTCAGGGATTATGTGTGGGTGGCTGACTGTTCAAGTTGGAAGCTTCATTTAATCCACAGCCCATGAGAGCTGGAGGAAATGAAGGTCCCCTGTAAGGATGAAGCTGACTGTAAATTGCATCCCCCTCCACCCCCTCTGCACCCCCCACCCTGCTCCTGCCCCCCCCCCCCCCCCCCCCCCCCCCTCCCCGGCCCTGATGGTGGACAACGCCCCCCACTGTTGGCACATGCTTGGAAAAAAACAACTTTTATTTTTATAGGTTTACACAATAGGTTCATCATATTTACATTTATCAGTGTGCTCCGCCTGCCACTAAAGGAAGCCATTGCCCAGTTAGCTCCCTGACCCTCCCTTGGTGGATCGATTATGCTAATTTGGTCAGCATTGCAATGCATGAATGTGCCACTGATTGGCACATTTGGGACAAAATCTGCTAATACATAATCCTTTGGAAGCTTAACCCCTGAGCAGTGAACTCCAAGGCTGATACTCACGTCTCCAGAACAGAGGTGACAGGGATGTTGGCATTTTGATAAATGTGCTCATCAATCACCCCATTTCGGACATAACGGTGGTTTATTCCTCAGGTAGGTAAGAACACGGGTCCATTGAATATATTCAATTACCCTCAATCCTCACCCTTGGGTGCGGGGGTGGGGAGGGGAGGGGGAGGGTGACGCGGTCCACTGAGGCTCCCGAGGGTCACAGCCTTTCATTCAGGTAGAGTTGAGAGGGGCAGCTGTGGGGAAGTGGCTATTGTGTGACAGGGGATGGAGTGAGGCTCACTGTAAAGTTACTCACACCGGGGTTGCACACAGGCTGATATCCCAGATCCTGAGAGGGTTGTGGACCAGGGCATTGTCAGGACTCCTCATCCCTCACTTTGATATTCTCTTCCTTTCAGTTTTGGATTCGAGAGAATCATGCAGATGGTCGAATTGGCAATTCTTTTGATTGTGATCAAGCAGCAGCAGTGACATCAACGTATTGCTGCACATGGCCTGTAACAGCATCCTTCAGAGTAAGGGGAGGCAGGGCCTGTTGATCTTTGGGAGCAGAGCCTCAGAGGAGACACGACCTGCCAAAGGTATACCACTATAGAACTGCTCACCTCCAAATGTCAGAGGTCCAGTGCTGGGAAGACTGTGTCGGTCCCAAGGAATAGTGGACTGCCTATGCTAGGTGATGCAAGAGTTGGCACTACATGGACTCGGAGGTCACCCATTGCCTGCCACTCTGAACCTCCATGCCAGCAGCTCATTTCAGGGCTGCACAGGTGAACACCCAGTCTGCTGCACACAAATGTCTAAGGGAGATCTCAGATGTGCTATTAGCAAGAGCCCACATGTATATCAACTTTGACTGGGACCACGTGAGCCAGACACCAGGGCCATGAGCTTTGCCTGCATTGCCGGCATGCCCCAATGCAGGGTGTTATCGACTGCACCAATGTGGCCTTGCGTTCCCCATGGCAACATGGGGTGTCATTTGTGAATCACAAAGGATACCTCCATCACTGTCCAGATCGTCTGTGACCACCAGGTGCATATTATGCAGATGTGTGCCCACTTCCGAGGGAGCATCCATGATAATTACATCTTAGGATGCTTATTGATCCCAGCCATGTTTGAGGGAGAGCAGCAGCTGGAGGGATGGTTCCTCTGGGACAAAGGCTCCCCACCCAGGAGGTGGCTGATGATGCCAGTGCGGAGCCACAAATACCCACTGAGACATCACTACAATGAGGCTCACGCACCAACACGTGCATTGGTCAAGTAGGTGACAAGTCTGCTCAAGATACCTGGACCATTCAGGGGGAGCCCTCCAAGCATGCATCATGCATCAGAGTGAATGGCTGCGCTGTGCACAACCTGGCACTGCAGCGGGGCGAGCAGCTGGACCAGGAGGATATTGAGGAAATCCACATATCCTCGTATGAGGAGGAGGTCAAAGAGGGCAGCAAGGGGCAACCTGCAGAGGAGATGGAGGAAGGGCCTCGGGCAATGGCCAGGCTCCGCATGAGGTGCAGGGCTATGGATGCCCTCGTAGCCTCTCAGTTTGGGGGCGACCTCTTCCACCATGGGTTCTGACATCCTCTCACTGTGGTACCTGTGGAAGGTCATCATAATGATCAGAACATCCATGGGCAAGGCGCTAAAGAGAGTGCCTGCATGCTGCAGGACAATGGTGATGATTTGCAGCCAGGACAGAGTGATGCTCCTGTTATTCCCTGCAAAATGTCTGACTCCTGCCTGCGAGAGAGCTGAATGTGACCTGTCACTGAATGGGGTGCTCTAGGGGCTCAGATAGGCTGATTGACACATGTCAGCTGCTACTGCCACAACTGAGGTCAGGGGTCCCAGTGCGTTCCTCTACCTACAGATGAGGTGGATAGACTCTTTCACGTTTTCAGCCTATTGCATTCTCATAACTGGAGAATGCTGGCAGATATGAGAGGACTAACGTTGGTGTTGGGGGTGGGAATGATCCTTCCATGGATGGGGGGTTGGCGAGGGGAACGGAGGAGGCCTTCAACAGTAGTGGCATGTCTTTACTGCACCGCCAGTGTGGGAGGTGGGAGAGACAGCGCTGCCGTTCTCACACTGCACAGGGATTAAACACTGAGTTTGTGCAGGGGTTTGCAGAGCGAGGTGCCGTGACATGACATCATGGAGGTTCCTTGGGGGTGAACAAAGTGATTTTTAATACTATTAAAATGGTGACGTATCTCTACTAGAGCGTAGGTTCACTCATTCCCACTCGGTGCCTTTGAATCTGTTAGTGCGTGTTCTCAGAGCTTTGTGTGTCCTGCCCAATGGAACAAGTTGGAAGAGTGAGTAAGCTGGGTGGGAGAGTGTAATAAGTCCACAGAGGCAGAAGTCCCTTCACCAGAATCCCTTTTATTAACAAAACCACCAGCCGCTCAACCAGGTGCATTCAGCTTGCTGTCTACACTGGGAGTGTAGAGGATCTGACACTCCCTGTAAAAAGGGGTTCCCTGATTGGCCCACTGATCAGGGAACTCATATTCCAATTGGCCAATCTGAAAGGCCTGCTCTAAGTCATTACAGAGGGGTCTTTGATTATGCTGCCCACTTTCCCAAGGCAGAGGGAGGTGTAGATAGAGTCAACGGATGGGAGGCAGGTTCATGTGATGGACAGGGCGGTGTTCACGACTCTCTGAAGTTTCTTTCGGTCTTGGGCCAAGCAGTTGCCATACCAGGCTGTGATGTAGTGAGATAGGATGCTATCTATGGTGCACCTGTAAAAGCTGGTAAGAGTCAGCATGGGCATGCCAAATTTCCTTAGTTTCCTGAGAAAGTATAGGCGCTATTGTGCTTTCTTGGTGGTAGCATCGACGTGGACAGATTTTTAGTGCTGTGCACACTTAGGAATTTGAAGCTGTCAACCATCTCCACCTCGGCCCCATTGATATAGACAGGGGTGTGTACAATACTTTGCTTCCTGAAGTGAATGACCAGCTCTCTAGTTTTGCTGGCATTGAGGACGAGATTGTTGTTGTTACACCAATCCACTAGGTTATCTATCTCCCTTCTGTATTCTGTGACAGGGCAGATTATTTACCGGGGGGATCATGAGGGGTGGGGTGGGGGGGTGGGGGGGGGGGGGGGGGGGATGGAGGTGACGAACAACATGACAAGTGTTGGGACCCTGTGAGGTGGCCAGGAGAGGGATCACCGTGGAGGTGTGATGGGTGTGTGAAGGGGGGCAGCGAGAGACATGAGGAGGCAGACTTACCCTGGCTGCACGAAGAAAGTCACATTCATCTTCTTTCAGCAGGGTACCCCCATCCACTTATGAGCAAGCTGACACTCACTATCATGGCCACAGCCTCCCAAGCAGGGTTGGTGACCTTGCTTGGCAGATGTCTGGTCGGTTGCAGGTAGACAATATCATAACCATGCTCGACACCGTCCAGACGTTTGGTGAGGGCTTGCTCCATGAATCATGGTGGTGTTTCCTGGCAGGCAACCCCCTGACTGGACCTGAAACAAGTACAAGGCACTGCTGGGTAAGGTGTTTAAAAGGAGCACCCCACTGATTATAGAGATTAAGTTTTACCGGAGCAAGTGAATCAGAGGCAAACTGCGATGAGCTTGGCGTAAAACACGTGGACAAAAATGTTTTTTTTCTGAACTGGTTGAATATACGGAGCACTTTGAAAAATTATCAGGAAATGATGCACTAAATTCCTGACTGCAACAGAAGACTCCATTAATTCCGAAAGATGTCCAGCTTCAATACCCAGAGCTGCCCAGATCTGGAGATCCCAGCTGGGGTGAGCTAAAAATGTAAACATTTCTGAACAAAACAAATGCTGAAAAAATGTAAATACTGCAGTGGGTCAGAAATTGCCCTTTAAATCGCAGTCCAAGAAAATCAATCCCTGAGTCAGCGGCTGAAAACGGAACAACTGAGCTTTCTTCAAAGAAAGAAAAAAAATAATTAAAAATTAATCAAGACTGTGGAGGCAGCTTTCCAAACCGGTAAAAGCCAGGATTTGACACTCGCAAAACCCGAGAACATTACGTCAAAGCAAGGAAGCCTCTAGCCTGTTGATTCAGGCAGCCATTGTTGAAAAAAATCTAAATGCTGAGATCCCCAAAACTTGGCAAGAACAGGGAAACCCTTTGTGTCAAAGTAGACGGCAATGTCACCTCAGATTTTCAGAAAACTCTTAAAGCTGAACCTGCAATTAAAAAATTTAAGCTATGGTTGAGAATCCACTCTTCCAGATTAATTTAGACTTACCCAGGGCCCAGATCAATCATAAAATAGGAGGCTGTGGAGAAGGAGATTCCTTCGATCTATAGTTTGCCTCAGACCTGGATCAAAAGACAAGTTCACACACCACTTTATTCAACATCACTCAATAGGCCTGATAGTCGATGATACAACAGTTGCAAAATTTGATGAAGTTCCAAATTCCTTTACGACTTATTTTAACATCAAGAGTAACAGAATCCTCGGAAGGGCTGCATTTAATAAACCTGCCCAGCCATCAGGAGGACCTGTTGACTCCTCTATCACTGAGCCCTTCAAAATGGCCGAACGTTGTGATTTTGGAATCTGAGGTGATCAGGAATAGCATAGTTGTAGGTGTGCTGGGTCACGCACCCTCAGACCTGTTTCAAGCAAATGAAGATCTAACCTTGAGAAAGCCATCCAGATTGTCAGGCAATCTGAAACCTATTTGCAGCACAGATCCACATTCAGGGCAGAAATCAAACCATCGTACAAAGTAAACCCAATTGTCTTGTCAGTTAGGCAGCACAGGAATAAGTACACCTCAGGTCAAGGGAAACAGTACCCTAACCAACACGTAGAGCGACCATGCCAGCACTGTGGAGCAAAGGCATGCTCAATGTCCTGTAACTTCAGCCCAATGCTTTCATTGTAACCAAATAGGACACTTTGGGAAGCTGTCAAAACACACAGAACATCCCAAGAGGATTCATGAGGGCAATTCAGCACACAAAAAGGACACACAACCTCTTGGGTGAGGTCAAAGCTGGTCATGGGAGCCAGTGTTACCATCCTATTGGACAAATAACCATGGCCAAGGAACCTCTCTCTAAGAGTAGCAGACAGACCACTGTATCGGCATGATTCTGGAACTACTAAGGTCTAGCGGCAACCAAATCTTTGAACTGATGTACGGCACCCGTAACCAATCTTTTTCTCTCTTAAGCAGAGATGCCTGCATAGCCCTGAGACACTTCAAAATGGCAAATGATATCAAGGTAACCCTGTCGTAAATTGTACAGGAGTAAAGTTCTGAGAGCTCAAACAGGAAAGTATCCTGTCTGGGATTCAGCTCTGAACTGTCTTCTCCCTTTGCAGAGCAGGTTTGTCCATCTTCATGCCAGAACCCCCCCCCCATTGGTCAGATCAGTCAGCCACTCAGATGGCTACCACGCCACCGCGAGTAGATGACAATCAAGTGAGGAACCAGCAGCGAGAAGAGCTTCAATCGCTGCCTCTGATCCCAGTTGGAGAGATAAACCCTGAGATCACATAGCAGACGCTGCAACTCCAGCCAGAATGACAGTGCCACAAATGATGCTGGAACCAAATCGCAGCCATCTATTGATTGGCAGCACACCACACATCCAAAGGTAAAAGTGAGCTTACTATCAAGTCGCACACTCACAACAGGAAGTTCCGTCATCTGTCCAACCATGCTTCACGGCGGGTCGCAAGAAGGAAGAAGGT